>NC_091978.1:46186151-46538487 GCF_044704955.1 Pristiophorus japonicus
TAAAACATTGCCCCTCCCCACTATACAAAATTCCCTCCCCCCACTATACAACATTCCCCCTCCCCCACTCGACAACATTGCCCCTCCCCCACTATACAACATTCCCCTCCCCCACTATACAACATTGCCCCCTCCCCCACTATACAACCTTCCCCTCCCCCACTATACAACATTCCCCTCCCCACTATACAACCTTCCCCTCCCCCACTATACAACATTGCCCCTCCCCACTATACAACATTCCCCTCCCCCACTTTACAACATTGCCCCTCCCCACTATACAACATTCCCCTCCCCCACTATACAACATTCCCCTCCCCCACTATACAACATTCCCCCTCCCCCACGATACAACATTCCCCTCCCCCACTATACAACATTCCCCCTCCCCTCACTATACAACATTTCCCCATCCCCACTATACAACATTGCCCCTCCCCCACTATACAACATTCCCATCCCCCAATATACAACATTCCCCCTCCCCACAATACAACATTCCCCCTCCCCCACTATACAACATTCCCCTCCCCCACCATACAACATTCCCCTCCCCACTATACAACATTCCCCTCCCCACTATACAACATTGCCCCTCCCCCACTATACACCATTCCCCCTCCCCCCACTATACAACCTTCCCCTCCCCCACGATACAACATTCCCCCTCCCCCCACGATACAACATTCCCCTCCCCCACTATACAACATTCCCCTCCCCCACTATACAACATTGCCCCTCCCCCACTTTACAACATTCCCCCTCCCCCACGATACAACATTCCCCTCCCTCACTATACAACATTCCCCCTCCCCTCACTATACAACATTTCCCCTCCCCCACTATACAACATTGCCCCTCCCCCACTATACAACATTCCCATCCCCCACTATACAACATTCCCCCTCCCCACAATACAACATTCCCCCTCCCCCACTATACAACATTCCCCTCCCCCACTATACAACATTCCAATCCCCACTATGCAACATTGCCCCTCCCCCACTAGACAACATTCCCACTCCCCCACTATACAACATTCCACCCCCAACTATACAACATTGCCCATCCCCCACCAGACAACATTCCGCCTCCCCCACTTTACAACATTCCCCCTCCCCCACTATACAACATTGCCCCTTCCCCACTATACAACATTCCCCCTCCCCACGATACAACATTCCGCTCCCACCACTATACAACATTCCCCCTCCCCCCACTATACAACATTCCCCCTCCCCCCACTATACAACATTCCCCCTCCCCCCACGATACTACATTCCCCTCCCCCGACGATACAACATTCCCCTCCCCCCACTACACAACATTCCCCCTCCCCCCACTATACAACATTACCCCTCGCCCCACTGTACAACATTACCCCTCCCCCCACTAAACAACATTCCCCTCCCCCCACTATACAACATTCCCCCTCCCCCACTATACAACATTTCCCTCCCCCCACTATACAACATTGCCCCTCCCCCGCTATACACCATTCCCCCTCCCCCACTATACACCATTCCCCCTCCCCCACTATACACCATTCCCCCTCCCCCACTATACAACATTCCCCCTCCCCCACTTTACAACATACCCCTCCCCCACTAGACAACATTCCCCTCCCCCACTAGACAACATTGCTCCTCCCCCACTATACAACATTGCCCCTCCCCACTATACAACATTGCCCCTCCCCCACTATACAACATTCCCCCTCCCCCACTATACAATATTCCCCCTCCCCCACTAGACAACATTCCCCCTCCCCCGCTTTACAACATACCCCTCCCCCACTATTCAATATTCCCCCTCCCCCACTAGACAACATTCCCCCTCCCCCACTGTACAATATTCCCCCTCCCCCACTAGACAACATTCCCTCTCCCCCACTATACAACATTCCCCCTCCCCCACTTTACAACATACCCCTCCCCCACTAGACAACATTCCCCTCCCCCACTAGACAACATTGCTCCTCCCCCACTATACAACATTCCCCTCCCCCCACTATACACCATTCCCCCTCCCCCACTATACACCATTCCCCCTCCCCCACGATACAACATTCCCCCTCCCCCACGATACAACATTGCCCCTCCCCCACTATACACCATTCCCCCTCCCCCACGATACAACATTCCCCCTCCCCCACGATACAACATTGCCCCTCCCCCACTATACACCATTCCCCCTCCCCCATATTACACCATTCCCCCTCCCCCACTAGACAACTTTCCCCCTCCCCCACTAGACAACATTGCCCCTCCCCCGCTATACACCACTCCCACTCTCCCACTATACAACATTCCCACTCCCCCAATTTACAATATTCCCCTCCCCCCACTATACAACATTCCCATCCCCCCACTATACAACATTCCCCCTCCCCCACGATACAACATTCCCCCTCCCCCCACGATACAACATTCCCCTCCCCCGACGATACAACATTCCCCTCCCCCACTATACAACATTCCCCCTCCCCCCACTATACAACATTCCCCCTCCCCCCACTATACAACATTCCCATCCCCAACTATACAACATTCCAATCCCCACTATGCAACATTGCCCCTCCCCCACTAGACAACATTCCCACTCCCCCACTAGACAACATTCCCACTCCCCCACGATACAACATTCCACCCCAAACTATACAACATTGCCCCTCCCCCACCAGACAACATTCCGCCTCCCCCACTTTACAACATTCCCCCTCCCCCACGATACAGCATTGCCCCTTCCCCACTATACAACATTCCCCCTCCCCACGATACAACATTCCGCTCCCACCACTATACAACATTCCCCCTCCCCACGATACAACATTCCGCTCCCACCACTATACAACATTCCCCCTCCCCCACTATACAACATTTCCCTGCCCCCGCTATACAACATTGCCCCTCCCCCGCTATACACCATTCCCCCTCCCCCACTATACACCATTCCCCCTCCCCCACTATACACCATTCCCCCTCCCCCACTATACAATATTCCCCCTCCCCCACGAAACAACATTGCCCCTCCCCCACTATACACCATTCCCCCTCCCCCATATTACACCATTCCCCCTCCCCCACTATACAACATTTCCCCTCCCCCACTATACAACATTGCCTCTCCCCCGCTATACACCATTCCCCCCTCCCGCTATACACCATTCCCCCTCCCCCACTATACACCATTCCCCCTCCCCCACTATACACCATTCACCCTCCCCCACTATACAACATTCCCCTCCCCCACTTTACAACATTCCCCTCCCCCACTGTACAACATTCCCCCTCCCCCACGATACAACATTGCCCCCCCAGTATACAACATTCCCCCTCCCCACTATACAACATTCCCCCTCCCCCCACTATACAACATTCCAATCCCCCACTATACAACATTCCCCCTCCCCCACTGTACAACATTACCCTCCCTCCACTATACAACATTCCCCTCCCCCACTATACAACATTCCCCTCCCCCACTATACACCATTCCCCCTCCCCCACTATACAATATTCCCCCTCCCCCACGAAACAACATTGCCCCTCCCCCACTATACACCATTCCCCCTCCCCCATATTACACCATTCCCCCTCCCCCACTATACAACATTTCCCCTCCCCCACTATACAACATTGCCTCTCCCCCGCTATACACCATTCCCCCCTCCCGCTATACACCATTCCCCCTCCCCCACTATACACCATTCCCCCTCCCCCACTATACACCATTCACCCTCCCCCACTATACAACATTCCCCTCCCCCACTTTACAACATTCCCCTCCCCCACTGTACAACATTCCCCCTCCCCCACGATACAACATTGCCCCCCCAGTATACAACATTCCCCCTCCCCCACTATACAACATTCCCCCTCCCCCCACTATACAACATTCCAATCCCCCACTATACAACATTCCCCCTCCCCCACTGTACAACATTACCCTCCCTCCACTATACAACATTCCCCTCCCCCACTATACAACATTCCCCTCCCCCACTATACAACATTCCCCCTCCCCCCACGATACAACGTTCCCCCTCCCCACTATACACCATTCTCCCTCCCCCCACGATACAACATTCCCCTCCCCCACCATACAACATTCCCCTCCCCCACGATACAACATTGCCCCTTCCCCCACTATACAACATTCTCCCTCCCCCACTGTACAACATTGCCACACCCCCACTATGCACCATTCCCCCTCCCCCACTATACAACATTGCCCCTCCCCCCACGATACAACATTCCCCC
Organism: Pristiophorus japonicus; assembly: GCF_044704955.1. Taxonomy (NCBI): domain Eukaryota; kingdom Metazoa; phylum Chordata; class Chondrichthyes; family Pristiophoridae; genus Pristiophorus; species Pristiophorus japonicus. The sequence continues at coordinate 46,190,414 of NC_091978.1, forward strand.
TCCCCCACTGTACAACATTCCCCTCCCCCAGTATACAACATTGCCGCTCCCCCACTATACAACATTCCCCCTCCCCCACTACACAACATTGCCCCTCCCCCACTATACAACATTCCCCCTCCCCCACTACACAACATTGCCCCTCCCCCACTATACAACAATCCTGTCCCCCACTATACAACATTCCCCCTCCCCTCACTCCACAACATTCCCCTCCCCCCACTATACAACATTCCCCCTCCCGCACTATACAACATTCCCCCATCCCCACTATACAACATTCCCCCTCCCTCCACTTTACAACATTACCCCTCCCCCCACTATACAACATTCCCCCTCCCTCCACTTTACAACATTACCCCTCCCCCCACTATACAACATTCCCCCTCCCCTCACTCCACAACATTCCCCTCCCCCCACTATACAACATTCCCCCTCCCCTCACTCCACAACATTCCCCTCCCCCCACTATACAACATTCCCCTCCCCACTATACAACATTGCCCCTTCCCTCACTACACAACATTCACCCTACCCCCACTATACAACAGTCCCCCATCCCCACTATACAACATTCCCCCTCCCTCCACTTTACAACATTACCCCTCCCCCCACTATACAACATTCCCCCTCCCCTCACTCCACAACATTCCCCCCCCCGCACTATACAACATTCCCCCTCCCCTCACTCCACAACATTCCCCTCCCCCCACTATACAACATTCCTCTCCCCCACTATACAACATTCCCCTCCCCCCACTATACAACATTCCCCCTCCCCCCACTATACAACATTCCCCCTCCCCTCACTCCACAACATTCCCCTCCCCCCACTATACAACATTCCCCTCCCCCACTATACAACATTCCCCTCCACCCACTATACAACATTCTCCCTCCCCCACTATACAACATTCCCCCTCCCCCACTATACAACATTCCCCCTCCCCCCACTATACATCATTCCCCTCCCCCCACTATACAACATTCCCCTCCACCCACTATACAACATTCCCCTCCCTCCACTATACAACATTCCCCTCCCCCACTATACAACATTGTCCTACCCCACGATACAACATTGCCCCTCCCCCCACTATACAACATTCCCCCTCCCCCACTATACAACATTCCTCTCCCCCACTGTACAACATTCCCCTCCCCCACTGTACAACATTCTCCCTCCCCCACTGTACAACATTCCCCCTCCCCCACTATGCAACATTCCCCTCCCCCACTGTACAACATTCTCCCTCCCCCACTGTACAACATTCCCCCTCCCCCACTATACAACATTCCTCTCCCCCACTATACAACATTCCCCGTCCCCCACCATACAACATTGCCCCTCCCCATTATAAAACATTGCCCCTCCCCCCACTATACAAAATTCCCCCTCCCCCCACTATACAACATTCCCCCTCCCCCACTCGACAACATTGCCCCTCCCCCACTATACAACATTCCTCTCCCCCACTATACAACATTGCCCCTCCCCCCACTTTACAACATTCCCCCTCCCCCACGATACAACCTTCCCCTCCCCCACTATACAACATTCCCCTCCCCACTATACAACATTGCCCCTCCCCACTATACAACATTCCTCTCCCCCACTATACAACATTCCCCTCCCCCACTATACAACATTCCTCTCCCCCACTATACAACATTCCCCTCCCCCACTATACAACATTCCCCCTCCCCCACGATACAACATTCCCCTCCCCCGCTATACAACATTCCCCCTCCCCTCACTATACAACATTTCCCCATCCCCACTATACAACATTGCCCCTCCCCCACTATACAACATTCCCATCCCCCAATATACAACATTCCCCCTCCCCACAATACAACATTCCCCCTCCCCCACTATACAACATTCCCCTCCCCCACCATACAACATTCCCCTCCCCCACTATACAACATTCCCCCTCCACCACTATACAACATTCCCCTCCCCACTATACAACATTCCCCTCCCCACTATACAACATTGCCCCTCCCCCACTATACACCATTCCCCCTCCCCCCACTATACAACCTTCCCCTCCCCCACGATACAACATTCCCCCTCCCCCCACGATACAACATTCCCCCTCCCCCACTATACAACATTCCCCTCCCCCACTATACAACATTGCCCCTCCCCCCACTTTACAACATTCCCCCTCCCCCACGATACAACATTCCCCTCCCCCACTATACAACATTCCCCTCCCCTCACTATACAACATTTCCCCTCCCCCACTATACAACATTGCCCCTCCCCCACTATACAACATTCCCATCCCCCACTATACAACATTCCCCCTCCCCACAATACAACATTCCCCCTCCCCCACTATACAACATTCCCCTCCCCCACTATACAACATTCCAATCCCCACTATGCAACATTGCCCCTCCCCCACTAGACAACATTCCCACTCCCCCACTATACAACATTCCACCCCCAACTATACAACATTGCCCATCCCCCACCAGACAACATTCCGCCTCCCCCACTTTACAACATTCCCCCTCCCCCACGATACAGCATTGCCCCTTCCCCACTATACAACATTGCCCCTTCCCCACTATACAACATTCCCCCTCCCCACGATACAACATTCCGCTCCCACCACTATACAACATTCCCCCTCCCCCCACGATACTACATTCCCCTCCCCCGACGATACAACATTCCCCTCCCCCCACTACACAACATTCCCCCTCCCCCCACTATACAACATTACCCCTCGCCCCACTGTACAACATTCCCCCTCCCCCCACTATACAACATTTCCCTCCCCCCACTATACAACATTGCCCCTCCCCCGCTATACACCATTCCCCCTCCCCCACTATACACCATTCCCCCTCCCCCACTATACACCATTACCCCTCCCCCACTATACACCATTCCCCCTCCCCCACTATACAATATTCCCCCTCCCCCACGATACAACATTGCCACTCCCCCACGAAAGAACATTGCCCCTCCCCCACTATACACCATTCCCCCTCCCCCCCACTAACACCATCCCACCCATACTAAACCATCCCCTCCCCCCACCAACATTCCCCACACCCACTATACACCATTCCCTCCCCTCCCCTCCCCACTATACAACATTCCCCTCCCCCACTTTACAACATCCCCTCCCCCACTATACAACATTCCCCTCAACCCCCGCTATACACCATTCCCCCTCCCCCACTATACAACATTCCCCTCCCCCACTTTACAACATTCCCCTCCCCCACTATACAACATTCCCCTCCCCCACTATACACCATTCCCCCTCCCCCACTATACAACATTCCCCTCCCCCACTATACAACATTCCCCTCCCCCACTATACAACATTCCCCTCCCCCACTATACAACACTCCCCCTCCCCCACTATACAACATTCCCCCTCCCCGCTATACACCATTCCCCCTCCCCCACTATACAACATTCCCCTCCCCCACTTTACAACATTCCCCTCCCCCACTATACAACATTCCCCCTCCCCCACTGTACAACATTCTCCCTGCCCCACTATACAACATTCTCCCTCCCCCACTATACAACATTGCACCCCCCAGTATACAATATTCCCCCTCCCCCACTATACAACATACCCCCTCCCCCAACTATACAACATTCCCATCCCCCACTATACAACATTCCCCTTCCCCCCACTATACAACATTCCCCCTCCCCCACTGCACAACATTCTCCCTGCCCCCACTGTACAACATTCCCCTCCCCCACTATACAATATTCCCCTCCCCCACTATACAACATTCTCCCTCCCCCACTATACAACATTCCCCTCCCCCACTATACAACATTCCCCTCCCCCACTATACAACATTCCCCTCCCCCACGATACAACATTGCCCCCCCCAGTATACAATATTCGCCCTCCCCCACTAAAGAACATTGCCCCTCCCCCACTATACAACATTCCCCCTCCCCCCACTATACAACATTCCCCTCCCCCACTATACAACATTCCCCCTCCCCCCACTATACAACATTCCCCCTCCCCCCACTATACACCATTCTCCCTCCCCCCACGATACAACATTCCCCCTCCCCCACTATACAACATTGCCCCTTCCCCACAATACAACATTCCCCTCCCCCACCATACAACATTCCCCCTCCCCCACTATACAACATTGCCCCTCCCCCCACTATACAACATTCTCCCTCCCCCACTGTACAACATTGCCACACCCCCACTATGCACCATTCCCCCTCCCCCACTATACACCATTCCCCCTCACCACGATACAACATTGCACCTGCCCCCACGAAACAACATTCCCCCTCCCCCACTGTACAACATTCCCCTCCCCCACGATACAACATTGCCGCTCCCCTACTATACAACATTCCCCCTCCCCCACTATACAACATTGCCCCTCCCCCAGTATACAACATTCCCCTCCCCACTATACAACAATCCCGTCCCCCATTATATAACATTGCCCCTCCCCCCACTATACAACATTCCCCCTCCCCCACGATACAACATTCCCCTCCCCCACTATATAACATTGCCCCTCCCCCCACTATACAACATTGCCCCTCCCCCCACGATACAACATTCCCCCTCCCGCACTATACAACATTCCCCTCCCCACTATACAACATTGCCCCTTCCCTCACTACACAACATTCCCCCTCCCTCCACTATACAACATTACCCCTCCCCCCACTATACAACATTCCCCCTCCCCTCACTCCACAACATTCCCCCTCCCCTCACTCCACAACATTCCCCTCCCCCCACTATACAACATTCCTCTCCCCCCACTATACAACATTCCTCTCCCCCCACTATACAACATTCCTCTCCCCCCACTATACAACATTCCCCTCCCCGACTATACAACATTCCCCCTCCCCTCACTATACAACATTCCCCCTCCCCACTATACAACATTCCCCCTCCCCCACTTTACAACATTGCCCCTACCCCACTATACAACATTCCCCTCCCCCACTATACAACATTCCCCTCCCCCACTATACAACATTCCCTTCCCCCACTATACAACATTCCCCTCCCCCACGATACAACATTCTCCCTCCCCCACTGTACAACATTCCCCCTCCCCCACTATACAACATTCCCTTCCCCCACTATACAACATTCCCCTCCCCCACTGCACAACATTCTCCCTCCCCCACTGTGCAACATTCCCCCTCCCCCACTATACAGCATTCCTCTCCCCCACTATACAACATTCCCCCTCCCCCACTATACAGCATTCCCCTCCCCCACTGTACAACATTCTCCCTCCCCCACCGTGCAACATTCCCCCTCCCCCATTATACAACATTGTCCCTCCCCCACTGTACAACATTCCCCTCCCCCACTGTACAACATTCCCCCTCCCCCACTGTACAACATTCCCCCTCCCCCACTATACAACATTCCCTTCCCCCACTATACAACATTCCTCTCCCCCACTATACAACATTCCTCTCCCCCACTATACAACATTCCCTTCCCCCACTATACAACATTCCTCTCCCCCACTATACAACATTCCCGCTCCCCCCACTATACAACATTCCCCGTCCCCCACTATACAACATTCCCCTCCCCCCACTATACAACATTCCCCGTCCCCCACTATACAACATTCCCGCTCCCCCCACTATACAACATTCCCCGTCCCCCACTATACAACATTCCCCTCCCCCCACTATACAACATTCCCCGTCCCCCACTATACAACATTCCCGCTCCCCCCACTATACAGCATTCCCCTCCCCCCACTATACAACATTCCCCTCCCCCACTATACAACATTCCCCCTCCCCCCACTATACAACATTCCCCCTCCCCCACCATACAACATTCCCCCTCCCCCACTATACAACATTGCCCGTCCCCCCACTATACAACATTCCCCCTCCCCCACTCGACAACATTGCCCCTCCCCCACTATACAACATTCCCCTCCCCCACTATACAACATTGCCCCTCCCCCCACTTTACAACATTCCCCCTCCCCCCACGATACAACATTCCCCTCCCCCACTATACAACATTCCCCCTCCCCCACTATATAACATTCCCCTCCCCCACTATACAACATTTCCACTCCCCCACTATACAACATTGCCCCTCCCCCACTATACAACATTCCCCTCCCCCACTATACAACATTCCCATCCCCCACTATACAACATTCCCCTCCCTACTATACAACATTCCCATCCCCCACTATACAACATTCCCCTCCCTACTATACAACATTCCCATCCCCCACTATACAACATTCCCCTCCCTACTATACAACATTCCCATCCCCCACTATACACCATTCCCCCTCCCGCACTGTACAACATTGTCCCTCCCCCCACTATACAACATTCCCCCTCCCCCCACTATACAACATGGCCCTCCCCCACGATACAACATTCCCCTCCCCCACTATACAACATTCCCCTCCCCCACTATACAACATTGCTCCTCCCCCCACAATACAACATTGCTCCTCCCCCACTCTACAACATTGCCCCTCCCCCACTATACAACATTCCCCTCCCCCACTATACAACATTCCCCTCCTCCACTATACAACATTGCTCCTCCCCCAATATACAACATTGCCCCTCCCCCATTATACAACATTGCCCCCCTCCCCCACTATACAACATTCCCCTCCCCCACTATACAACATTCCCCTCCCCACTATACAACATTCCCCTCCCCACGATACAACATTCCACTCCCCCACTATGCACCATTCCCCCTCCCCCATTATATAACATTGCCCCTCCCCCCTCTATACAACATTCCCCTCCCCCACTATACAACATTCACCTCCCCCACTATACAACATTGCCCCTCCCCCACTATACACCATTCCCCCTCCCCCATATTACACCATTCCCCCTCCCCCACTATACAATATTCCCCCTCCCCCACTATACAACATCCCCCCTCCCCCACTATACACCATTCCCCCTCCCCCACTATACACCATTCCCCCTCCCCCACTATACACCATTCCCCCTCCCCCACTATACAACATTCCCCCTCCCCCCACTATACAACATTCTCCTCCCCCACTATACAACATTCCCCCTCCCACACGATACAACATTCCCCTTCCCCACTATACAACATTCCCCCTCCCCCCACTATACAACATTGCCCCTCCCCCACTGTATAACATTCCCCTCCCCACTATACAACATTGCCCCTCCCCCACTATACAACATTCCCCTCCCCCACTGAACAACATTGCCCCTCCCCCACTATACAACATTCCCCCTCCCCACTATACAACATTGCCCCTCCCCCACTATACAACATTGCCCCTCCCCCGCTATACAATATTCCCCTCCCCCACTATACAACATTCCCCTCCCCATTATATAACATTGCCCCTCCCCCCACGATACAACATTCCCCCTCCCCCACTATACAACATTCCCCTCCCCCGCTATACAACATCCCCCTCCCCCACTATACAACATTCCCCTCCCCCCACGATACAACATTACCCCTCCCCCACTATACAACATTCCCCTCCCCCACTATACAACATTCCCCTCCCCCACGATACAACATTCCCCTCCCCCACTATACAACATTCCCCCTCCACCCACTACAAAATTCCCCCTCCCCTATTTTACAACATTCCCCGTCCCCCACTATACAACATTTTCCCTCCCCCACTATACACCATTCCCCCTCCCCCACTATACACCATTCCCCCTCCCCCACTATACACCATTGCCCCTCCCCCAAGATACAACATTGCCCCTCCCCCACTATACAACATTGCCCCTCCCCCACTATACACCATTCCTCCTCCCCCACTATACACCATTGCCCCTCCCCCACGATACAACATTGCCCCTACCCCCACTATACAACATTCTCCCTCCCCCAATATACAACATGCTCGCTCCCCCACTATACAACATTCTCCCTCCCCCAATATACAACATGCTCGCTCCCCCACTATACAACATTCTCCCTCCCCCACTATACAACATTCCTCTTCTCCCCACTATACAACATTCCCCTCCCCCACTATACAACATTCCCCTCCCCCAATGTGCAACATTCCCCCTCCCCCACTTTATAACATTCCCCTCCCACACGATACAGCATTCCCCCCCAGTATACAACATTCCCCTCCCCCACTATACGACATTCCCCTCCCCCACTATACAACATTCCCCTCCCCCAATGTGCAACATTCCCCCTCCCCCACTATACAACATGCTCGCTCCCCCACTATACAACATTCCCCCTCTCCCACTATACAACATTCTCCCTCCCCCAATATACAACATGCTCGCTCCCCCACTATGCAACATTCCCCTCCCCTACTATACAAAATTCCCCCTCCCCCCACTATATAACATTGCCCCTCCCCCCACTATACAACATTGCCCCTCCCCCCACGATACAACATCCCCCCTCCCCCACTATGCAACATTCCCCTCCCCTACTATACAACATTCCCCTCCCCCACTATACAACATTCCCCCTCCCCCCACTATACAACATTCCCCCTCCCCCCACTATACAACATTCCCCGTCCCCCACTATACAACATTCCCCCTCCCCCACTATGCAACATTCCCCTCCCCTACTATACAACATTCCCCCTCCCCCCACTATATAACATTGCCCCTCCCCCCACTATACAACATTGCCCCTCCCCCCACGATACAACATCCCCCCTCCCCCACTATGCAACATTCCCCTCCCCTACTATACAACATTGCCCCTCCCCCACTATACAACATTCCCCCTCCCCCACTGTGCAATATTCTCCCTCCCCCACTATACAACATTCCCCTCCCCCACTATACACCGTTACCCCTCCCCCACTATACAACATTCACCCTACCCCCACTATACAACATTCCCCTCCCCCACGATACAACATTCTCCCTCCCCCACTGTACAACATTCTCCCTCCCCCAATGTGCAACATTCCCCTCCCCCACTATACAACATTCCCCCTCCCCCACTATACAACATTCCCCGTCCCCCCACTATACAACATTACCCCTCCCCCACAATACAACATTGCCCCTCCCCCACTATACAACATTGCCCCTCCCCATTATAAAACATTGCCCCTCCCCCCACTATACAACATTCCCCCTCCCCCACTATACAACATTCCCCGTCCCCCCACTATACAACATTCCCCTCCCCCCACTATACAACATTCCCCTTCCCCACTATACAACATTACCCCTCCCCCACAATACAACATTGCCCCTCCCCCACTATACAACATTGCCCCTCCCCATTATAAAACATTGCCCCTCCCCCCACTATACAACATTCCCCCTCCCCCACTCTACAACATTGCCCCTCCCCCACTATACGACATTCCCCTCCCCCACGAGACAACATTGCCCCTTCCCGCACTTTACAACATTCCCCCTCCCCCCACGATACAACATTCCCCTCCCCCACTATACAACATTCCCCCTCCCCCACTATACAACATTCCCATCCCCCACTATACAACATTCCCATCCCCCACTATACATCATTCCCCTCGCTACCATACAACATTCCCCTCCCTACTATACAACATTCCCCTCCCCCACGATACAACATTCCCCCTCCCCCCACGATACAACATTGCCCCTCCCCCACGACACAACATTGCCCCTCCCCCCACAACACAACATTCCCTCCCCCACGATACAACATTCCCCCTCCCCCACTAGACAACATTTCCCCTCCCTCACTATACAACATTGCCCCTCCCCCCACTATACAACATTCTCCCTCCCCACAATACAACATTGCCCCTCCCCCCACTATACAACATTCCCATCCCCACTATACACCATTCCCCCTCCCCCACTATACAACATTGCCCCTCCCCCCACTATACACCATTCCCCCTCCCCACAATACAACATTGCCCCTCCCCCCACTATACAACATTCCCATCCCCACTATACAACATTCCCCTCCCCCACTATACAACATTCCCCCTCCCCCACTGTACAACATTCCCCTCCCGCACTATACAACACTGCCCCTCCCCCGCTATACAACATTCCCCTCCCCCACTATACAACATTCCCCTCCCCCATTATATAACATTGCCCCTCCCCCACACGATACAACATCCCCCCTCCCCCACTATACAACATTCCCCTCCCCCACTATACAACATTCCCCTCCCTCACTATACAACATTCACCCTCCCCCCACTGTACAACATTCCCCCTCCCCCCACTATACAACACTTCCCCTCCCCCCACTATACAACATTCCCCCTCCCCCACTATACAACATTCCCCTCCCCCACTAAACAACATTGCCCCTCCCCCACTATACAACATTCCCGCTCCCCCCACTGTACAACATTCCCCTCCCCCACTATACAACATTCCGCTCCCCCCACTAAACAACATTGCCCCTCCCCCACTATACAACATTCCCCCTCCCCCACTGTGCAACATTCTCCCTGCCCCACTATACAACATTCCCCCTCCCCCACGATACAACATTCCCCCTCCCCCACTATACAACATTCCCCCTCCCCCCACTATACAACATTCCCATCCCCCACTATACAACATTCCCCTTCCCCCACTATACAACATTCCCCCTCCCCCACTGTACAACATTCTCCCTGCCCCACTATACAACATTCCCCCTCCCCCACTATACAACATTCCCCCTCCCCCCACTATACAACATTCCCATCCCCCACTATACAACATTCCCCTCCCCCCACTATACAACATTGCCCCTCCCCCCACTAGACAACATTGCCCCTCCCCCACGATACAACATTCCACACCCGACTATACAACATTGCCCCTCCCCCACTAGACAAAATTCCCCCTCCCCCACTTTACAACATTACCCCTCCCCCACTCTACAGCATTCCCCCTCCCCCAATATACAACATTCCACTCCCCCACTATTCAACATTGCTCCTCCCCCACTATACAACATTGCCCCTCCCCACTATACAACATTGCCCCTCCCCCACTATACAACATTCCCCTCCCCCACTAAACAACATTGCCCCTCCCCCACTGTACAACATTCCCCTCCCCCACTATACAACATTCCCCTCCCCACACTATACAACATTGCCCCTCCCCCACTATACAACATTCCCGCTCCCCCTACTATACAACGTTCCCCTCCCCCACTATACAACATTCCCCCTCCCCCACTATACAACATTGCCCCTCCCCCACTATACAACATTCCCGCTCCCCCACTATGCAACAGTCCCCTCCCCCACTATACAACATTGCCCCTCCCCCACTATACAACATTCCCGCTCCCCCTACTATACAACGTTCCCCTCCCCCACTATACAACATTCCCCCTCCCCCACTATACAACATTCCCCCTCCCCCACTATACAACATTGCCCCTCCCCCACTATACAACATTGCTGCTCCCCCACTATGCAACATTCCCCTCCCCCACTATACAACATTGCCCCTCCCCCACTATACAACATTCCCCCTCCCCCACTATACAACATCCCCCTCCCCCACTCAACAACATTGCCCCTCCCCCACTATACAACATTCCCCTCCCCCACTGTACAACATTCCCCCTCCCCCCACTATACAACACTTCCCCTCCCCCCACTATACAACATTCCCCCTGCCCCCACTATACAACATTCCCCCTCCCCCACTATACAACATTCCCCTCCCCCCACGATACAACATTCCCCTTCCCCCACTATGCAACATTGCCCCTCCCCCGCTATACAACATTCCCCTCCCCCACTGTACAACATTCCCCTCCCCCCACGATACAACATTCCCCTCCCCCACTATACAACATTCCCCCTCCCCCACTATACAACATTGCCCCTCCCCCGCTATACAACATTCCCCCTCCCCCACTATACAACATTCCCCTCCCCCCACGATACAACATTCCCCTTCCCCCACTATGCAACATTTCCCCTTCCCCACTATACAACATTCCCCTCCCCCACTGTACAACATTGCTCCTCCCCCACTATACAATATTGCCCCTCCCCCACTATAAAACATTCCGCTCCCCCACTAAAGAACATTGCCCCTCCCCCACTATACAACATTCCCGCTCCCCCCACTGTACAACATTCCCCTCCCCCACTATACAACATTCCCCTCCCCCCCTATACAACATTGCCCCTCCCCCACTATACAACATTCCCGCTCCCCCCACGATACAACATTCCCCTCCCCCACTAAACAACATTCCCCCTCCCCCACTATAAAACATTCCGCTCCCCCACTAAAGAACATTGCTCCTCCCCCGACTATACAACATTCCCCCTCCCCCATTATACAACATTGCCCCTCCCCCACTATACAACATTCCCCCTCCCCCACTATACAACATTCCCCTCCCCACTATACAACATTGCCCTCCCACCGCGAAACAACATTCCCCCTGCCCCCACTATACAACATTCCCCTCCCCACAATACAACATTGCCCCTCCCCCCACTATACAACATTCCCCCTCCCCCACTATACAACATTGCCCCTCCCCCACTATACAACATTCCCCCTCCCCCACTATACAACATTCCCCTCCCCCACTATACAACATTGCCCCTCCCCCACTATACAATATTCCCCCTACCCCACTATACAACATTCCGCTCCCCCCACTAAACAACATTGCCCCTCCCCCACTATACAACATTCCCGCTCCCCCACTGTACAACATTCCCTTCCCCCACTATACAACATTCCCCTCCCCACTCTACAACATTCCCCTCCCCCACTATACAACATTCCCGCTCCCCCCACTGTACAACATTCCCTTCCCCCACTATACAACATTCCCCTCCCCCACGATACAACATTGCCCCGCCCCCACTGTACAACATTCCCTTCCCCCACTATACAATATTCCCCTCCCCACTCTACAACATTCCCCTCCCCCACTATACAACATTCCCGCTCCCCCCACTATACAACATTCCCCTCCCCCACTATACAACATTCCCCTCCCCCACTATACAACATTGCTCCTCCCCCCACTATACAACATTCCCCTCCCCCACTATACAACATTGCCCCTCCCCCTACTATGCAACATTCCCCTCCCCCACTACACAACATTGCCCCTCCCCCACTAGACAAAATTCCCCCTCCCCCACTTTACAACATTCCCCCTCCCCCACTATACAACATTCCCCTCCCCACACTATACAACATTGCCCCTCCCCCACTATGCAACATCCCCTCCCCCACTATACAACATTGCCCCTCCCCCACTATACAACATCCCCCTCCCCCACTCAACAACAATCGCCCCTCCCCCACTATACAACATTCCCCTCCCTCACTATACAACATTCCCCCTGCCCCCACTATACAACATTCCCCCTCCCCCACTATACAACATTCCCCTCCCCCCACGATACAACATTCCCCTCCCCCACTGTACAACATTCCCCCTCCCCCCACTATACAACATTCCCCCTGCCCCCACTATACAACATTCCCCCTCCCCCACTATACAACATTCCCCTCCCCCCACGATACAACATTCCCCTTCCCCCACTATGCAACATTCCCCTTCCCCCACTATACAACATTTCCCCTTCCCCACTATACAACATTCCCCTCCCCCACTGTACAACATTGCTCCTCCCCCACTATACAACATTGCCCCTCCCCCACTATAAAACATTCCGCTCCCCCACTAAAGAACATTGCCCCTCCCCCACTATACAACATTCCCGCTCCCCCCCACTGTACAACATTCCCCTCCCCCACTATACAACATTCCCCTCCCCCCACTATACAACATTGCCCCTCCCCCACTATACAACATTCCCGCTCCCCCCACGATACAACATTCCCCTCCCCCACTAAACAACATTCCCCCTCCCCCCACTATACAACATGGCCCTCCCCCACTATACAACATTCCCCTCCCCCACTATACAACATTCCCCTCCCCCACTATACAACATTGCTCCTCCCCCGACTATACAACATTCCCCCTCCCCCACTATACAACATTGCCCCTCCCCCACTATACAACATTCCCCCTCCCCCACTATACAACATTGCCCTCCCACCGCTATACAACATTCCCCCTGCCCCCACTATACAACATTCCCCTCCCCACAATACACCATTGCCCCTCCCCCCACTATACAACATTCCCCCTCCCCCACTATACAACATTGCCCCTCCCCCACTATACAACATTCCCCCTCCCCCACTATACAACATTCCCCTCCCCCACTATACAACATTGCCCCTCCCCCACTATACAACATTCCCCCTACCCCACTATACAACATTCCACTCCCCCCACTAAACAACATTGCCCCTCCCCCACTATACAACATTCCCGCTCCCCCCACTGTACAACATTCCCTTCCCCCACTATACAACATTCCCCTCCCCCATTATACAACATTCCCCTCCCCCACTATACAACATTGCTCCTCCCCCCACTATACAACATTCCCCTCCCCCACGATACAACATTGCCCCGCCCCCACTGTACAACATTCCCATCCCCCACTATACAACATTCCCCTCCCCACTCTACAACATTCCCCTCCCCCACTATACAACATTCCCGCTCCCCCCACTATACAATATTCCCCTCCCCCACTATACAACATTGCTCCTCCCCCCACTATACAACATTCCCCTCCCCCACTATACAACATTGCCCCTCCCCCTACTATGCAACATTCCCCTCCCCCACTATACAACATTGCCCCTCCCCCACGAGACAACATTCCCGCTCCCCCTACTATACAACGTTCCCCTCCCCCACTATACAACATTGCTGCTCCCCCACTATGCAACATTCCCCTCCCCCACTATAAACATTGCCCCTCCCCCACTATACAACATTCCCCCTCCCCCACTATACAACATCCCCCTCCCCCACTCAACAACAATCGCCCCTCCCCCACTATACAACATTCCCCTCCCTCACTATACAACATTCCCCTCCCCCACTGTACAACATTCCCCCTCCCCCCACTATACAACACTTCCCCTCCCCCCACTATACAACATTCCCCCTGCCCCCACTATACAACTTTCCCCTCCCCCACTAAACAACATTGCCCCTCCCCCACTATACAACATTCCCCCTCCCCACACGATACAACATTCCCCTCCCCCACTATACAACATCCCCCTCCCCCACTTTACAACATATCCCTCCCCCACACGATACAACATTCCCCTCCCCCACTATACAACATTCCCCTCCCCCCACTATACAACATTGCCCCTCCCCCACTATACAACATTCCCCCTCCCCACACGATACAACATTCCCCTCCCCCACTATACAACATTGTCCCTCCCCCACTATACAACATTCCCCTCCCCCACTATACAACATTCCCCCCCCCCACTATACAACATTCCCCTCCCCCACTATACAACATTCCCCCCCCCACTATACAACATTGCCCCTCCCCCACTATACAACATTTCCCCTCCACCACGATACAACATTCCCCTCCCCCACTATACAACATTCCCCCTCCCCCCACTATACAACATTCCCCTCCCCCACTATACAACATTCCCCCTCCCCCACTTTACAACATACCCCTCCCCCACTATACAGCATTCCCCCTCCCCCACTATACAACATTTTCCCTTCCCCACTATACAACATTCCCCTTCCCCCACTATACAACATTCCCCCTCCCCAACTATACAACATACCCCTCCCCCACTATACAACATTCCCCCTCCCCCACTTTACAACATACCCCTCCCCCACTATACAGCATTCCCCCTCCCCCACTATACAACATTTTCCCTTCCCCACTATACAACATTCCCCTTCCCCCACTATACAACATTCCCCCTCCCCAACTATACAACATACCCCTCCCCCACTATACAACATTCCCCCTCCCCCACTTTACAACATACCCCTCCCCCACTATACAACATTCCCCCTCCCCCACTTTACAACATACCCCTCCCCCACTATACAACATTCCCCCTCCCCAACTATACAACATACCCCTCCCCCACTATACAACATTCCCCCTCCCCCACTTTACAACATACCCCTCCCCCACTATACAGCATTCCCCCTCCCCCACTATACAACATTTTCCCTTCCCCACTATACAACATTCCCCTTCCCCCACTATACAACATTTCCCCTTCCCCACTATACAACATTCCCCTCCCCCACTGTACAACATTGCTCCTCCCCCACTATACAACATTGCCCCTCCCCCAGTATAAAACATTCCGCTCCCCCACTAAAGAACATTGCCCCTCCCCCACTATACAACATTCCCGCTCCCCCACTGTACAACATTCCCCTCCCCCACTATACAACATTCCCCTCCCCCCACTATACAACATTGCCCCTCCCCCACTATACAACATTCCCGCTCCCCCCACGATACAACATTCCCCTCCCCCACTAAACAACATTCCCCCTCCCCCCACTATACAACATGGCCCTCCCCCACTATACAACATTCCCCTCCCCCACTATACAACATTCCCCTCCCCCACTATACAACATTGCTCCTCCCCCGACTATACAACATTCCCCCTCCCCCACTATACAACATTGCCCCTCCCCCACTATACAACATTGCCCCTCCCCCACTATACAACATTCCCGCTCCCCCCACGATACAACATTCCCCTCCCCCACTATACAACACTCCCCTCCCCCACTATACAACATTCCCCCTCCCCCACTATACAACATTGCCCCTCCCCCACTATACAACATTGCTCCTCCCCCGACTATACAACATTCCCCCTCCCCCACTATACAACATTCCCCCTCCCCCACTATACAACATTCCCCTCCCCCACTATACAACATTCCCCTCCCCACAATACAACATTGCCCCTCCCCCCACTATACAACATTCCCCCTCCCCCACTATACAACATTCCCCCTCCCCCACTATACAACATTGCTCCTCCCCCGACTATACAACATTCCCCCTCCCCCACTATACAACATTCCCCCTCCCCCACTATACAACATTCCCCTCCCCCACTATACAACATTCCCCTCCCCACAATACAACATTGCCCCTCCCCCCACTATACAACATTCCCCCTCCCCCACTATACAACATTGCCCCTCCCCCACTATACAACATTCCCCCTCCCCCACTATACAACATTGCCCCTCCCCCACTATACAACATTGCCCCTCCCCCACTATACAACATTCCCCCTCCCCCACTATTCAACATTCCCCTCCCCCACTATACAACATTGCCCCTTCCCCCGCTATACAACATTCCCCTGCCCCCACTATACAACATTCCCCCTCCCCACTATACAACATTGCCCCTCCCCCACTATACAACATTCCCCCTCCCCCACTATTCAACATTCCCCTCCCCCACTATACAACATTGCCCCTTCCCCCGCTATACAACATTCCCCTGCCCCCACTATACAACATTCACCCTCCCCAACTATACAACATTCCACACCCGACTATACAACATTGCCCCTCCCCCATTAGACAACATTCCCCCTCCCCCACTTTACAACATACCCCTCCCCCACTATACAACATTCCCCCTCCCCCACTGTACAACATTCCCCTCCCCCACTATACAACATTCCCCTCCCTCACTATACAACATTCACCCTCCCCCCACTGTACAACATTCCCCTCCCCCACTATACAACATTCCCCCTCCCCCCACTATACAACACTTCCCCTCCCCCCACTATACAACATTCCCCCTCCCTCACTATACAACATTCACCCTCCCCCCACTGTACAACATTCCCCCTCCCCCCACTGTACAACATTCCCCCTCCCCCACCATACAACATTCCCCTCCCCCCACGATACAACTTTCCCCTCTCCCACTATACAACATTCCCCTCCCCCCACTATACAACATTTCCCCTCCCCCACTATAAAACATTCCCCTCCCCCACTATACAACATTCCCCTCCCCCACTATACAACATTGCCCCGCCCCCACTATACAACATTCCCCTCCCCCACTATACAACATTGCCCCTCCCCCACTATACAACATTCCCCTCCCCCACTATACAACATTGCCCCTCCCCCACTATAAAACATTCCCCTCCCCCACTATACAACATTCCCCGCCCCCACTATACAACATTGCCCCTCCCCACTATACAACATTCCCCCTCCCCACTATACAACATTCCCCTCCCCCACTATACAACATTGCTCTTCCCCCACTATACAACATTGCCCCTCCCCCGCTATACAACTTTCCCCTCCCCCACTAAACAACATTGCCCCTCCCCCACTATGCAACATTCCCCTGCTCCACTATGCAACATTCCGCTCCCCCACTATACAACATTGCCCCTCCCCCACTATACAACATTCCCCCTCCCCCTACGATACAACATTCCCCTCCCCCACTATACACCATTCCCCCTCCCCCCACTATACAACATTCCCCCTCCCCCCACTATACAACATTCCCTCTCCCCCCACTATACAACATCCCCCTCCCCCACTATACAACATTGCCCCTCCCCTACATCCATACACCGACTCCACCCCACCTGAGACAGAGCAGTGCCCTCCTCGTATTCCCAAAAAGACTATTAATCACTCCCACACTTAGAAACATAGAAAATATGTGCAGGAGTAGGCCATTCGGCCCTTCTAGCCTGCACCGCCATTCAATGAGTTCATGGCTGAACATTCAACTTCAGTACCCCATTCCTGCTTTCTCACCATACCCCTTGATCCCCCTAGTAGTAAGGACCTCATCCAACTCCTTTTTGAATATATTTAGTGAATTGGCCTCAACAACTTTCTGTGGTAGAGAATTCCACAGGTTCACCACTCTCTGGGTGAAGAAGTTTCTCCGCATCTCGGTCCTAAATGGCTTACCCCTTATCCTTAGACTGTGACCTCTGGTTCTGGACTTCCCCAACATTGGGAACATTCTTCCTGCATCTAACCTGTCTAACCCCGTCAGAATTTTAAATGTTTCTATGAGATCCCCTCTCATTCTTCTGAACTCCAGTGAATACAAGCCCAGTTGATCCAGTCTTTCTTGATAGGTCAGTCCCACCATCCCGGGAATCAGTCTGGTGAATCTTCGCTGCACTCCCTCAATAGCAAGAATGTCCTTCCTCAGGTTAGGAAACCAAAACTGTACACAATACTCCAGGTGTGGCCTCACCAATGCCCTGTACAACTGTAGGAGCACCTCCCTGCCCTTGTACTCAAATCCCCTCGCTATGAAGGCCAACATGCCATTTGCTTTCTTAACCGCCTGCTGTACCTGCATGCCAACCTTCAATGACTGATGTACCATGACACCCAGGTCTCGTTGCACCTCCCCTTTTCCTAATCTGTCACCATTCAGATAATAGTCTGTCTCTCTGTTTTTACCACCAAAGTGGATAACCTCACATTTATCCACATTATACTTCATCTGCCATGCATTTGCCCACTCACCTAACCTATCCAAGTCGCTCTGCAGCCTCACAGCATCCTCCTTGCAGCTCACACTGCCACCCAACTAGTGTCATCCGCAAATTTGGAGATACTACATTTAATCCCCTCATCTAAATCATTGTTTTCCCTCGTCCCTCTGCCTCTTGCTGGGCACCACAGTCCTGCTCCTTTTCCAGCCCTTCCCAAAGCAGACTGTCGCGGCGCTGGGATTACCACCCCTGATGTGGCACAGCAGCCCAGGACATTGATAGGGGCAGGCAGGGACCTGCAGATCTTGCCGCCTGCCTGGCAACACTCTCAATCCTTCAGTCGGGGCTGTCACATTTAAAATCCAGTTTCAATAAGCTGTTATTGAACTGATAAATCTATATCTGGCACCCGGCTTTTGCTGAAGTTGCCTTTCAGCGGTACCGATAGTACCTTTGAGGCCCACAGTGGGCCTTCGCACGCACCCAGTGTGTGCCAGTCATATTTAAACGATGCCTGACAGGAAGCTCATGTGCTGAGGCTGTGCTCCTGGTGCAGCGCCCGTATACTGCGGGCACCGCGATTGCTCCTGGACAATGCCGGGAAATGATTATCTGCCCTCTAGGCTAAGTTATAAATGTAATAACCTTTTAAAATATATATGTATATATATCATCATCATCATCATCATCATAGGCAGTCCCTCGGAATTGAGGAAGACTTGCTTCCAATTTTAACATGAGTTCTTAGGTGGCTGTACAGTCTAATACGAGAACCAACAGATAGTCGTTGAGGGAAGGGTGGGCAGGGAGCCTGGTTTGGGAGACGCTCCTTCCGCTGCCTGCGCTTGATGTCTGCATGCCCTCGGCGACGATACTCGAGGTGCTCAGCATCCACCTGAATGCACTTCCTCCACTTTGTGCGGTCTATGGCCAGGGACTCCCAGGCGTCAGTGGGGATGTCGCACTTTATCAAGGAGGCTTTGAGGGTGTCCTTGTAACGTTTCCTCTACCTGCCTTTGGCTCGTTTGCCATGAACGAGTTCTGAGTAGAGCGCTTGCTTTGGGAGTATCGTGCCTGGGATGGGAACCTATGCAGGGAGACAGAGGGAAGTAGAATGGGGGCAGAAGCAAAAGATAGAAAGAAGAAAAGTAAAAGTGGAGGGCAGAGAAACCTAAGGCAAGAAGCAAAAAGGGCCACATTACACCAAAATTCTAAAGGGGCAAAGTGTGTTAAAAAGACAAGCCTGAAGGCTCTGTGCCTCAATGCGAGGAGTATTCGGAATAAGGTGGACAAATTAACTGCGCAGATAGCAGTTAACGGGTATGATGTAATTGGCATCACGGAGACATGGCTACAGGGTGACCAAGGCTGGGAACTCAACATTGCTGTTAAAGAGGAAATTAATGCAATAGTAAGAAAGGACATTAGCTTGGATGATGTGGAATCGGGATGGGTGAAACTACGGAATACCAAGGGGCAGAAAACGTTAGTGGGAATTGTGTACAGACCACCAAACAGTCGTAGTAAGGTTGGGGACAGCATCAAACAAGAAATTAGGGATGTGTGCAATAAAGGTACAGCGGTTATCATGGGTGACTTTAATCTACATATAAATTGGGCTAACCAAACTGGTAGCAATGCGGTGGAGGAGGATTTCCTGGAATGTATTAGGAATGGTTTTCTAGACCAATATGTCAAGGAACCAACTAGGGAGCTGGCCATCCGAGACTGGGTGATGTGTAATGAGAAGGGACTAATTAGCAATCTTGTTGTGCGAGGCCCCTTGGAGAAGAGTGACCATAATATGGTAGAATTCTTTATTAAGATGGAGAGTGACAAGTTAATTCAGAAACTAGAGTCCTGAACTTAAGGAAAGGAAACTTCGATGGTTTGTGGCGTGAATTGGCTAGAATAGACTGGCAAAGGATATTTAAAGGGTTGATGGTGAATAGGCAATGGCAAACATTTAAAGATCACATGGATGAACTTCAGTAATTGTACATCCCTGTCTGGAGTAAAAATAAAACGGGGAAGGTGGCTCAACCGTGGCTAACAAGGGAAATTAAGGATAGTGTTAAATCCAAGGAAGATGCATATAAATTGGCCAGAAAAAGCAACAAACCTGAGGACTGGGAGAAATTTAGAATTCAGCAGAGGAAGACTAAGGATTTAATTAAGAGGGGGAAAATAGAGTATGAGAAGAAGTTTGCCGGGAACATAAAAACTGACTGCAAAAGCTTCTATGGATTTGTGAAGAGAAAAAGATTAGTCAACACAAATGTAGGTCTCTTGTGTTGTGTATCTGTAAAGCATGCACTCCCATGTTCCGCCACCAGGGAGTGCATCCCCTGAAGTCCCAAGGGATCCCAGCATCCCTTGGGAGCACTGTATATAAGCCGGCCCCTAAGGCCTGCTCCTCACTCTGGAGTATCTTAATAAAGACTGAGGTCACTGTTACTTTAACCTCCCTGTGTGCAGTCTTATCTGTGTTAGGAACACAATAACTGGCGATGAGTATACGAACCCAACGCAAAGATGCAGCAAACTGTGGGCATCCTGGAGAAGTTCTCAGAGGGTGAGGACTGGGAAGCCTATGTCGAATGGCTAGACCAGTACTTTGTAGCCAACGAGCTGGACGGAGAAGGAAGCGCTGCAAAAAGGAGAGCGATCCTCCTCACAGTCTGCGGGGCACCGACCTACAGCCTCATGAAGAATCTTCTGGCTCCGGTGAAACCCACAGATAGGTCGTACGAGGAGCTGTGTACACTGGTTCGGGAGCATCTTAACCCGAGGGATAGCGTGCTGATGGCGAGGTATCGGTTCTACACGTGCCAGCGATCTGAAGGTCAGGAAGTGGCGAGCTATGTCGCCGAGCTAAGGCGACTTGCAGGACAATGTGAGTTTGATGGCTACCTGGAGCAGATGCCCAGAGACTTTTTAAAACTGGGCATTGGCCACGAGACCATCCTACGAAAACTTTTGACTGTAGAGACACCGACCCTCAGAAAGGCCATTGCGATAGCACAGGCGTTTATGTCCACCAGTGATAACACCAAACAAATCTCTCAGCACACAAGTGCGAGCAATGTTAATAAATTAACTGGAACTGTGTTTGCGAGCAGAAATGTACAGGGCAGAAACCACGAGGCTGCAACTGCCAGCAGGCCTCAGGTGACCCAGATGACTCAGAGTCCGCAATAAAGGATGAATGCAAGGCAATTCACACCTTGGCGTTGTGGAGGCTTCCATTCAGCCTATTCATGCCGTTTCAAAGGGTATGATTGCCCGAGAAACGGGCCCGCATAGTCGACATGAATCCTCGACCATGGTCTGGAGGGCCAGGACCACAAACTTAGTGGTGCCTCTCTGGGTGTGTTGCTCAACTGAGCGCACATGCTGCATTGCCGTATACAGGACGCTAAGGGGCCTGGCCGGGCCACCACACGTGGGATCTGGCTATCGCTTTCATCATTACTATACCCGATTGTGTGCTGTGGAGATTCAAGATGAACGTCTCCCTGCCGTTTTTTGGTAGCTCTACGTGGTTACCCCACAACAGGCTGTCTGCCTGAATGGACAGCTCGTCCTTTTGCCGCTGGACCGGCTTGATTAGCTCTTGCATTTCAACGGTGGTGCTGGCCCAGCTCCCATGCAGTACACAGTTTTTTATTAGGTACTGATGCATTTTCTTTACCCCAAACACACACGCTAATGTCTCTTTCTCAATCATGCTGTAGGCCCTCTCGGCCTTAGACAAGCTCCTGGAAGCATAGGCGACAGGTTGCAACTTCCCCGCAATGTTAGCTTGTTGTAATACACACCCGACTCCGTACGACGACGCATCACATGCTAGCACAAGTCTTTTACACGGGTTATACAATACAAGCAGCTTGTTGGAGCATAAAATATTTCTGGCTTTCTCAAAAGCAATTACTTGTTTTTTTCCCCATACCCAGTTCTCGCCTTTACGCAATAACACATGTGTGGGATCTAAGAGCGTGCTTAACCCGGGTAGGAATTTACCAAAATAGTTGAGGAGTCCCAGGAACGACCGCAGCTCCATTACATTCTGTGGCATGGGCACGTTCCTGATAGCCTCTGTCTTGGCATCTCTGGGCCGAATGCTGTCCGCCGCGATCTTTCTCCCCAAAAACTCCACTTCTCTTGCCATGAAGACGCATTTCGGCCTCTTCAGCCGCAGCCCTACGCGATCCAGTCGCTGGAGGACCTCCTCCTGGTTTTGTAGGTGCTCGACGGTGTCCCGACCCGTGACCAATATGTCGTCCTGAAAAACCACCGTGCGTGGTACCGACTTCAGTAGGTTCTCCAAGTTTCTCTGGAAGATCGCTGCAGCCAACCGAATTCTAAACGGGCATCTGTTGTAGATGAACAGTCCCTTGTGCATGTTGATGCAGGTGAGGCCCTTCGAAGACTCCTCCAGCTCCCCTGTCATGTAGGCCGAAGTCAGGTTGAGATTGCTGAATGTCTTACCTCCTGCCAGTGTCGCAAATAGGTCGTCTGCCTTAGGTAGCGGGTATTGGACCTGTAGTGAGAAACGATTAATAGTTACTTTATAATCGCCGCAAATCCTGACCGTGCCATCACTTTTGAGTACTGGAACAATCGGGCTGGCCCACTCGTTGAATTCCACTGGGGAGATGATGCCCTCACGTTGCAGCCTGTCCAGCTCGATTTCCACTCTCTCCCTCATCATGTGAGGTACAGCTCACGCCTTGTGGTGAATGGGTCCTGCCTTTAGGACCAAGTGGATCCGCACCGTTGCCTCGGAAATGTTTCCAATGCCTGGCTCAAAAAGGAAAGGAAATTTGTTTAGAACCTGGGTTCATGAGGCCTCATCGACATGTGATAGCGCTTGGATGTCATCGCAGTTCCAGCAGATTTTGCCCAGCCAGCTCCTTCCAAGCAGTGTGGGGCCATCGCCCGGGACAATCCAGAGTGGCAGTTCGTGCACCGTGCCCTCGTAGGTGACCTTGGCCATGGCGCTGCCCAGGACAGTGATAAGCTCTTTGGTGCATGTTCTCAGTTTCATGTGGATGGGGCTCAGGGCTGGTCTGAGTGCCTTGTTGCACCACAGTCTCTCAAACATCTTTTGTACTGAGGCAGTCCACCAGGGAAAGAAAGGCTCCTGACCGCCTCACCTTGTAAATAGTTTTCACTTTGACTTTGGGGGGCAGTGATGTTGTGTATCTGTAAAGAATGCACTCCCATGTTCCGCCACAAGGGAGTGCATCCCCTGAAGTCCCAAGGGATCCCAGCATCTGTATATAAGGCCTCTCTCTGTTCCTCACTCTGGAGTGTCTTAATAAAGACTGAGGTCACTGTTACTTTAACCTCCCTGTGTGCAGTCTCATCTGTGTTAGGAACACAATACCTTGCAGTCGGATTCAGGTGAATTTATAATGGGGAACAAAGAAATGGCAGACCAATTGAACAAATACTTTGGTTCTGTCTTCACAAAGGAAGACACAAATAACCTTCCATAAGTACTAGGGGACCGAGGGTTTAGGGAGAAGGAGGAACTGAAGGATATCCTTATTAGGCGGGAAATTGTGTTAAGGAAATTGATGGGATTGACGGCCGATAAATCCCCGGGGCCTGATAGTCTGCATCCCAGAGTATTTAAGGAAGTGACCCTAGAAATAGTGGATGCATTGGTGATCATTTTCCAACAGTCTATCGACTCTGGATCAGTTCCTATGGACTGGAGGGTAACTAATGTAACACTGCTTTTTAAAAAGGGAGGGAGAGAGAAAGTAGGTAATTATAGACCAGTTAGCCTGACATCAGTAGTGGGGAAAATGTTGGAATCAATTATTAAGGAAGATATAGCAACGCATTTGGAAAGCAGTGACAGGATCGCTCCAAGTCAGCATGGATTTATGAAGGGGAAATCATGCTTGACAAATCTTCTGGAATTTTTTGAGGATGTAACTAGTAGAGTGGACAAGGGAGAACCAGTGGTTGTGGTGTATTTGGACTTTCAAAAGGCTTTTGACAAGGTCCCACACAAGAGATTGCTGTGCAAAATCAAAGCACATGGTATTGGGGGTAGTATATTGATGTGGATAGAGATGTGGATTGATGTGGCATACACGAAGCAGAGAGTCGGGATAAACGGGTCCTTTTCAGAATGGCAGGCAGTGACTAGTGGAGTGCCGCAGGGCTCAGTGCTGGGACCCCAGTTATTTACAATATACATTAATGATTTAAATGAAGGAATTGAGTGCAATATCTCCAAGTTTGCAGATGACATTAAACTGGGTGGCAGTGTGAGCTGCGAGGGAGATGCTAGGGGGCTGCAGGGTGACTTGGACAGGTGAGGTGTGTGTACAAATGCATGGCAGATGCAGTATAATGTGGATAAATGTGAGGTTATCCACTTTTGGGGCAAAAACACGAAGGCAGAATATTATCTGAACGGCGGCAGATTAGGAAAAGGGGAGGTGCAATGAGACCTGGGTGTCATGGTTCATCAGTCACAGATACAGGTACAGCAGGCGGTGAAGAAGGCAAATGGTATGTTGGCCTTCATAGCTAGGGGATTTCAGTATAGGAGCAGGGAGGTCCCTTACTGAAGTTGTACAGGGCCTTAGTGAGGCCTCACCTGGAATATTGTGTACAGTTTTGGTCTCCTAATCTAAGGAAGGACATTCTTGCTATTGAGGGAGTGCAGCGAAGGTTCACCAGACTGATTCCCGGGATGGCAGGACTGACATATGAGGAGAGACTGGATCAACTGGGCCTTTATACATTGGAGTTTAGAAGGATGAGAGGGGATCTCATAGAAACATATAAGATTCTGATGGGACGGGACAGGTTAGATGCGGGTAGAATGTTCCCGATGTTGGGGAAGTCCAGAACCAGGGGACACAGTCTTAGGATAAGGGGTCGGCAATTTAGGACTGAGATGAGGAGAAACTTCTTCACTCAGAGAGTTATTAATCTGTGGAATTCCCTGCCAGAGAGTTGTTGATGCCAGTTCATTGGATATATTCAAGAGGGAGTTAGATATGGCTCTTATGGCTAAGGGGATCAAGGGGTATGGAGAGAAAGTAGGAAAGGGGTACTTAGGGAATGATCAGCCATGATCTTATTGAATGGTGGTGCAGGCTCGAAGGGCCGAATGGCCTACTCCTGCACCTATTTTCTATGTTTCTAACTACATGGCCCAGCCCAGCGGAGCTGATCAAGTGTGGTCAGTGCTTCAATGCTGGGGATGTTGGCCTGGACAAGGACGCTAATGTTGGTGAGTCTGTCCTCCCAGGGGATTTGCAGGATCTTGCGGAGACATCGCTGGTGGTGTTTCTCCAGTGACTTGAGGTGTCTACTTTACATGGTCCACGTCTCTGAGCCATACATATTACTACGGCCCTGTAGACCATGAGCTTGGTGACAGTTTTGAGGGACTGGTCTTCAAACACTCGTTTCCTCAGGAGGACGAAGGCTGCACTGGCGCACTGGAGACGGTGTTGGATCTCGTCGTCAATGCCTGTTCTTGTTGATAGGAGGCTCCTGAGATAGAGGAAGTGGTCCACATTGTCCAGGGCCACGCCGTGGATCTTGATGTCTGGGGGGCAGTGCGGTGCAGCGAGGACAGGCTGGTGGAGGACCTTTGTCTTACTAATGTTTAGCGTAATGTTTCGTGTATATATATCTATGTAATATATACACACACAGACACACATACCCATTTTAGTTTCTGTATCTCACTGGTGGTTTTCCTGTAGCCGTTCACGTGATAAGATCTGACCAATTTCACTCTAACCGGGCTCAGAGTTTTCTCACTTGTGTGACTGTGCGAGTCTAAAAAAGGAAGTATGTTGAACCACCAACCAGTTCGTAAGGACAGATAGGAAATCCAATCCAGTCTGCAGGGAAAGTCAGATCACGAGTGGGGGATAGTAATACCACAGTTGGAGTACTGCGTACAGTTCTGGTCACCACATTACAGGAAGGATGTGATTGCACCAGAGAGGGTACAGAGGCGATTTACCAGGATGTTGCCTGGACCGGAGAATTTTAGCTATGAGGAAAGATTAGATAGGCTGGGGTTGTTTTCTTTGAAACAGAGGAGGCTGAGGGGAGACCTAATTGAGGTGTATAAAATGATGAGGGGCCTGGATAGAGTGGATAGGAAGGACCTATTTCCCTTAACAACAGGGCCAACAACCAGGGAGCATAGATTTAAAGTAATTGGTAGGCGGTTTAGAGGGGATTTAAGGGGAACTTTTTTCACCCAGAGGGTGGTGGGGGTCTGGAACTCACTGCCTGAAAGGGTGGTAGAGGCAGAAACCCTCACCACATTTAAAAAGTACTTGGATGTGCACCTGAAGTGCTATAACCTGCAGGGTTATGGACCAAGAGCTGGAAAGTGAGATTAGGCTGGGTAGCTCTTTGTCGGTCGGCTGTAGCTGCACAACCTCAGATGACTCAGAGTCTGTCATCAAACGTTATTGGCGCTGCAGCAGTATCCTCGAGCCCATCAATGCCGCTTCAAACACTATGTGCAAAGGCTGTGGAACAATGGGACACCTCCAGCGAATGTGCAAACCCTGCAAACCACCACGTTGCAGAGGAGGATCGATCCATGGTGGATCAGGCTGAACTAGAGACTCGAACCGAGGAGGCAGACGTGTACGGGGTACACACCTTCACCACGAAATATCCACCGATCATGTTAAAAGTCGAACTGGACGGAATTCCAGTATCCATGGAACTGGACACGGGTGTGAGTCAGTCTATCATGAGCAAAAAGGCCTTCGACAGGCTGTGGTGCAACAAGGCACACAGCCCAAGCTTAGCCCCATTCACACCAAGCTAATAACTTACACTAAAATGCTGATCCCTGTAATTGGCAGCGCAGCAGTGAAAGTCTCCTATGATGGAGCAGTGCACGAACTACCACTATGGATTGTGCCAGGAGATGGCCCCACACTGTTCGGCAGAAGCTGGCTGGGAAAAATCCGCTGGAAGTGGGATGACATCCGAGCGCTCTCGTCCGTTGATGACGCCTCATGAGCCCAGGTTCTGAGCAAGTTCCCATCGTTGTTTGAGCCAGGCATCGGAAGTTTCTCGGGGTGAAGGTGCAGACCCATCCACCACAAGGCACGGGCGGTGCCATATATGATGCGAGAGAAAGTGGAAATTGAGCTGGACAGGCTGCAGCGAGAAGGCATCATTGTGCCGGTGAAGTTCAATGAGTGGGCCAGTCCGATTGTTCCGGTTCTCAAAGGCGATGGCACGGTCAGAATTTGTGGGGACTATAAAGTAACGATTAACCATTTTTCGCTACAGGACCAGTACCTGCTATCCAAGGCAGACGACCTACTTGCGACCCTGGCTGGAGGAAAGACGCTGGACCTGACCTCAGTCTACATGATACAGGAGCTGGCGGAATCTTCTAAAGGTCTCACCTGCATCAACACGCACAAAGGTCTGTTCATCTACATCACATGCGCGTTTGGGATCCGATCGGCCGCGGCAATTTTTCAACGGAACATTGAGAGCCTGCTAAAGTCAGTTCCTCGCACCGTGATTTTCCAGGACGACATACTGGTCACAGGTCGGGACACCATCGAACACTTGAAGAACCTGGAAGAGGTTCTAAATCGGCTAGATCGCGTGGGACTCAGGTTGAAATGCTCGAAGTTTGTTTTCCTGGCGCCAGAGGTTGAGTTCTTAAGGGAGAAGAATTGCGGCAGACGGCATCAGACCCACCGACGCCAAGATGGAGGCCATCAAGAACGTGCCGAGACCACAGAACGTGATGGAGCTGCGGTCGTTCCTGGGACTCCTCAACTATTTTGCTAATTTCCTACCCGGGTTAAGCACCTTGCTAGAACCCCGACATGTGTTGCTGCGCAAGGGAGATGACTGGGTATGGGGGAAATCACAAGAGGCTGCTTTTGAGAAAGTCAGAAATCTGTTATTTTCGAACAAACTGCTTGTTCTGTATAACCCATGTAAACATTTAGTGCTAGCTTGCGATGCGTCTTCGTACGAGGTCGGGTGTGTGTTACAAAAGCAAATGAATCGAGAACATTGAAACCGGTCGCTTAGGCGTCCAGGAGCTTGTCCAAGGCCGATAGGGCCTACAGCATAATGGAAAAAGAAGCTCTGGCATGCATTTATGGGGTGAACAAAATGCATCAGTATCTGTTTGGTCTCAAGTTTGAGATAGAAACTGACCATAAGGCGCTCATATCGCTATTCTCAAATAGCAAAGGGATTAATACCATTGCCTCTGCTCGCACCCAAAGATGGGCGCTCATGCTGTCTGCATATAACTATGTAATCCGCCACAGACCAGGCACAGAGAACAGCGCTGATGCTCTCAGTCAGCTACCATTGCCCACCACCGGGGTGGAAATGGCACAGCCTGCAGACTTGCTTTTGGTGATGGATGCATTTGAAAATGAAAAGTCACCCGTTACTGCCCGCCAGATCAGGACCTGGACCAGCCAGGATCCTTTACTGTCCCTTGTAAAAAACTGTGTCCTCCATGGGAGCTGGTCCAGCGTCCCAGCGGAGATATCAAGCCGTTCCAGCGGCGCAAAGATGAAATGTCCATACAAGCGGACTGTCTTTTGTGGGGCAATCGCATGAATTTGCCTAAGAAAGGCAGGGAAACGTTCATACGCGACCTACACATTACCCATCCAGGCATAGTAATGATGAAAGCTATAGCCAGGTCCCATGTGTGGTGGCCCGGCATCGACTCAGATTTGGAGTCTTGCGTGCGCCAATGCAACACTTGCTCTCAACTGAGCAATACGCTCAGGGAGGCACCGCTAAGTTTGTGGTCATGGCCCTCCAAACCGTGGTCTAGGATCCACATTGACTTTGCTGGCCCGTTTCTAGGCAAAATGTTTTTGGTTGTTGTGTGTCATGTATTCAACCAGCATTGTAACCCATGTATAAACTGACCTAAGTTGTACACCGTGAGAACACTGACCACTAGGTGGGAGACACTCCTAACCTGGACCTTCAGGTATAAAAGGGGAGGCTCCACCCACCTTCATCACTTGAGTGCTAAGGAATAAAGGACAGGTCTCTCAAGCATGGGCCTCGTGTGCATTGATACTGTATAGTAAGACGTATCAATGGTGACAAGAAACTGGGATTTAAACCACGCGAGCATGGCCACTAGCAGAACAGACGAGAGGTACTGTGTTAAGGAATGGTTGGGACAGAGATTCAACATTGTTAAAGCAGCACACTGTTCTCCAGGCAGACAAGGGCAGTCAGGCATGCCCCAACATGTAGTCGAACCCAGAGGGGGAGTTCGACAGAGACAATGGCAAGCTGAACAGCGATTCACGCCATTGCAAGGGACAATGCGGCCAGTAATGGGGCCATTAACACCTGTTAATGGTGCACTCAAGGACAATAACAGGAGCAGTCAGGGACGATCGACTGGCAAGGGACCTTTTGTTTCAAACCGCAGCTCATGCTGGAGGCGTGGAGGCACACACTCAGCCGGAGTTTGCAGAGGTGAGCAAAATACCTGCAGAAATTGCAGAAATGGACACTGGG
Organism: Pristiophorus japonicus; assembly: GCF_044704955.1. Classification (NCBI taxonomy): domain Eukaryota; kingdom Metazoa; phylum Chordata; class Chondrichthyes; family Pristiophoridae; genus Pristiophorus; species Pristiophorus japonicus. Next base: position 46,221,390 of record NC_091978.1, read on the forward strand.
GGAAATCGCTGGAAGCTGAAGTTCAGCGAGTTCATGTGGAGCACGTATACAGTTCATACACCAGGATGCCACTGATAATGATGAAAGTGCTCCTCAATGGCATCGCAGTATCAATGGAGTTAGACACAGGTGCCAGCCAGTCCCTGATGGGTATCAAACAGTTCGAAAAGTTGTGGGCATCCAAGGCCAGGAGGCCAAAATTATCGCCAATTGACGCACAGCTACGGACTTACACAAAGCAGATCATTCCGGTGCTAGGCAGCGCCACGGTAGTCGTGATCCACAAAGATTCGGAGAACAGGTTGCCACTCTGGATTGTCCCAGGGGACGGTCCCGCACTGCTGGGGAGGAGTTGGCTTGCTGTCATGAACTGGAAATGGAGCGATGTCAATGCAATTTCCTCTGTGGAGCGAGTATCATGCTCACAGGTCCTGGACAAATTTGACTCATTATTTCAACCCGGCATTGGCACTTTCATAGGGGCCAAGGTAGTGATTCAAATAAACCCGGACGCCAGACCAGTACACCACAAGGCCAGAGCGGTGCCATACGTGATGCGGGAAAAGATAGAAGGCAAATTGGACCGCCTGTTGAGGGAAGGCATCATCTCGCCAGTCGAATTCAGTGACTGGGCGAGCCCGATTGTGCCGGTGCTCAAGGCGGATGGGTCGGTCAGGATATGTGGCGATTACAAGGCCACCATCAATCGGGTGTCACTCCAAGACCAGTGCCCGCTACCGAGAGCGGAGGACCTCTTTGCGACGCTATCCGGTGGCAAACTTTTTTCAAAATTGGACCTGACCTCAGCTTACATGACCCAGGAGCTGGCGAGTGAGTCGAAGAAGCTGACCACCATCACGACACACAAGGGGTTGTTTGAGTACAACAGATGTCCGTTCGGGATTCGCTCGGCCGCCGCGATCTTCCAACGAAATATGGAAAGCCTCCTCAAGTCGATTCCAGGGACGGTGGTTTTTCAGGACGACATCCTCATTACAGGTTACGATACTGAAGAACACCTCCACAACCTGGAGGAGGTGCTACGCAGACTGGACCGGGTAGGTCTGCGACTGAAAAAGGCGAAGTGCGTCTTCCTAGCTCCAAAGGTAGAATTCCTGGGGATGAGGGTAGCAGCAGACGGGATCAGCCCTACTGCGTCCAAGACGGAAGCGATCCAGAGAGCACCCAGACCCCGTAACACGACGGAGCTGCGTTCGTTCCTGGGGCTCCTGAACTATTTTGGTAACTTTCTTCCCAAATTGAGCACGCTGCTAGAGCCGCTACACGTGTTCCTACGCAAAGGTCGTGAATGGGTCTGGGGGGACAGCCAGGAAAGGGCTTTTAATAGAGCACGCAATTTGTTATGTTCCAACAATCTGTTAACGCTATATGACCCATGTAAGAAACTTGTGTTAACGTGCGATGCGTCGTCCTATAGTGTCGGGTGTGTGTTGCAGCATGTCAATGCCAAGGGTCAGTTACAGCCGGTAGCTTATGCCTCCAGAAGTCTGTCCCAGGCAGAAAGGGGCTACGGGATGTTAGAAAAGGAGGCGGTCGCATGTGAATATGCGGTAAAGAAAATGCACCGGTACCTGTTTGGCAGGAAATTTGAGCTGGAGACAGATCACAAACCCCTAACGTCCCTTTTGGCTGACAACAAGGCCATAAATGCAAACGCATCGGCCCGCATACAGAGGTGGGCACTCATGTTAGCCGCCTATGACTACACAATTCGGCACAGACCGGGCACCGAAAACTGCGCCGATGCACTCAGCAGGTTCCCACTAGCCACCACTGAGGGGGCTACCGAGCATGCTGCTGAGATGGTCATGGCTGTTGAAGCTTTTGGAAGCGAAGGTTCACCCGTGACAGCCCGTCAGATTAAAGTCTGGACAAATAGAGACCCGCTATTGTCTCTAGTCAAGAAATGTGTCCTGAATGGGGACTGGGCAGCCACGTACAGGGCATGCCCTGAGAAATTTAAACCATTTCACAGGCGCAAGGATGAACTCTCGATTCAGGCCGATTGCCTACTGTGGGGAAACCACGTAGTCATGCCCCAGATGGGCAGAGAGGTGTTCATCAGAGAACTCCGCAATGGGCACCCGGGCATTGTCACGATGAAGTCAATTGCCAGGTTACACGTTTGGTGGCCAGGGATAGACGCAGATCTGGAACTTTGTGTTCGCAGGTGCAACACGTGTGCCCAGCTGGGCCATGCGCCCAGGGAAGCCCCCCTTCGCTCCTGGCCATGGCCCGTCAAGCCATGGTCACGCATCCATGTGGACTACGCAGGTCCTTTCATGGGGAAAATGATTTTGGTTGTAGTAGACGCCTACTCCAAATGGATCGAGTGTGACATTTTAAATTCAAGCACATCCTCTGCCACGGTAGAAAGTCTACGGGCAATGTTCGCCGCCCACGGTCTACCGGATATCTTGGTCAGTGACAATGGCCCGTGCTTCACAAGCACTGAATTCCAGGACTTCATGGCAGGCAATGGAATTAACCATGTTAGAACGGCACCGTTCAAGCCGGCCTCAAACGGCCAGGCAGAACGAGCAGTGCAGATAATCAAACAAGGGATGCTCAGAATCCAAGGGGGTTCCCTACAAACCCGCTTATCACGCGTCCTGTTGGCCTATAGATCCCGACCACACTCGCTCACAGGGGTTCCACCCGCAGAGCTACTAATGAAAAGGACGCTCAAAACCCGGTTATCCCTTATACACCCCACCATGAAAGAAATTGTCGAGAGCAGGCACCAGTCACAATATCACTACCATGACAGGAATGCGAGGGTGCGATGTATTGATGTAAATGATCCTGTTTTTGTCCTCAACTACGCTGCAGGGCCCAAATGGCTCGCAGGCACTGTGGTTGCCAAAGAGGGAAATAGGATTCTGGTAGTTAAACTTACCAATGGACAAATCTGCCGCAAACATGTGGATCAAACAAAAAGGAGGTTCAGCAACCCCATAGAAGAAGCAGAGGAAGAACACGATATAGAGTTCACTCCACCACAGGTGACCGAACACCGGAACCAAAGGGAGGAGAGCCCAGTCACTGTGGGCAGTCCGGACAGACCTGAGGCACCGCAAACAGCAGACACTCAGGCCAGCGCCCAACAACCGGAGCCCCAACTCAGGCGCTCTACAAGGGAGCATAAACCACCAGAGAGACTCAACCTGTGATCCCAATAAGACTTTGGGGGGAGAGGTGATGTCATGTATTCAACCAGCATTGTAACCCATGTATAAACTGACCCAAGTTGTACACCGTGAGAACACTGACCACTAGGTGGGAGACACTCCTAACCTGGACCTTCAGGTATAAAAGGGGAAGCTTCACCAACCTTCATCACTTGATTGCTAAGGAATAAAGGACAGGTCACAGACTGACCTTTTCTCAAGCATGGGCTTCGTGTGCATTTATACTGTATAGTAAGGACGTATCATTGTGGATGCTTATTCAAAATGGATTGAGTGTGTAATAATGTCTGTAAGCACGTCTACCATCGAAAGCCTACAAGCCATGTTTGCCACGCATGGCCTGCCTGATGTCCTTGTCAGCGACAATGGGCCGTGCTTCACCAGTGCTGAATTCAAGGAATTCATGACCAGCAATGGGATCAAGCACGTCACATCTGCCCCGTTCAAGCCTGCATCCAACGGCCAGGCAGAACGGGCAGTCCAAACCATCAAGCAAAGCTTGAAACGTGTGTCGGAAGGCTCCCTGCAAACCTGCCTGTCCCGAGTCCTGCTCAGCTACCGCACCAGACCCCACTCACTCACTGGGGTTCCCCCAGCCGAGTTGCTCATGAAAAGCGCGCTCAAAACAAGGCTCTCTCTTGTCCACCCTGATCTCCATGATCACATCAAGGACAGGCGGCATCAACAAAGCATGTACCATGATCGTGCAAACTTGTCACGCGATATTGAAGTCAATGACCCTGTATTTGTTCTCAACTCTGGACATGGTCCCAAATGACTTGCAGCCACTGTCATAGCCAAAGAAGGGAGTAGGGTGTTTCAGGTCAAACTTGCTAATGGACTAACTTGCAGAAAGCATTTGGACCAAACCAAACTGCGATTGACAGAGAGCCACGAGCAACCCAAAGAGGACACCACCAACTTCGACCCTCCGATACACACACAAGTGGCAACCGACATCACGGTTGACCACGAAGCTGAACTCACCATCCCCAGCAGCCCAGCAAGGCCAGCTGCGCAGCAGCCCAGCGAAGGCCGAACCAACTCACCCACACCCGCATTTGTACCGAGACAATCGACAAGGGAGCGAAAAGCCCCAGATCGCCTCACCCTGTAAATAAGTGTACTATTGACTTTGGGAGGGAGTGATGTTATGTATGCAATCCTATGTAACCAGTATCATATCGCCACCAGAGTGCGTACCTGTTGGAGTCCCAAGGGATCCCAGCATCCCTTGGGAGCACTGTATATAAGCAGACCACCCATGCTGTACCAACACTCTGAGTTAGAATAAAGGAGCTAAGGTCACATTTACTCATGTCTACAGTACTCAGTTACATCACTTTATTATGAACATAACAATCACATTGCTGTTTGTGGGAACTTCTGTGCTCAAATTGGCTGCGGCGTTTCTTACATTACAACAGTGACTACATTCCAAAAGTACTTCATTGGCTGTAAAGCACTTTGAGACGTCCAGTGGTCGAGAAAGAAAGAGAGAAAAAGAGAAAGAGAGAAAGAGGTCATTCAGTCAGTCAGTCAGTCAGTCTGTCTGTCTCTATTATATATAGATAATATATGTATACCAGTGGAATGTTGACCCCAGTATAACAAGGTGGATACAAGAGCATGTAAAATGACCAAGATAAATGGGCTATTTATCTCCCTTTGATTGTTACATTCCTTTTCAAAACAAGAATGACATTAAATTTTTCAGGTTTTATTTGGCCCAGGAGAAGCATAGCTCTGCAAGGCACTGCCAGAATATTGCAAGATTTATGACTAAAATATAATCACCCCCAGAGGCTGCCGAACGTTTAACCTGATTTCCTCAAAATGAATTTGAAGTGGAGTTGGAGCGTGGCAGCAAGCTCGAAGGGAGAGATTGCCCCTTAGGTGGGCCTGTCCTCTGAATGGTAACTTGGGGGTTTCAGTCTTTACAAAAGTGAGTGGAGCAGTCAGGCGTGACAGCGATCGCAAACCTCTCTAAATGGACCCGTGCCTATTTTTAGAAGTGTTATATTAAAACGTCATACATTTTTAAACCAAAATGAGTGAGATGGTGTAAAATGGATGACAGCGAGTGGCCAGCCTATTTTACATCTCTCCCAATTTCGGTCGACTCGTTCTCACCCGTCTTAGAATATCACACAAGGTCAAGGTCTACCCAGTGAGTGTGACCTGACTGGTCTGTTTTGTGCTATAAATGAACAAGCCACTTTCATTTCACACACTGAAACGCAGCAATCTTTTACACTGCCCTGAAGATTCTGTACCTGGGCAACACTTGCTGCCTGTTCACAATTTTAAGTTTAGACTCTTGAGTTTTGCAGACAATTTAAATGTGTTATTTAATTGCTTGGTACTTTTTCACTTTCTCCAGGAAATATGAAGCTGAGGGAACTTTCTTTTATGAATCGTGGCCTAACAACACTGGCTCTAGTCCAGCCCAGTGCCTAACACTTGCCTGGCAAACGTTACTTACCACTTATCAGCCCAAGCCTGGATGTTATCCAAGTTTTGCTGCATGTGGGTAAGGACTGCTTCATTATCTGAGGAACTGCGAATGGAACTGAACACGATGCAATCATCAGCGAACAGCCCCATTTCTGACCTCCTGATGAAGGGAAAGTCATTGATGAAGCAGCTGAAACTGGTTGGGACTAGGCCCAAATAACAGGCCCAAATTCTAATATCCATTCGAGTGAGCTCCTTCACTTTTCTTGCAACATGATTTATAGAATTATTCTTTTTTCTTGTTTCACTTTTGATATTCTTGTTCATCCATTTAGAGTCCCCCTTATTTAATTTACACTTGTTCATTGGTATGTGTTACAGCTTCAAAGGTATTGTACTTGTTCTCTACGTTTTACTATGTTAAAGCCACATATAAATGTCAGTGGTTGTTGTTGTTGAAGTGTTTTGAACAAAATCTGCCAATCAATTTGTTTAAGATGAACTCTAAATTCCTTGAAGTTAACCCATTTGAAATTATATACCTGCCTCCTGGTCCTCAGTATTTCTGAAACACACATTATATTGAACTGGACCATTCAGTAGTCATTACCTCATCAAGATGTCACAACCTCTATTTCCTGGGTGTATTCCAGGCCAGGTTACTGCACAAGATAAAAGATCACGGGGTTGGGGTAATATATTAGCATGGATAGAGGATTGGCTAACTAACAGAGAACAGAGAGTCAGAATAAATGATTCATTCTCTGGTTGGCAATCAGCAACTAGTGGGGTGTCGCAGGGATCAATGATGGGACCCCAACTATTTACAATCTATATTAATGACTTGGAAGAAGGGACGGTGTGTAACGTAACCAAATTTGCTGACGATACAAAGATGGGAGGAAAAGCAACGTGTGAGGACGACACAAAAAATCTGCAAAAGGACATAGACAGGCTAAGTGAGTGGGCAAAAATTTGGCAGATGGAGTATAATGTTGGAAAGTGTGAGGTCATGCACTTTGGCAGAAAAAAATCAAAGAGCAAGTTATTATTTAAAAGGAGAAAGATGGCAAAGTGCTGCAGTACAGCGGGACCTGGGGGTACTTGTGCATGAAAGGATAGTATGCAGGTACAGCAAGTGATCAGGAAGGCCAATGGTATTTTGGCAAAGGGGATGGAGTATAAAAGCAGGGAAGTCTTACTACAGCTATATAAGATATTGGTGAGGCCACATCTGGAATAATGAGTGTAGTTTTGGTTTCTATATTTACTAAAGGATATACTTGCTTTGGAGGCAGTTCAGAGAAGGTTCACTAGGTTGATTCTGAGGATGAGGGGGTTGACTTATGAGGAAAGGTTGGGTAGGTTGGGCCTCTACTCATTGGAATTCAGAAGAATGAGAGGTGATCTTATCGAAACGTAAAAGATTATGAGAGGGCTTGACAAGGTGGATGCGGAGAGGATGTTTCCATTAATGGGGGAGACTAGAATTCGAGGGCATAATCTTAGAATAAGGGGTCGCCCATTTAAAACAGAGATGAGGTGAAATTTCTTCTCTCAGAGGGTTGTAAATCTGTGGAATTCGCTGCTTCAGAGAGCTGTGGAAGCTGGGACATTGAATAAATTTAAGACAGAAATAGACAGTTTCTTAAACGATAAGTGGATAAGGGGTTGTGGGGAGCGGGTGGGGAAATGGAGCTGAGTCCATGATCAGATCAGCCATGATCGTATTGAATGGCAGAGCAGGCTCGAGGGGCCGTATGGCCTATTCCTGTTCCTATTTCTTATATTCTTATATTCTTATTTATCACTACCTGATCAAGATGGGGTCTGCATTTTGTGGTTTCCCTGATGCACACGATCATGAAGCAGTCATGCATTACCTTTACCAATTTGAATTTTGGACCATTTGTGCATGATGGGGAGAATCGCCCTTCTCCTCTCTTAACAAGCCCGGATTCAACACACGGATACCTTGGACACGTTTCAATGACTTTAATTCCAACACGTGAAGGGGGAGCATCTTACTTCTCAGCCACTTGAGAAATGATCTCCAGCGAGCTGTTCAAATTGCACCTTAATTATACAGGGTTTAGTACACGGGTTCCCTCGTGGACAGACCTGAACAGTGACGTGATTGGTTGTACCAACGCATGATCAAATACCCATTTGTTCCCTCCTTCCAAGTGTCACTCGTCTTATATTATATTGCTCCCTTGAGCCCGAGGTCAATGAGTGGTCATCTTGTGTATGTGCAGTTTTAAGCATACCTTCAACGAGTGGTCATCTTGTGGCTCTATGCGTATGTGCAGTTTTAAGCATACCTTCTGTTTTGCCAGCTCAGGGCCTACATAATAGCCAGATAACATCTTTGATTATCAATCTTGCTCTTGTAATCCCCCCTTTGGCCCTTGGCTATATACCCCAAGATAGGCCAATGTGCTGTTCCCTTATTATTTCATCCAAAGGGAAAGTGATATTGTCAGCTTAATTCGTCCATCTGGGTGGCCAAGCCCTTACTTTCATGGCTTCTCGTATCTCTTTCCCTTTACACACCATTTACCTGTTTTACAGATTTTTCCTTAGATAATAAAGGTTTAATTTCTTCTAAGGCTTTTATGGGGGCCTGAGCTATGGCTTTCCTTGCCTGTCGTTTACATCTCCAACATAATTCAATCAACAATACCATTAAAACCACACATTGCACAATCACCAATACATGGGATATTAGTCTTATCCAGGGGTGCACTTGCACGGTTAGTCCAAAGTTCCAAAGCCTTGCACACCAGGGTCAGTTTGCCAATATTTCTTTAGTGTCCTTCTAGAGTTTGTCGCGCTTCTTCATCAGGATGATGTACTTCTGCCGTTGTTCATGGACGTCCTGTTCCAACTTAGTTTGTTCTTTACTAAGTCTGGATATACGTTGTCCTTGTGATTCCTCGAAATCTTTATACCCTGCTTTGATAGTGTCCACCGTCGTCCCATTGACGGACTCTCCTTTCAATTCTGGATATATGATATATCCCTGAATATCGACGACTTCTTTTGGCGCAAGACAGAAGTGGGTGGTCGTGATAGGGCAATGGGTAACTTCCCCCACTGTCATGTTGACCGCCGTGGTGCTCACACACCCTCCTCCCTTTCCTTCTGAGGCTGAGGTCGTTTCAGAGTCCACTGTCAGCGGTGTGACACTCAACACACATCCTTCTGTTCGGCCATATCCACAGTCGTTGTTATCGAGGTCTGGGTGCTCTCGGTATAAAACAACTTGATTACTCTTATAACAATCTTTAATATAGACATCTTTGGTATTGTTTCCCTTTTTAATTACGTACTGGTGCAATTTGTGATACCGCACACGGGTCTGATTCCTTATTTCTCCTATATTGCTTACTTGGTACAATGTGTTTCCCTTTGTCACGTCGTATTCTGGTATTGATAACACAAACCCTATTATATTCTGATGTCCGGTTGCATATCTATTCTTAGGGACCCAGGCATGACTATTCCTCCGGATCTCACAGGTTTGGGTATCATTCTTGCCCAATGTCCATTCAGCAAATACATCATTGGTTATCCAATCCGGCACCTCCCCATTCTGGAGTTGTTCTAGGTTATGTTCTACCGCATTGAGCACCCAAGCCTCATATCCTGCACAAACTATCTCGGCTGCTATTATTTTACTCAGTTTGTCCAGCCTGGTTTACCAAATTTATCATTTTTGCATGGTCCCGTAATGTATGGGCAACCTGTAGCAGTTCCCATTCCGCCCTGTCCCCTAGCTGGGCCTGCATTTTCTCATTATCAGCTCCCCTTTCCAACAGTCCTTTTTAAGGTCTGTGTGAGGGTGATGACCTGCTCTTCTATTGTTTGAAGGTCTATTATATTAACCGTCGCAATGCCCACCGCGTATCCTGCGCCCACCATTTCTAATATTCCCCTTTCTCCTCCCGCCTTTCCCGTTTTTGATCAGCTTTTTTACGCTGAACTTCATAGTCTTGGATTCTGGCCCCTCAAGGGTTAGGTTTTTATATAAGCTTATAGTTTTCTTGCCGCAAAACAGTGGGATAGTTATATCCGTTAGGTTTAATAATACCGTAATTACCCTTTGGCGTACCCCGAAGTGGATTTTGTCTTCAGTTCTTTTTATTACTAATCCTCCGCTTGCCCCGTGTCATGATTGGGCATCCTGGGGGTTCTGGGCTTGTTGTGGGTGGAGCTATTGTGGTGTTTGGGATTTCTATCTTACACACGAACATTCCCCATAAGGAACCATTACCGCATTGTGATTCCCTGATGGGTATGGGGGTAGTCCCCTCTGCCTCTCTGGTGAGGTCACATCTTACCCACACACACTTGTGTGGATTTCCTTGGTCCGAGCTATTCATGCGTGTCCATGATTGGTTCTGCCATGAGTGACCCTTATCCGGGCTTGTCCATTCCACTTCAAGTCACCACCTTTGGCATTTTCCGCAAAAGATTGAGTTTGTAGTGGAAATATTTCCTTGATAGCCGTCTGGGCAACTTACTGCTGTGTGGTGGTATAAGATGGGGTTACCCAATATTCCTCCTACTAGGACTAGGGTTCTGTAAAACACAACATGTTTTCCCGGTCGTCACCGGTCAGTTAGGGTCTCCTGTTACACATAACGTTTTAACTGTGTCCAATGTTTCCACCGTCCAGGTCTGCTTATCACCACGCACGCGTACGTGTCGCTTACCATTTGGTGAGAATCCTGGCTTTTTGCCGTTTATTTTTACCATTACCTTGTTCCCAACCTGTGATATCTGAGCCTTTTGTTCTTTGGTGCCAGTTTCCAAGTCCTTGATCACTTGTTGATCCCTGGTGTGTGCTTTCAGATCGTGTAATTGTTTATATAATTCCATCACAAATCTCCTTGCTCGGTCCCGGTAGGGTCCGACGTCATCACTTCCTGTCACTAGAACCTCAGGTAATCTCATTGCCCTTCCTGTCATTAGTTCGACAGGCGTGAGTTTGGTGGTCTAGTTTGGGGTCGCCCTTAACTTCATTAAAATCCAGGGCAGCATATCTACCCATCCATTTCCTGTAATGTGGTGACCCAACTAGAGTTTCCTACAGTTCAAGCATGACATCTCTGCTCCTGCATTCCATACCTCGACTAATAAAGGTAAGTATTCCATTTCTTATCTGCCTAGCCTGCAAGTTTCAGGGGTTTGTGGACCGATACTCCAAGGTCCCTTTGTTCCTCTACACTTTTCAGTGTCGTACCATTTAATGTTTGTTTTATAATCTGCACCATAATCTGCTGCCCCTGTAGGTTTTAGCAATTTTTGTTGCTATATGCCTACACTTCATGGTTTGGATTCCCACTAAACAACTCCTTTTAGAATTGCTTCCTGCTTTTTTTTTTAAACGGTCACCGTAGCAACTAACTTCGACCCCTCATTTCTTGCATTACAAGGAGCCCCTCTCTCTACATTTCCACCACGTTTGTCAGTCTGTTGCAGTTATAACAGACTTTGGGTGTCCTACCCCCGCAGCCACACCCCCCCCCCCACTGTTTCTAATTGATGGGGGCTGCTGGCAGTTGTTCTTTACTATGTGTCCTGATGGATGCTGTCATCATCACATCTACTGTCAGTTTATTTCATCACTTTCTCAGTCAATAGTCTAGTCCATTTACTTGATTCATAATACACGCGAGTGACAACAACACGGGCTTTCTCCTCCTTTTGTTTCTTTTCCGACTCCCACCATTCTCTTTGTTCAGCGGGTGGGTCATCTGGTTTCCAATTTTGTTTAATCATTATTTCAATTAGTTTTAGATTTTTGTCTGCTAGGTACTGTGTCAGGGATCCCTGGTCCCCACTCATGTTTCTCACTTCCCATGGCTATGGGTTGTCAGCGGTATGTCCCTTACTTACTCGCCCTGAGTGAGACCGTTACTTGCAAACTTATCAATTATCAATCGCAACGTTACACAGACACACTTCTATATAACCGATCGCAATTGTTCACCTGGGATCTTCCGCTGACTACTTGAAGTCTCGGCCAGACCTGCAGATTCGGATCTCTCAGGCAGCTGACACCAGGCAGATTTCTGCCCTTTGTCCTAACTGTGTGCGGTAATTTAAACGTACTCACGCCTTTGACATGGCTTCCATCAGCCGGTGTCCGCCGCCCGCTTGAGATCCTGTTCGTGACGCCTATTGTAGTGGAGTATTTAAAATTAACACTCAACAATAGGTCTGAGTTCGAAGATTCAATATTACAGGTACCACTTTGTGATGCACATCATGGTACAATATCACCTGAGTTGAGATTACCATTAGCCCATTTGCTGGCCCTGGGATGTGTTTATGACAAACAATTCGCTTTTCCCACAAATCTGTTTATTCTTTTTTTAAACTCTACTGCTTGTACAACCATGCTCCCGTCCTTGATATAATGGACAGTTACGGTGGTATGATTACCATGCCACTGTAAATGTATCCCTATCCTATACCCTTGGCTGTCCCTACTTCTACCATTCACGATATGCCTCTTACTACTTTGTGAGATTGGTGGGGTTTGCGAGGTATGTCGGTGGACAGGTGGACAGGAGTTCCAAATCTGGGACCCGAGGAGATTCTTCCAGTTCCCGTGTCCTGTCCACTTCCTTTTGGATCATACTGTAACTGATTAGGTGGGGGTATCCCATTAGGCACCCCTTCTTCCTCATTCCCCTGGAGAGGACGAATCCCATTTCTGAGATTTACTCTCAGATGTAGTCGGTTACAGTGGTGTGCCCTCCTGACCCCTCAGGAATAATCCACTAACCCCTTTAAACAACATCGCTTCTTCCCGATGGTCATCTACTTAAAACAAAAGAAACAGACTCTCTGGTGATTCTCTTCAAATTAAGATTTCCAATATTCAAAAGGTATCACCCACTGAGTTAAAACAGTTCACAGTTGCCTGTGAAAGAGTTAACTTCCTTTGTTTCAAAAGCTGACAAACACAGACACCATCAATCAATGTTGACTTCAGCATTTTTCAGTTAAACTCTCCAGTTAAAATGTTACTTTTATAAAGTCTCCGTGTTTTTATTCTCAAAATAAACATTCAGAAAAACACCTTTGCACATAATAGTATTTCATCCTTTTCTCCCCAGTTACACATTGGTCAGAATTTTTTTTCTTAAACCTTACCAATTATTAATGTGAAATGCCTTATGTCCGTAACTAAAGACTCTCCACACAATTTACATCAACCAGAATAATAAAAGTGTGGTTTTTAATAGGTTAATTAACCTCAGTAACTCCAATATTAAACTTCCCAATGCCACTTGGAAAAGGGGAAGGAGCCACAGCCAAACAAAAGAACAGCCGCACATGTTTTCCTAAAACTTTACTGAAACATTAAAGGAAACCACGAGAATAGTAAGAAAGAAACATGATCTTCCCTTTTCTCCTTTTGATTCAGTCAGAACTATTTATCCATTATTCCTTAAATCAATTTTCAATTTCTGATCCCTATCATATATCCTCTAAACCTCCCTTCAATTACTTTAAACCTATGCTCTCTGGTTGTTGACCTCTCCGTCAAAGGAAACAGGGCCTTCCTATCACTCTATCTAGGCCCCACCTAATTTTATACACCTCAATAAAGTCTCCCCTCAGGCCTCATCTGTTCCAAAGAAAAGAGACCCAGCATCTTGAATCTTTCCGCACAGCCAAAATTCTCCAGTCCAAGCAACAATCTTGTAAATCTTCTCTACACCCTTTTCAGTGCAATCACATCTTTCCTGTTTATCTGATCCTTTCTTTCCATCTCTTTATTTTGTTCCCGATAGCAAGCTAATACGACCGTATGAGCCCAGTTCTCTTTATTTCTTGGCTGGCACTCCCACCACTTTGCCTGCCTCTCCAGTGGGTCATCTGGTTGCCATCCCTTTTTCTTCATTCCCTCAATTAGTGTCATGTTTTTATCTGCTAGCATTTTCCCTATAGATCCCTCGGGTCCCCAGTCATACTCGCCAGCCATTTCTAAGATCGTTAAGGGGCTACCTTTCTCTTAGTGGGCTACTCTCGTACCTCCATTGCGTCTCCTGACCGATACTTGTTCGTTAGTACCACGCCCCGGTTGACCACGTTACAGCCTACTCATACCTCAAATCATCCTTATTCCTTGGTCTCCGTCCTCTCCGTGGCTCGTTTATTTGTCCTTTCTACAGATTTCCTCCTTTCCCGTAAACAGTGTAACAGCTCTAACTTGTAGGTGGTATTTAAAACGTACTCACCCCAACAGCTGCCACATGATTTTCACATTAGCGAGTCTGTATCCTGCCGACTATGCCAGTTGATGGGGAGAATCACACTTCTCCTCTCTTAACAAGCCCGGATTTAACAGATGGACACCATGGACACGTTTCAATGACTTTAATTCCAACACGTGAAGGGGGAGCATCTCACTTTTCAGCCGCCTGAGAAAGAATCTCCAATGAGCTGTTCAAATTGCACCTTAATTATACAGGGTTTAGCACATGGGCGCCTTCGTGGACAGACCTGAACAGTGACGTGATTGGTTGTACCAACGCATGATCAAATACCCATTTATTCCTCCTTCCAATTGTCACTCGCCTTATATTATATTGCTCCCTTGAGCACAAGGTCAACGAGTGGTCATCTTGTGTACGTGCAGTTTTAAGCATATCTTCAACGAGTGGTCATCTTGTGGCTTTATGCGTATGTGCAGTTTTAAGCATAGCTTCTGTTTAGCCAGCTCAGGGCCTACATAATAGCCAGATAACATCTTTGATAATCATTCTTGCTCTTGTAGTGCATCTATTTGGTTGATTGAAGTCACCCATTAAAATGCTTTTCTGTTTGCACATACCCTTTCATTTCTTAATAAAGTAAGCTGTCTTCCTTCATGTGCTGATCATTATCTAATGTTAGAACTGCAGCCGTTTATGACACCATTGTCTAAAAGCATCTGAACTACTGTAGATAGATACAGACAAAATTAGAAACATAGAAACATAGAAACATGGAAAAATAGGTGCAGGAGTAGGCCATTCGGCCCTTCTAACCTGCACCACCATTCAATGAGTTCATGGCTGAACATGCAACTTCAGTACCCCCTTCCTGCTTTCTCACCATACCCCTTGATCCCCCTAGTAGTAAGGACTTCATCTAACTCCCTTTTGAATATATTTAGTGAATTGGCCTCAACAACTTTCTGTGGTAGAGAATTCCACAGGTTCACCACTCTCTGGGTGAAGAAGTTTCTCCTCATCTCGGTCCTAAATGGCTTACCCCTTATCCTTAGACTGTGACCCCTGGTTCTGGACTTCCCCAATATTGGGAACATTCTTCCTGCATCTAACCTGTTTAAACCCATCAGAATTTTAAACATTTCTATGAGGCCCCCTCTCATTCTTCTGAACTCCAGTGAATACAAGCCCAGTTGATCCAGTCTTTCTTGATAGGTCAGTCCCACCATCCCGGGAATCAGTCTGGTGAACCTTTGCTGCACTCCCTCAATAGCAAGAATGTCCTTCCTCAAGTTAGGAGACCAAAACTGTACACAATACTCCAGGTGTGGCCTCACCAAGGCCCTGTACAACTGTAGCAACATTTCCCTGCCCTTGTTCTCAAATCCCCTCGCTATGAAGGCCAACATGCCATTTGCTTTCTTAACCGCCTGCTGTACCTGCATGCCAACCTTCAATGACTGATGTACCATGACACCCAGGTCTCGTTGCACCTCTCCTTTTCCTAATTTGTCACCATTCAGATAATAGTCTGTCTCTCTGTTTTTACCACCAAAGTGGATAACCTCACATTTATCCACATTATACTTCATCTGCCATGCATTTGTCCACTCACCTAACCTATCCAAGTCACTCTGCAGTCTCATAGCATCCTCCTCGCAGCTCACACTGCCACCCAACTTAGTATCATCCGCAAATTTGGTGATACTACATTTAATCCCCTCGTCTAAATCATTAATGTACAGTGTAAACAGCTGGGGCCCCAGCACAGAACCTTGCGGTACCCCACTAGTCACTGCCTGCCATTCTGAAAAGTACCCATTTACTCCTACTCTTTGCTTCCTGTCTGACAACCAGTTCTCAATCCATGTCAGCACTATCCATGTGGGCAATAGGCAGACAAATGGTGGATTATTTCTAAATGCTGAGAAGTCCAAGTTAACAACTCCATCAAAGAAAGAAAGAAGGAAAGACTTGCACTTATATAGTGCCTTTCATGACTAAAGGATGTCCCAAAGCGCTTTACAGCCAATGGAGTACTTTATGAAGTGTAGTCACTGTTGTAATGTGGGAAACACGGCAACCAATTTGTGCACAGCAAGCTCCCACAAACAGCAATGTGGTCATGACCAGCGAATCTGTTTGTGATGTTGTTTGAAGGATAGATGTTGGCCAGGACATCGGGGATAACTCTCCTGCTCTTCTATGAAATAGTGCCCTGGGATCTTTTACATCCACCTGAGAGAGCAGACAAGGAAGATGGACTGTCATGTTGTCCTACAATGTTTCCTCCCTAATGGTTACAAATCATACACACCACCCGGCAATAACGTATTCAGGGGTATAAATGCAGAAATAGCCAGCAGTTGCTAACCTAAGGCTGATTGAATGTTCATTAGACAATGGAAAAGGTGCTGCCTCTTGGTAGGCCAGTACAATGTTACAAGTGTTTCTATGCTCCCGAGCAATTATAACTCTGTCACAATTGCCTCTGGATTCTCTCTGTTGTTATGCCCAAATATATATTTAAAAAAGCACGTTGATGTTAGTTATATCACAGATTACATGCAGAGTAAATCCTTCCTTATTCTGTCCGAACAATGGTCCTCACTCTTCATTTCAGAAGAGATTCCAGTTAGTAATCACATCCAAGTTATTCAGGGATATACAAAGAAGAGTGAGAGTCCTCAAGAACCATTAGTATTTGCATAGTTTGTATCTGTATTCTATCTGTATTCTATGTAGTTTGTATCTGTATTCTATATAGTTTGTATCTGTATTCTATGTAGTTTGTATCTGTATTCTATATAGTTTGTATCTGTATTCTATATAGTTTGTATCTGCCCATTGATGGGATACTGTACCCCTGTTTGGTAGGTTGCACAAGAAAGCAGCTCTTGCTCCTGTATTCAATACACCATCACCATAGGCAGTCCCTCGAATCAAGGATGACTTGCTTCCACGCCAAAAAGGTCACAGGTGTTTCAATGAAGGACCTAATATTCCAGGTCTCGAACTTCATATTGAAGGGTAGAAGATGCCTGTGCATGGATTTTTTTAACGTGGGATGGCCGTTGCACACCAGCCACCACACGGGCTTGACAGAGCTAGGTCTTGGTCCAGTAGCAAGGATTGCCCAAGATGACTGGAGACCAGCTCTGCTGCACAGACCTAGTGCGCACACATATCGCAGTGTGGGCTGGCCCGTGCTGCCCCTGAGCCCTCTCCTCTTCTGGGCCCCGAACTCTCACCTCTCCTGGGCCCCGATCACATCGCTCCACGATCTCTCGCCGCTCCATCCCCCTGACCTCACCGCTCCTGCAGTACCTGCCCACGCACCAATCAGTGACATGGATCTTGGTAGCATCCAATCTAGTCGCCCTCTTCGCTGCCGTTGCTCTCCTGCTCCAGCACGTGCTGCTCCCTGGAGTGATATGCCGCCACACTGCTCCTTCTGCTCCCCGGCCTGCTCTGATGGTGCTCGCAGGCTGGGGGCCGCGCAGACTGTATTCAATACAGTCCAGTCATGGAGACCTGCAGTTTTGATGAGAATGGGCCTCTCCATGTCAGCATCTAGGACAGCGAATAGGTGCAGCCCGGTTATTAGCCAGGCTAGAAGACTGTGGCTCAAGTAGCAACATGGCAGCACTTAAACCAGGCCCAAAACACAGGAGCTGCAATGGTTGCAGCTGAGCATTCTGGATCAATCCAAAATGTCTTTACAGAACACTGGCAACAAAGACCAAATGCCATTTCTCCAGTCTGTGGAACTGTCTGCCAGACACAGCCATCGCCCTGCCCAGGTGATGAATCCTTCCCCTTGTACGCATCATTTTATAAGTGTAGCAATTGCTGCAATGTCCATGAGTCTATTATCCCCTTGGTCACCTGAATAGATTTTCCAAAGTCTTTCCCAGGCAATCACATTTACTAGTTTTTTGTAAGACATCTGTCTTTGCCTCTGGTTTTATCTCCTTGTTACACCCTATATACTAAAGAGCACTCTGAGGTAAAATATAGCACAGATTAGATGTAGAGGATCGCTCTTGTACATGCTTCACCCTCAACTTCAGAAAAGCATCAATTACTGCAGCAGTGTCAAATTATCCACCCAGCAATCTTAACAGTCTGTCTGAGTAGGATTAACTATTTAGTGTGTGTATTCATGGCAACAAGGAACTAGAGTGAGATTGACCCATTTCGTACATTCTCATGTTATTTCTGTTGTATGTGCCAAACACTCTAGTGAAAGAGAAATATTAATATTTCAGGTGGACGAAAAGATCCCACGGAACTATTTCAAAGAAAAGCAAGGGGATTTCTCCTCGGTGTCCTGGCCAATATTTATCCCTCAATCAACATCACCAAAACAGATTATCTGATCATTATCTTATTGCTGTTTGCGTACCTTGCTGTGTGCAAATTGGCTGCTGATTACATTACAACAGCGATTACACTTCTAAAGTACTTAATTGGCTGCAAAGCGATTTAGAAGGTCCCGAGGTCGGGAAAGGTGCTACATAAATGCAAGTATTTCTTCAATGCAAGGGGATGTATTTAGAGGCAGAAATGAGAAGGTTTTGCCTGAGGCTATCACAAATGATGTCTCAACTGACATTGGGTAGGATCCAGGTTCTTTGGGATTTGTGTTTGTTATTTTTTAACAAATAGTCATTGTTCCAAATACGTGGCAATTTACTCTTCTGCTTTAAATCCAAATGTAAAGCCATTTTTTTCCATTAATGGAGGGGGGGGGGGAGGGAGAAGAGGAAGTGCACACTAAGAAATATACAGAAAGTGTTTGAGACAGGCGGAGAACACGCCTGGTAAGAGAGAAAACAAAAGAAACACAGAAACAGAGAGACACACAAAAAAAAGGAGCAAGAGAGAGATACACACAGACGCATGCTGAGACACAGATATGCCTGTAAATTACATGCAGAGGGAACGAGTTGAACATTCTTATGTTAGTATATCCTTATTTTAATCCAGGTTTTATAATTAGATGGGCCGTGTTATAAATGCATATGCTATTCAGTCCCTGTATATTTAAAAACTCTGCCCATTTTATTTATTCACTTTGCTATAATTTATTTTAGTGTGAAGGACAAGTTAGGCACAGTTAAGCCCCCAGCAACATATTTCAGTATCAACTTGAGTGATGTAAAACAGACATTGCATACCAATCAACCTGCCAGAATTGTGCAGGCTCCTAGTGCCTTTTTTCTAAATAGAATGATTCTTCACACAGCTGCCCTGAGTCAGTAACTTCTGGGGATCGGATTGAACAACAACAACTTATATTTATATAGTGCCTTTAACATAGCAAAACATCCAAAGGCGTTCCATCCAAGAGTATTACAATACAAACAATTTGACACTGAGCCACATAAGGAGAAATTGGGGCAGGTGACCACAAGCTTGGTCAAAGAGGTAGGTTTTAAGGAGCTTCTTAAAGGAGAAAAGAGAGGTAGAGAGGTGGAAAGGTTTAGGGAGCGAATTCCGGAGCTTAGGGCCGAGGCAACAGAAGGCACGGCCACCAATGGAACACGAACACCCAATCAATCTAATAAAAGTAGAAGAAAGACTATGTTTGCCCGTTTATTCGGCACTCTCCCCTCAGTGCGAGATTGGTGAGGCCCTCACGCCGGTGGTTTGGAAGGACCGCCGTGTGCCGGCGGTGTGACGCCGAAAAAAGTCCTCCCGCCCAAGATTCATCAGTGCGGTCCTCCGCTGCTGCAGGAGAAAGGATCGCCGCGTGGGAGCAGGCCTTACCTGGCCGGTCGGTATGAAGACCTACAAGAAAAGGTGTGAGTTTTTATTTACTTCTTTTGCAGCGATTTTGTGTTGAAGGGTCCTCTGAAGGTTTTGTGATTTTTTTGTTGTTTATTTTTTGAGCTTTTTTTTTGTGCATTCGCCCCTCCCTAGGCCTGACTCCAGCATTGGCATAACTTTTGCCAGGATTCCATTTGCCGCCCAGAATCCCCCCCCTACCTCCCTCTACCACCCAGAATCGGCATGTAATGCCCATTTTTGCCACCGGACGCTTTTTTCCTATTTTTTTTGACCAAATTTCTGTCCAAAGTACCGTCAAGATCTTAGCGGTCTTTGCGATGATAAATGGGCGGAACTTGCCTTTGATCAATTTTGACCCCATAATATTAGATAGACTTAAGTTTTGGATTTTTTAAAACAGTTTAAGAAATATGGCACAAAGATAGTGCAAGTATTGATACTCTAATGCCTTAAACCATTTCAGAACAACAACATAACAACTTCCATTTATCTAGCACCTTTATATAATAAAACATCCCAAGGCGCTTCACAGGAGTGTTTTCAGACACAAGATATTAGGACAGGTAGTCAAAAGCTTAGAGTCGTAGGTTTTTAAGGAGCGGCTTAAAGGAGGAGAGTGAGGAAGAGAGGTTTAGGGAGGGAATTCTAGAGCTTAGGGCCTTGGCAGCGAACAGCATAGCCGCAATGGTGGAGCGATGAAAATTCGGGGTGCACACAAGGCGAGAATTGGAGGAATGCAAAGCTCTCGGAGGGTGGTAGGGCTAGAGGAGGTTGCAGAGATAGGGAGGGACGAGTCGTGGAGCGATTTTAAGTAGAGTTTGCCCCTCTTACGCCACAATTCCATGATTGCTGATCCCAGTCATGCTATCAGACGGTGATTGAGTCTCCATCACAAAGAAAGAGAGAAATATTGAAGAACGCCTCACACGTATCTGAAATGCAAGTCTTTCTTTCTTCTTTAAAGGATCCAACTGCTCAAACAGTAGCTGTTCCACTGATCTGCTACCTTCAGTCTGTAACCAAGAGTAAAGTACTATTCTTAAAGGGACAACAATAACAACTTTGTATTTATATAGCACCTTTAACATAGGCGTTTCACTAGAGCATTATAAAACAACATTTTGACATTACACAATGTTTCCCGTAAGCTGCATTTTGTTCTGCATGCCCTGTTTCTTTTAATGCACGATCCCTTTAAATTTCTGCGCATGTGCAGTATTTACAGTGTGGCCTGTGCGGGGGTCGCGCACCTTAACAGGAACGTTGTCACCGGGCCACATAAGGAGATATTAGGACAGTTGAGGGTCAAAGAGGTAGGTTTTAAGGAGTGCCTTAAAGGAGGAAAGAGAGGTGGAGAGGTTTAGGCAGGGAGTTCCAGAGCTTAAGGCCTCGGCGGCTGAAGGCACGGCCACCAATGGTGGAGCGATTAACATCGGGGCTGCTCAAGAGGCCAGAATTAGAGGAGCGCAGATATCTCTGGGGGTGGGGCGGGAGGGGCGGGGGGGGGGGTGGCGGAGGTTAAGATAGGGACAGTCACACTTCATTGAGAATCATAGAATCTTACAGCATAGAAAGAGGTCATTTGGCTCATCGTGCCTGTGCTGGCTCTTTGAAAGAGCTCTGTAATTAGTCCCAGACCTTGGTCTTTCCCCATAACCCTATAAACTTTTCCTTTTTAGGTACATATCCAATTTGATTGTATGTAGGCACCTTTGCTAATGACTCCACGAGGCAGGGTATGGTACTTAAACTGTGTAGACTGCAGTCCTTTATTTGCAGCTCCTCGAGTGAGGACACCAAGCTGTGAGCTCCCTTTTATACTGGGTTACCTGCAGTGCACAGGTAACCCTTAGGTCTCCAGCAGCAGCACCCTCTGGTGTACAGGTAAGGTGTGTACAGTGTAAAGTACATTCAGTGTTACAGACATCATATAACAATACAAGCATGCATACATAACAACACTCCCCCCTAAGCATTTTTCAAGTCCTTATTGTAATGACCTGGGGAGGTGATCAGTACTGGGCTATGGGAGGTTGTGGTGAGGGTTGTGTGGATCCCTGCACTAGAGGCTGGCCTCATACATTTCCCCCCTTTCACACACAGACCATGTGGGTGCTACTGTTGTGGGATCCCTCAGTGGGGTAGCCATTGCAGCAGTGGGTAGGGTGCATACTCTGTGATCTGGGTAGTTGTGTGGTGGTCGGCAGGGTCACAGGAACTGTGTGGGCTCCTTGTCCTCCAATTGGGATGAGAGTCTGGTCATCCCAGGGTTTGTCAGGAAAGCTGGAGGGTATTGACCTCTCGCTCCTGGTGTTGGCCCTCGTGGCCAGGGGCTGTAGGGCTGGCCTGGGGCAGGTTGCCAGTGGTGGTGGTTGTGCTGCCCATTGACCACTGTCCCTGTAGTGGGTCTGCTCCCACTGGGTGTGTGTGTGTCCTTCCTGGGGCATCACACTAGTTCCAAAGGTTCAGGCTACATGGTCTGGTAGCCAGCTGGACCTGGGGGTCTCCCACAGGGCGATTCCTCTAGCATTTGGATGGTCCCTGTAGAATCCAGTGTCCTTTAACAGTGTTCTACCTGTATACATGACACCATGGCTCTGGTCATACATAGTTGAGTCTACATTATTGACTGCCTTGACATTGTTAATAACAGCATTTACATCATTTTTTGGTATCATGGTCTCACCAGACATAGTTACCTTAGGCATTTCAAACTCTCTGTCATAATCATCACACATAACAAGCTTGTTCTTAACCTTACTTACACAAGCATTCATTTCATTTTTCACATTAGTTACACCAGCATCACAATTCATGGTCACATTATCATACTTGCACCCTTTCACTGCATTTTTAGCTTTAAAGTCCTTGTCATCTTTAAGTTGAAACTGTCCCTTTAAATTTTTTTGGTTACCAGTCTCCTTTAAGGGAGCATTCCAATCCGATTGGTCGCTCGGTGTCACGTGTCGCTCCTCCAATGCTGCCCCTCGTGGTCTGGTCACGGCCATTTTGATTGTAGGTTCTTCTCCTTGTGGTGCGGCAGCCGTCTTCTGGCTCTCCTCCAGGTTGGCAGTGGTGGTCTTTTCTTCCTCAGGTTCGGCCCTGGACATCGGGAGTCCATCTTTCTCGATGATTTTCGCCTCTTGGAGTTCTGCCCCGGCCTGGAAGGAGAAGTTTGGGTTTTCAGTCCTGGAGATTTCGTCGCAGTGTGGTCCTGAAGATTTCGCCGCGCAGTCGAGCTGGACAGTGGGATCTTTAGATGCAGCAATGGATCTATGTTTGATGTTGATTGCTGGAGCCTGGAGGCCGTCAGCACTTCGACCGATATGGACTGGGTTCATCCAATTCCTTCCCAGCAGTGTGGGACCATCGCCAGCAACGATCCACAGCGGGAGTCCATTAAACATGCCGACTTGGGAGACCTGGACGTCCACACTGCCAATGACCAGGATTTTACCTTTGGTGTAGGTGAGCAGTTTCGCTTTGGTCGAGTGGCGGGATTCATCAAAATTTTTTCAAAGGTCGTTTGACTCATCACAGACTGGCTCGCCCCTGTGTCGATCTCCATGGAAACTGGGACCCCGTCGATGTCTACTTCCATCGTCCATGGAGAACTTTCGGTGGAGCAGGTGTAAATTCCATACTCTTCTTCCAGGTGTTGAGCAGCTTCATCTTCATCTGTGTCGGAGCCCGGGTGATCAGCCAACTCCTCAGTGACGCGGTGAGTAAAGCTTTTTCTGCATATTCTCTGAAGGTGCCCTTTTTCTTTGCAGCCTTTGCATGTATAGTCTTTATAGCAGCACTGGTGGGCCCTGTGGTTTCCTCCACAGCGTCAGCACAGGGCCATCTGGTTTTCCCCATGTGGCGGACTCAGGGTTGCGGGACTCGGGGCAGCATTTCTGCCTTTAGAAGTATCCATGTAGTGCACTGTGTTCACCGGTTTAGAGTCCTGGGTCAATATTCGCCTGGAGTCATCGGCCGAAACCATGTAGGCCTGGCTCACTTGAATTGCTTTCTGCAGGGTGACCGTGATGTCCGCAGAGAGCAATTTGTGTAGGAGGCCCTCGTGGCCGATTCCGATGACAAATATGTCCCTTAGTGCTTCACTAAGGTGGTCTCCAAACTCACACGGTGCAGCTAGTCTTCATAAATGTGCAGCAAACTTAGTAATTTCTTGGCCTTCAGGTTGCCGGTAAGTGTAGAACCGGTGCCTGGCTGTGAGGATGCTTTCTTTTGGTTTTAGTTGCTCCTGTATTAGTGTTACAAGTTCCTCATAGCTCTTGTAGGTTGTCTTCTCCAGGGCTAGCAAGTCCCTGACGAGACAATGGATGGTGGGCCCACAACTGCTAAGCAGGATGGCCCTGCGCTTTTTTGGTCGTGTAGCCGGTGTGTCCACATCCAGGTCGTTGGCTATGAAGAAATGTTCCAATCTTTCTACAAAAGCATCCCAATCTTCCCCATCGATAAATTGCTGAAAGTTGCTGAGATTCGACATGCTGAACGTGTAGTTCGCGACCTCGTCGCCAGTTATTGTGTATGTAGGCATCTTTGGTAATGACTCCACCAGGCAGGGTATGGTACTTAAACTGTGTAGATTGTAGTCCTTTATTTGCAGCTCCTCGAGTGAGGAACACAAGCTGTGAGCTTCCTTTTATACTGGGTTACCTGCAGTGTGCAGGTAACCCTTAGGTCTCCAGCAGCAGCACCCTCTGGTGTACAGGTAAGGTATGTACGTGTAAAGGTACATTCAGTACCTCTCATAATCTTGGACACCACTATTAAACCTCGCCTTAACCTCCTCTGCTTTAAGGAGAACAGTCACATCTCCTCTAGTCTCTTCACATAACTGAAATCCCTCATCCCTGGTACTATTTTGGTAAATCTCCTCTGCACCCTCTCCAAGGCCTGGGCCTCCTCCTAAATTATGGTTCCAAGACCAGTGATTTATAAAGGTTTAGCTGTATTCCTTGCTTTTGTACACTATGCCTCTATTTATAAAGCCAAGGATTCCATCTGCTTTTATAACCATTTGATCAGCTTGTCCTGCCACCTTCAAAGGTATTTTTAAGTGAACCCCAAGGTTCACCACTGGTGGCCGTGCCTTCAGCTGCCTAGGCCCCAAGCTCTGGAATTCCCTCCCCAATCCCGTATCCCCTTAAAAATTGTAGCATTTAGTCTCCTAAATCTTCCTCTCAAAATGGAAGGGGGAGGTTTTGTCAGACTCCATTCCAGGTAGATCATGGTCTAAGAACTCTGCTACCATGTATCATGCTGGCCACTGGTGAAAGTTCTCATTGCAGCAGTACAGAAATTTACAAAGAGACTTGCACAATGTTATGTCAGTTATTTCTCCCTAATGTTACAAAGTTACAGGGGGAGAAATTCCCTTGTTGTACACCTCCCGTTAGCCCTTCCAAGGGGCACTAACGGGGCGCGAACGTGTCTTCGCCCGAGGGTTGGGGGAAGGGGGGAATGCTGCCTGCTCCCCCAAAATTGTGCGGGAGTTAGCGGAGGTGTTAGCACGATAGCGCTGTGCCCCACCAGTACCGCCCCGGGCAGCCGCGCAATTGCGGATTACATCATCGGCGTGTGTGGCGACCCCTTTCCGCCCCGTGGTCAGCGCCCCCGTGAGGCAGCTGCAAGCGATGTCAGCACCAGCCTCCTGGTTCGCGAACCAGGCCGGAATTTAAAGGGGAGGTGCGCTGAGCCGCCATTTTGTTGTTTTGGCCGACTCACCGGTCGGCTCGTCTTGGTGGTCTGTGGCGTGGTCTGGGCCGCCATTGTGCAGCCCGGCACATCATCTCGATGCCCAGCTGGGGCCATGGCACCACGCCACCCTGGTGGCTCAGTGGAGGCTATCAGAGGCCCTGCAAAGTGCACAGCAGCCCTCTCCTTTAACAGGAAGGGGAGAGGCATTGAAACGCACTGGCGCTATGTAGAGAGGCCGTGTGGCACTGCCGATCCCGTCCGAGTAGCACCTCGGATATGCCCCAACAGGAAGTGGAGCGCGCAACATTGTGCTTCCTGTGAGGGACAGTAACCCCGATTTCGCGGCCGAGGCAGGACTTCCATGTGGGCACAGGAAGTCTCTCCCCGACTGGGAAACCACCCCCAAACGGGGCGCTGGGGTATTTCTCCCCCACATACTTTTAGATGTGGTCATTCACATGATGACACATTCCTCAGTTTACAGAGCACCTCTAGCTTCCTGGGCCTTTCGCACATGTTCTTATATTCGAATCCATTTTTCCCAAAAGGCGAGGGCAATATAAAGATATGACATTGTTTCATCTTTAATACTCTTATGAGGTCTAATATTGTACTTGAACTGTTGTGACCTTAGTCCCATTTATTTGTCTATCCAGAGTGAGGCACAAGCATGGTAGGCAGCCTTTTATACTGGGCCCTGCACACCTGGTGGCACACCTTATGTGACTATACAGTTAGTATACATGGTCTACATACATGACATCACTTCCCCCCAAGTCTTTAATGCAATCGTACATTGACGGTGACCTGGGATTTGCTCTTCCTGGTTGACCATTGGAGGGTCGCTTGTAGCTTGGGTGGGTTGGTAGTGAGATTTGTTGCCAGTGGAGGTCCCCGTGGTTTCTGGTTGTGAGTCCATGACTACTCCATTCTCCCCCCCACACAGAGATAATGCTAACGGCCCGTTACATGTAAGTTGCATTCAAGTTCATCACATGGGTTTTACATCTACATCTTGGTACATTTGTTGGGTGGATTACATTGCATTTCTTTTTGTGTGGTACATTTACATGATCAGTACAGGTATATCAGTACAGGTACACAAGGACAGTCTAGTTCCAGCACGGCCGGATGAGATCCTGGTCGTCTGGTGGTGGTGCAGTGCCCCATGCTATGGGTCTGTGGGCGAGGTGAGCTCATTTTGCTGGAGCTCAGGGCTCTTGCCGTTACTCCTAGTGTCGAGCAGGCCCAAAGACAGCTGATGTGTCAGTGACCTCCCTGTCCTTTTCGTTTGCACAGTGACTCTGCTGCTCCCTGGGAAGCAGTCTGAGTGAGTGAGTGTTTCATCTAAGTGACAGTGGGGCTGCCTCGTCTTGTCTAGCCGTTTGCAGGGGACTGCTGACTCGCTTTCCTTGAGGGCACCGTTGTGAGCACTCTCTAGTTTGGGATCCTGGCTGGTCCAGGTCCTGTTCGGAGGAGCCGTTGCGGGTGACCCTTCGCTCTTGGGCATTGCTGTGGTGGCGAGTGGGTTTGTGGGCTGCGCCTTTTCCACCCGGGTGGTGAGTGATGGTAGCCGACTGCGAGCATAGGCACAGTTTACTGTTTCTGGCCCGTGGCGGTTCATGCCATCGAGTGCCTGCAATATTAAACCGATCTGAGGCAGTGTATGGCTACCGGTGCCTCTGCTCTCCGGGGATCGTTTACTCTGCGGCTTGTCTACTTCTGTCAGCTGTGGGGACACTTTATGATACATCGTTCTGGTCCCGGAGACGCAGGCTACAGCATTGGGTAGCCCGCTGGACCTGTATACGACTGTTGGGTGTTCGCCTGCTACATTGGCTGATTGCAATTTACACCCGACATCGTTCAACAACATTTTGCTCGTTACAGCTGGACTTTTACATTGGTTACCAATTTTAAGCAGTTCATTCAAAAATGCCGGGTTGCTGGCCTCCTTTAAAATGGTCTTACTACTTTTACCCCAATCGTCTTCCTTGCATGGAACTATATGTCGTTGCTCCATTAGCGCTGTACTTCGTGGTTTGGACGCCATCTTTTCCCTGTCCATGATGTCGACTGCCGCGATCTTCTTTCCCAGGGATTCTGCCACTGAAGCTGGGAAGGCGCCCTCGGATTCAATCTTCCTCCCCAGGAGTCCTGCCACTGAAGCTGGGAAGATGTGTTCGGGTCGTCTCGGCCGGATCATCACCACACAGTCGTGATGAGCGGTCTGTGCCTCGGGGGCTGTGCAGATCTGCTCTCCGGTCCTGGTCCAACCGAAGGTGGGGGCTTGCTCTGCCTCTGAGCATGGGGACATCGATCGCGGGAGGGATGAAGTCTTCCCACTTCCAATGAACCTTCTCCATCCACCTTCTTCCAAGTAGCATTGGTCCATCACCTGAAACAATCCACAATGGTAAATTGCGCACTGCGCCAACATGGGATACACTTACATCCGCACTACCAGCAACTGATATCAGTTCCTTGGTGTAGGTGCGCAGCTTTGCCTGAACCGGGACCAGCTTGGGTCGTTCAGCTTGATCGTTCCATAGCCTCTCAAAGGCTTCCTGGCTCATTACTGACTGACTCGCCCCCGGTGTCCACTTCCATGAAGACTGGAACGCCATTTATCTCGACTTCCATTATCACTGGAGGACAATCTGTGGTGCAGGTATTTACTCCATACACTTTGTTCTGGGACTGAGATGCCTCTCTCGCCATCTCCTTGTAATCCGCGCTGGATTCACAGCCATCTGCTGACTCCTCTTCCACGTGGTGAGTCACAGCTCTTTAGCACATTCGCTGGAGGTGGCCCTTTGTGCTGCAGCCTTTATACACATAGTCTCTGAACCGACACTGATGAGCCCTGTGATTACCTCTGCAATGCCAGCATGGTGCTACTCGACATACGTTTGCACCCCTCGACGGACTCTAAGTTAAAGGACTCGGGGGCCTGAACATGAATCTGCCCAGGGCAGAGCATACAACAGTTCTGCCTGTGAAAGGCGCCATTCTATTTACTGTACTTGCCGGGTTTGAGTCCTGAGAGTGGGTCATCATCTGCTTGGAGTTGCAGCTTGAGGTCATGAACGCCTGGCTGGTGCTGATGGCCTTCTGCAGAGTGACGGTGGTTTCGGCAGACAGTAGCCTGTGAAGAAGGGCCCCATGACCGATGCCAATTACGAAGATGTCCTGCAACGCATCGGCGAGTGATGCGCCGAATTCACACGGTCCTGTCAGCCTCCTGAGGTCGGCAGCGTACTTCGCCATTTCCTGGCCCTCGGGGCGGCGGTGTGTATAAAATCGATGCGTGGCTGTGAGGATGCTCTCCTTCGGTTTGAGTTGGTCCCGAATTATCACTTTCAGCTCCTCGTATGACTTGGTCATTATTTTCTGTGGTAGACCGTGGGCCCACAGCTGGTCAACAGGACAGCTCTGTGCTGATGTGCCAGCGTGGCCGGATCATCGCCTACCTGGCCGTTTGCTACTAAATATTGGTCGAGCCGCTCCATAAAGGCTTCCCAATCTTCACCCTCTGAGAACTTTTCTAATGCACCAACGTTAGTCATTTTTGCGTGAGAGTTCGTAATCTCGTCACCAATTGTTATGTCTTTAATAATCTTATGAATGACTCCACGAGGTCTAGTATTGTACTTGAGCTGCTGTGACCTTAGTCCCATTTATTGTAACTCCAGAGTGAGGCACAAGCATGGTGGGCAGCCTTTTATACTGGGCCCTGCACACCTATGCAGGTGACCCTCAGGTCTCCCACCACAGTGCCCTCTGGTGGCACACCTTATGTGACTATACAGTCAGTATACATGGTCTACATACATGACAGACATAATGATGGGGGGAGAGGAGTTAGATTTAGAGCGCGCACTTTCACCTCTGGGACCTGACTTTGAATCCACCCTAGGCTGGTGGGATGGATGAGTTTAGGTAATCTCAGTCCAGCTGATAGTGAGCAAAGGCACACAACATCTGAAGCCCATGGGATTAAAGGGGCAGTGGCTGCATGGATACAACATTGGCTAAATTGACAGAATAGTGGTGAGCGGTTGTTTTTCAGACTGGAGGGAAGTATGGAGTGGTGTTCCCCAGAGTTCAGTATTGGGACCACTGCCCTTTTTGATATATATTAATAACCTGGACCTGGGTACACAGGACATAATTAGAAAGTCTGCTGATGACACGAAACTGGGGAATGTAGTAAACAATGAATTGGATAAATACTTGCAGGGGGAAACTTTGCAGGGCTATGGGGAAAGAGCAGGTTTGGGGGGGGGGGTGGGGTGAGCGAGACTGATCGGAGAGCTCTTTGAAAGAGCTGGCACAGGCACAATGGGCTGCAAGCCTCCTTCTGCGCTGTATCATTCTATGATCTGAACAAAAAATTGCCTAAAATACGGCAGTAATTGACACTAAGTTGGGAGACTGATTCTGCGAATGTGGGTTTATAATATCTGGTGTGAGAAATGGAAATGTGGGGAGTGCTATTCTGAGATCGAGGTGAAGACATAGTGCTGGATTTGAATAGAGGCAACTTCTCTATTTATAGCTGAAAAAAAAGAAAGACTTGCATTTATATAGCGCCTTTCATGACCACCGGATGTCTCAAAGCGCTTTACAGCCAATTAAGTGCTTTTGGAGTGTAGCCACTGTTGCGATGTGGGAAATGTGGCAGCCAATTTGCGCACAGCAAGCTCCCACAAACACCAAGTGATAATGACCAGAGAATCTGTTTTGTGATATGTTGATTGAGGGATAAATATTGGCCAGGACACTGGGGATAACTCCTCTGCTCTTCTTCGAAATAGTGCCATGGGATCTTTTACGTCCACCTGAGAGAGCAGACGGGACCTGGGTTTAACATCTCATCCGAAAGATGGCACTTCCGATAGTGCAGCACTCCCTCAGCACCGCACTGGAGAGTCAGCCTAGATTCACGGTGCCATCCCTCAAGTCAGAGTGCTCAATGCTAGCAAACTGGCTGGTCAAAATAGGAAATGATTCCATTGCTCACCACTCGTCTTCCTGGCTTTAATAAGCAGAACATTTCGCAACTAAGATAAAAATATATCACGTGGGTCAGTGACACTCTACCGTGCTCTTCCCACACGCTATAAAAGGTTCAGCATACATTAGGACCCAGAGGAATCCTTTTTTTTTATATATGTTTTTTTCCTGGATCAAAGAGCCAAGCAGCCGAAAGGGGACGAATATTGTCCGTCTAAGCAGGCAGAACGCCTGTAAGGCAGAAATAGCCCCACACCTGGCAGGACAGGACAGGACAAGACAAGACAAGCTCCTCAACAAGCAAGTGCCTCCCTCGTTGGCTGCAGGGCAGTGTTAGCGCACGGGTCGGTCGGCGCCGCACTGAACTTCAACATGAGAGAGTCGCGGTTCAGGGACAACTTCTGGGTGAGTGAGTGAGTGGAGCTGGTGTGCAGCACAAGGTCTAGGGGAGAGGCTGATCACAGTGTCGCCCCACTAGTGTGACTCCCCAGCACTTCTCCTGTATCTGCTGGGCTTTGAAGACATGTCTAACTCTTACAATTTCCTTGTGTGTTTGTGTGTGTATTCCCCCACCCTCGAAGATTAGTAACAATAGCTTCTTCTTTGGGTTGTCCTGGCCAATATTTGTGGCTCAGTGGGTAGCACCCTCGCATCTGAGTCAGAAAGTTGTGGGTTCAAGTCCCACTCAGGGGCAAGCTCAGACTTGGGGCAAGCTCCAGGCTGACACTCTAGTGCAGTACTGAGGCGTCTTTCTGATGAGACATTAAATTGCTCTCTCAAGTGGACGTAAAAGATCCCAGCACTATTTTGAAGAAGAGCAGGGGAGTTATCCCCGCTGTCCTGGTCAATATTTATATCTCAATCAACATAACATATCAGATTATCTGGTCATTAACACATTGCTGTTTGCGTTTCCCACATTACAACAGTGACTGCACTCCAAAAGTACTTCATTGGCTGTGAAGCACTTTGAGACGTCCGGTGGTCGTGAAAGGCGCTATATAAATCCAAGTCTTTCCATTTTTTTCTTTGGGTCGGAGCCACTGCCCTTTCATTCAGGGCGATTCGATCCAACGATCAGCTAGAATCGTCACCTCTTTTGGGACTGATTCCACACGCCGCTCCTCTCATTGGAATGAAAAAGAAAATTCTGGAATCACTCAGCAAGCCAGTTCTGATGAAGGGTTATGTCGCAAATGTTAATCCTCCCTGCCCGCCCCAATTCTTTACAGATGCTGCCTGACTTGCTGAGTGTTTCCAGCATTTTCTATCTTCCTGTCATTGTAGGTTCCACTTTGAATGATGGTCACGGTTGGCTGTGTTTTTTTTAAATAGATAGCCTTTAACTATATGCAAGATGGTAGAGACAGAAAATGCTGGAATCACTGAGCAGGTCAGGCAGCATCAGTGGAGAGAGAAACCAAGTTAACGTTTCAGGTCGGTGACCTTTTGTCAGAACCAGAGAGACTGAGGTAATGCTTCAGATTGGTGACTTAGCGAAAGGTTTATATTTCAGATTTCCAACATCAGTATTTTGCTTTTGTTAGTAGAGTACAGGCAGTGTAAATCTAAACCTGTTTTAAAGCTAAACTGTGACAAGAGAAAGGGTTTAGGTGCAAATTGGCAAAAGGCCCATTCAGGAGTGGGGGTCTGGAAGTCCTTTTAGTGCATCGGGAAACCAACAGGAGGGAAGGACTTCTGAGTAGGATCATGGCAAAAGCCCCAGTTTAAGAAGCAGCTGGAAGCTGTGATGGGAGGAACTGCAGGTTGAATCAGACAAAATTTGTTTCCTCATCCATATGACTCATTAATGTGGCTTGTATCAGCACTGGGTTATCTTAAACTTTAAGTTTTACTATCCGGAAAATATTTTGTGAAATTGCTCCAAAGATAAGAATCTTCTAGGTGCACGCAGATCGAAAGGGATAGTATTGCCATGGTGAAGATACTTTGTTCTGTTCATCGAAGTAAGTGGGTGCAATGTGAGATTTCACTAACAGCACCACACAGAATAAATTTAACTTAGAAAACTAGATTGAGAAAATTTGTGCTGTGGCAGATAACAACAGTGTAAACGTTGTTGCCTTAGGGGAGTTATGTGCTGAACCAATATTAAACATGCAAGTTTCCTGTTTTTTGTTCCTCCTCCTACCTGTGCTGATCATTCACGATTATGCTGCACATTGTAATGAGAATGTTCTGTAAGAACATAAGAATTAGGAGCAGGAGTAGGCCATTCGGTCCCTCGAGCCTGCTCCGCCATTCAATGAGATCATGGCTGATCTTCTACCTCAACTCCCCTTTCCTGTACTATCCCCCTATCCCTTGATTCCCTTAATATCCAAAAATCTATCGATCTCTGTCTTGAATATACTCAAAGACTGAACCTCCACAGCCCTCTGGGGTAGAGAATTCCAAAGATGCACCAGCCTCTGAGTGAAGAAATGTCTCCTCATCTCAGTCCTAAATGGCCGACCCCTTATTCTGAGACTGTGACCCCTAGTTCTAGATTCCCCAGCCAGAGGAAACATCATCCCTGCATCTACCCTGTCAAGCCCTGTAAGAATGGTGTATGTTTCAATGATATCATCTCTCATTCTAAACTCTAGAGAAAATAGCCCTAGTCTACTCAATCTCTCCTCATAGGACAATTCCCCCATCCCAGGAATCAGTCTGGTGAACCTTCGTTGCACTCCCTCAATGGCAAGTATATCCTTCCTTAGGTAAGGAGACCAAAACTGTACACACTACTCCAGGTGTGGTCTCACCAGAGCCCTTTATAATTGCAGTAAGACGTCTTTACTCTTACACTCAAATCCTCTTGTAATAAAGGCCAACTTTCCATTTGCTTTCTTAATTACTTGCTGTGATTCATGCACAAGGACACCCAGGTCCCTCTGAACACCAACATTTCCCAATCTCTCACCATTTAAAAAATATTCTGCTTTTCTATTTTTCCTACCAAAGTGAATAACTTCACATTTCTCCACATTATATTCCATTTGCCATGTTCTTGCTATTCACTTAGCCTGTCTATATCCCCTTGAAGTCTCTTTGCATCCTCCTCACAACTTACATTCCTACTTAGCTTTGCATCATCAGCAAACTTGGATATATTACATTTGGTCCCCTCATCTAAATCATTGATATAGATTGTGAATAGCTGGGGCCCCAAGCACCGATCCTTGCAGCACCCCACTAGTTACAGCCTGCCAACCCGAAAATGACGCATTTACTCCCACTCTGTTTTCTGTCCTTTAACCAATCCTCAATCCATGCTAGTATATTATCCCCAATCCCATGAGCCCTAATTCTCTTTAATAATCTCTTGTGTGGCACCTTATCGAATGCCTTCTGAAAATCCAAATACACTATATTTACTGATTCCCCCTTATCTATTCTGCTAGTTACATCCTCAAAAAACTCTAGCAGATTTATCAAACATGATCACCCTTTTGTAAATCCGTGTTGACTCTGCCCAATCCTATTATTATTTTCTAAGTGCCCTGTTACCACGTCCTTAATAATAGATTCTAGCATTTTCACTACTACTGATGTCAGGCTAACTGGTCTGTAGTTCACCATTTTCTCTCTCCCTCCTTTCTTAATTACATTAGCTACCTACCAATCTGCGGGAACCGTTCTAGAATCTATGAAATTTTGGAAAATGGCAACCACTATCTCTCTAGCCACCTCTTTCAAAACGCTAGGATGTAGGCCATCAGGTCTGGGGGATTTATTGGCTTTCAGTCCCATTAATTGCTCCAGTACTATTTTTTTACTAATTTTTTTCAGTTCCTCATTCTCACTAGACCCTTTGTACTCCTCTATTTCCAGGAGGTTTTTCGTGACTTCTTCAGCAAGACAGACACAAAGTATTTGTTTAATTTCTCTGCCATTTCCTTATTCCCCATTATAATTTCTCCTGTCTCAGCCTGTAGGAGACCTAGATTTACTTTTGTTAATCATTTCCTTTTTACATACTATAGAAGCTTTTACAGTCTGTTTTTATGTGTCTCGGTAGTTTACTCTCATACTCTGTTTTCCTTTTCTTTATCAATTCCTTGGTCCTATTTTGCTGAATTTTAAAATCCTCTCAATCCTCAGGCTTACTGCTCTTTTTGGCAACATTATAAGCCTCTTCCTTTGATCTAATGCTATCTTTAACTTCTTTTGTTAGCCACGGTTGGACCATTTTTACTATGGGGTTTTTGTGCTTTAAAAGGAATGTATGTTTGTTGTAAAACACGTATTAATTACTGAAACGGTCTCACCTTCTGGCCACCTCCAAGTGGCGAGGGGCCCAGACCAGCTATGGGTTTCTCTCCACCAGTCATGATTTGCTACTCCTTATGACCACGTGGCAGGACGCTTGGCTCAGAATCTTTTGTTGGGAGAAGTTAAGCTACAGTGAATAGTGGTATAGTGTCAGGTCACTGACTTGGTGCAGTATACTTTTTACCTCTCGAGTCTGTGTTTTTAAACTAGCCTAGCTGAATTAGGTGGAACTATTAGGAATCATAGAATGGTTATATAAGAGTGAGTCAAGAGTTATGGGGAGCGGGTGGGAAAATGGAGTTGAGGCCAAGATCAGATCAGCCATGATCTTCTTGAATGGCGGAGCAGGCTAGAGGGGCCAATGGCCTATTCCTATTCCTTGTTCACACCACAGAAGGAGGCCATTTGGCTCGTCGAGCCCGTGCTGGCTCTTTGCAAGAGCACCTCAGCTAGTCTCACTCCCTTGCCCTTTCCCCGTAGCCCTGCATTTTTTTTTCCCTTGAGGTACTTATCCAATTCCCTTTTGAAAGCCGTGATTGAATCTGCCTCCACTACCCTTTCAGGCAGTGCATTCCAGATCCTAACCACTCACTGCATAAAATAGTTTTTTCTCATGTCGCCTTCGGCTCTTTTCCATTCATCTTAAATCTATATCCTCTGGTTCTTGACCCTTCCGTCAATGGGAACAGTTTACCTCTAACTACTCTGTCTCAAAAGGAATCAAGGGATATGGGGATAGTGCAGGAAAGTGGAGTTGAGGTAGAAGATCAGCCGTGATCTTATTGAATGGCGGAACAGACTCAAATGGCCGAATGGCCTACTCCTGTTCCTATTTGTTATGGTTTTGTGTTCTTATGTCTAGACTCCTCATAATTTTGAACATCTCTATCAAATCTCTTCTCAACCTTCTCTGCTCTAAGGATAACAACCCCAGCTTTTCCAGTCCCTCCACAGTAAAATATAGCATGAGTTGCCAGTTATTAGTGGGTACAAAGTAAGGCACTGAACTTAGCTTAAATATAGCACCAGGTGACACCAGCTCTGTATCTCATCCATAAAGAGAGTTTGATATATGGTATCTTTAGTCACGCCATCGAGGCTGCATTTTAACGTTGGGTTGAAATAAGTTGCTAATGCAAAATAGTGGAGGAAACCATGAACTCATTGAATGGCGGTGCAGGCTCGAAGGGCCGAATGGCCTACTCCTGCACCTATTTTCTATGTTTCTATGTTTCTAAATCAACTTTATTTCTGGCTCATGTCATTCTTGACCGGTGAATTGTTATCTTTTGCTGTGTGCAGTGTTGTAAAGATAAATCTATTTTAGCAGTAGCGTGATCTTTAATCTTTGAGGAGATTTATAGAGCACATGAAGTTAAAACAAACATTCATAATGTGTGAATAGAAAATATTGATGCAGATTGCTTTTGCAGTTAAATGGACTGTAGGACAAGGGCACATGGATACAAACGACAAATCAGGAAGCAGTCCTTCACACAAGAAGAAAGGAGATAGCTTTATATCACACCTTTCGCAACCTCAGGACATCCCAAAGTGCTTTGCAACCAATTCATTACTTCTTTGTTGAAGTAGTCACTGTTGTAATGTAAGGAAATGCGGCAGTCAATTTGCGCACAATAAGTTCCACAAGCTGCTATAAGGTACTTGTTATGTTCATAATAAAGTCATCTAACTGAGTACTGTAGACGTGAGAAAGTGTGACCTTAGTTCCTTTATTCCAACTCCAGAGTGCTGGTACAGCATGGGAGGCCTGCTTATATACAGTGCCCTCTGGTGACAGTATAATACTGGTTGCATAGGGTTGCATACATAACAGTACTGACCAAATAATATTTTTTAGTCATGTTGGCTGAGGGGCAAACTTGAGAATTCAGCCTGCTCTTCTTTGAATAGTGCCATGGGATTTTTTGTGTCCATCTGAGCAGGTAGACGGAGCCTCAGCTTAATGTCTCATCCAAAACCTCTGCCGATGTAGACTTCAATAGCTCATGAAAGTTATGGGCTCGTTGGGATGAAAGGTCTATTTGTCCCCTGCCTCTCCCTGTTCTTTCCTGATCTTTGTTTGAGGATCCATATGCAGTGTTGGGGGAGTGGTACAGAGGTGATTTCACTCTTCACAGAAGGGGAACAGATCAGGAAACTGTCATGTGTGTATGCTTGGAGTTACTAGCCACTGTCGGAGGTCATTGGGCTGTACGCACGTGTGTGTGGCCCAGGTATAAAAGGCAAGCCATCATGTAATGTGATCACTTTGGGTCCGAATAAAGCAGAGCCAGGTTTGTACCTGTTAGTTTACAGTATTCAGTCTATTGAGTTATTACATACATAACATTTGGTAACGAGGTAACTTAAGAACCTTCGCATGCAAAACTGAGCACAATTGGAATTCTGGAGAGATTCATGGAGGGAGAGGACTGGGCAGATTTTGTAGCTCGCCTGGACCAGTATTTCGTGGCCAACAAAATAGAGGAACCCACTGATGCAGTTAGGCGCAGGGCGGTCTTCCTCACAGTTTGCGGTCCAAAAATCTATGGACTCATGAAGAATCTTCTCTCGCCTGCAAGTCCAATGGACAAGGACTATGAGGAATTGTGTGCTCTGGTACGTGACCATCTCAAACCAGAAGAAGGCATCATCATCTCACAATATCGATTCTACAAGCTCCTTCATCCTGAGGGCCAGGATGTGTCGGAATTCATTGCCGACCTAAGACGTCTAGCTGGACCGTGTAAGTTTGAAAAACGCTTTGGGAGACATGCTGCGGGACTCCTTTGTAATCGGCATCAACCACGAGGTGATCCTGCGTCAGCTACTGGCAAAGGAAATGCTGGATTTGAGCAAGGCCATCACGATTGCCCAGGCATGTGACGGACAAAAATTTAAAGCAGATATCATCGAAAAATTGGAACTCGGCAAATACTGTAAACAAGATAGTATCGTCGTTTGGCAGAGCTGCATATGGCAGGGCCTACTCGACTGCGTACGCGAAACCTGTGGCTGCCCAAAGTCCGCCAACGGGAATGAATCTGATTTCACCGTTTTGGCATTGTGGGGGCAATCATCGGCCTCATGAGTATCATAGAAACATAGAAAATAGGTGCAGGAGTAGGCCATTCGGCCCTTCGAGCCTGCACCGCCATTCAATAAGATCATGGCTGATCATTCCCTCAGTAACCCTTTCCTGCTTTCTCTCCATACCCCTTGATCTCTTTAGCCGTAAGGGCCATATCTAACTCCCTCTTGAATATATCCAATGAACTGGCATCAACAACTCTCTGCGGCAGGGAATTCCACAGGTTAACAACTCTTTCCTGCTTTCTCTCCATACCCCTTGATCTCTTGTCGGTTTAAACAGTACATTTGTAAAGGCTGTTCGCGACTGGGGCATCTCCAGCGCATGTGACCGCAACTGAGCAAGCGTGCTGCGACACACCACATGGAGGATGATGACCAGTATAGCGCGAATCCGGATATGCAATCTGAGATACAAGAGGAGGAAGTGTATGGATTGTATTCGTTCCTAACAAAGAGCCAACCGATAATAATTAATGTGAAACTTAACGGTGTGCCGGTACCGATGGAATTGGACACGGGTGCGAGATAATCAATAATGAGCCAGAGGACATTCGACAAGCTGTGCGATACTAAGGCTGTGAGGCCTAAGCTGAGTCCAGTCAATGCCAAGTTGCGTACGTACACTAAAGAACTCATAACGATGATTTGCAGTGCAGTAGTCAATGATGGAGCAGTTCATGATTTACCGGAAAGGATTGTTCCAGGCACTGGTCCAACGATGTTTGGCAGGAATTGGCTAGAAAAATCAAATGGAATTGGAATGCTATCAAAACGTTGTTGTCGGAGGATGATACTCCATGTGCTCAAGTGCTGAGCAAGTTCCCCTCGCTGTTTGAACCAGGCATTGGCAATTTCACAGGAGCCAAGGTGCAGATCTATGTGGACTCAGATGCAAGACCCGTTCATCATAAAGCTCAGGCGGTTCCGTACATGATGAGGGAGAAGGTCAAAACCGAACTGGACAGACTCCAGCGTGAAGGGGTCATATCACCGGTAGAATTTAATGAAAGGGCCAGCCCCATTGTTCCTGTATTGGAGAGTGATGGCACAGTCGGGGTTTGTGGAGACTACAAGGTTATGATCAACCGAATTTCGAAACCAGATCAATACCCGTTACCGAAAGCTGATGACCTGTTTGCAACGCTAGTCGGGGGGAAGTCGTTCACTAAACTGGATCTGACGTCGGCCTACATGACACAGGAGCTGGTCAAGACGTCGAAGAAACTTGCGTGCATCATAAAGGACTGTTTATCTACAACAGGTGTCCTTTCAGAATTTGCTCAGCTGCAGCCATATTTCAGAGGAACATGAGTCTACTGAAGTCCGTCCCTAGAACCGTCATGTTCCAAGATGACATCCTGGTCACAGAGCGTGACACTGCCGAACATCTGAACAACCTGGAAGAAGTTCTACATCGTCTTGATAAAGTGGGACTCAGTTCGAAACGTTCGAAGTATGTCTTCATGGCACCGGAAGTTGAATTCCTGGGGAGGAAAATTGTTGCTGACGGTATCAGGCCTACGGACTCGAAAACCAAGGCCATCAAAAATGCACCCAAGCCTCAAAATGTGACAGAGCTGCGTTCGTTCCTTGGTCTACTCAACTACTTCAGTAATTTCCTACCTAGATTGAGCACTTCATTAGAGCCACTGCACATGCTCCTAAGAAAAGGCGACAACTGGGTTTGGGGTGCGTCTCAAGATAGAGGTTTTGAGAAAGCTACTAATCTGCTTTGCTCTAACAAGCTGCTGGTACATTATGATCCGTGTAAGCGTTTAGAATTGGCCTGTGATGCTTCGTCATATAGAGTTGGTTGCGTGCTCTAACAAGCTAATGAGTCGGGTAAACTACAACCTGTTGCGTATGCTTCTAAAAGTTTTTCAGAATTGGAAAGGGCCTACAGCATGGTAGAAAAAGAAGCACTAGCCTGTGTGTATGGGGTTAAAAAGATGCATCAGTACCTGTTTGGTTTTCGGTTTGAACTGGAAACAAATCACAAGCCACTCATTTCATTGTTTTCGGAAAACAAAGGTATCAATACCAGAGGTGGACGCTGACATTATCTGCCTATGATTTCGTCATTCGCCATAAACCTGGCACCGAGAATTGTGCCGATGCACTGAGCTGTCTGCCGTTGCCCACCCCTGGAGTGCAGTCACCACAACCTGCAGACCTACTGTTAGTTATGGATGCCTTTGAAAGTGAAGGATCCCCTGTCACGGCTCAACAAGTTAAGACCTGGACAAGCCAGGACTCAATATTATCGGTTGTGAAACGTTGTGTCCTTAATGGTGATTGGTCTGCCATAGATGAGAGCAAACCTTACAACCAAAGACGCACTATCCATTCAGTCAGATTGTTTACTATGGGGTAATCATATTATGCTTAAGAAAGGCAGAGAAATTTGTACATGATCTACATAGCACTCATCCCGGTATTGTCATGATGAAAGCCATTGCCAGGTCTCATGATGGTGGCCTGGAATTGACTCTGATCTGGAATCATGTGTGCATCAGTGCAACACTTGCATGCAGCTAAGTACAGCAGCAGCAGAATTGCTGCTGATTCTATGGTCGTGGCCATCTAAACCATGGTCCAGGATCCACATCAACTTTGCAGGTCCCTTCCTGGGAAAGATGTTTTTAGTTATGCTGGATGCATATTCCAAGTGGATAAAGTGTATAATGTCGTCCAGTACATCCATAGCTACCATTGAGATCCTTCGTGTCATTTTTGCCACTCATGGTCTGCCCGACATCGTTGTAAGCGACAACGGACCTTGCTTCACTAGTCTGGAGTTTCAAGAGTTCATGAAACTCAATGGTATCAAACATGAGGTCAGCACCATTCAAACCCGCATCCAATGGTCAAGCAGAGCATACTGTCCAAACCAAGCAGAGTATGAAACGTGTAACTCAAGGTTCACTGCAGACTCGCTTGTCATGCATATTGCTTAGTTACAGGACAAGACCCCACACATTTACCGGGCTCTCCCCTGCTGAACTATTGATGAAGAGAGGTCTCAAGACCAAGCTCTCTCTTGTCCACCCTAACTTGAACGATCATGTTGAATACAGATGT
Organism: Pristiophorus japonicus; assembly: GCF_044704955.1. Lineage (NCBI taxonomy): Eukaryota > Metazoa > Chordata > Chondrichthyes > Pristiophoridae > Pristiophorus > Pristiophorus japonicus. The sequence continues at coordinate 46,262,278 of NC_091978.1, forward strand.
CAAAGTCAGCAGTGGTATCATGATCGCGCTGCAATCACGCGACATTTCTGTTAACGACCCTGTGTATGTACTAAATTATGGTCAAGATCCCAAATGTTACGGCCAAGGAGGGTAACAGAATGTTTATCGTCAAGCTCAAGAATGGGCAAACATGCAGGAAACATGTTGATGAGATAAAGCTGCGGCACACGGATGAACCGGAACAGTCTGAGGAAAACACAATCAGTGACCAACCAACCTACCCTCAGTCAATCCCTGACATGGTCATTGCCACTCCCATCAGATCGGCTACCCAGCCCCCAGTCATAACAGACTCAGAATGCTCGACCAAGGCTGGAGTTGAACTTGAATGATCAACTTGGGAGCGGAAAGCCCCGGACCGTCTCAATTTGTAAAAAGACTGTCATATGACAATATCCCCTTTAAGATATTAGTATGTATGCTTAGGGTTACTAGCCACCGGGTGGCGCCACTGTCAGAGGTCATTGGGCTGTACGCACATGTGTGGCCCAGGTATAAAAGGCCAGCCATCAGGTAATGTGATCACTTTGGGTCCTAATAAAGCAGAGTCAGATTTGTACTTGTGTAGTTTTCAGTATTCAGTCTATAGAGTTATTACCTCTCTCTCTCTCTCTCTCTCTCTCTCTCTCTCTCTCTCTCTCTCTCTCTCTCTCTCTCTCTCTCTCACATACACGTTTCTTTAACTCTCCAGAAGATTTTTCTGCAGAAGCCACATTCGCTGGCCTAAGCAGAACTGGAGTAACTCTCAGCTGGCCAAACTTGCCTAAATGGCCAGAATTGACGCGGGTGACAGGTTACGCCCTCTTTGGCTGGAAAAAAAAGAACCTAAAAAAAGTCGTAACTAACTGAGTTATGCTGGTGCAAATTGATTGGGGAAACTGGTTCTTTAACTTAGGCCATAAAAAGCAGCCTGCTCCAAAAAAACGGCGCAAATCACTGGGGAAAATTGAGCCCATAATCCGTTAGTACATCCCAAAGCACTTTATAACCAAGGACATAATGAGGTTTTACATAAATACAACTTTGTTGATTTTTTTTTTCTTACGAGTTGGAAAGGAATAGGGGGAAAAAAATTATAATGGTTGACTTTCTGACTGGTGGGATTTGGGACTGAGAATTGGGTGTCCAACAATCTTAGCTGGTCCCCTCTAGGATTCTCACCCCCCCCCCTCACCCTCATGTTTTTTCTGATCAGGCCCAATGCTCACATAATTTGTTCCTGTATCTCCTGTGGGGGAACTTCATTCATACCATCCAGCAAACCAATGAAGTGCTTTTTGATGCTGTAAGATATATGCTGATCTTTGGGTGAAAGCATTGGCAAGCATTGCTTTTGTCCATTCACAGCTGCATTAAAAGTAGTCTATATACAGAAGACAGGAGATAAAGGGACACAGGCCTTCTTCTTTAGTTTGGTTTAATTGGATCTTTTGGAACTGCTTTTGATGGAAATGTGACTTTGGTTATGGATCAGAACATAAAGGATATGTTTACTATGAGACAAGCAGCCGAGTCACTATCTCCAATATCGTAGTGAAGCTGATGTCAATAAAGTTTTTTTTAAATTCTCTGGATGTGGGCGCTGCCAGCAGGCCGGTATGTATTCCCCGTCCCTACTTGCCCTCAAAGGTGGTGGTGGTGAGCTGCCGCCTTGATTCAGAGGGCAGTTAAGAGTCAACCACATTTCTGTAGGTCTGGAGTCACATAGGCCAGTCCAGATAAGGACGGCAGATTTCCATCCCCTAAAGGACATTAGTGAACCAATTGGGTTTTTATGATCCAGTAGCTTCATGGTCACCATTAATAATGCTAGCATTTTAAAAATTCCAGATTTATTTAATTGACTTAAAATTCCCCAGCTGCCGTGGTGGGATTTGAACTCCTGTCTCCAGATCATTAGTCCAGGCCTCTGGTTCACTAGTCTATGCATCCACTCCCTGGGATTACTAGTCCAGTAACATAACCGTTATGCTACCGTTCCCTGAATAAAGTGTTTCCAAGAGTTCAGAAGAACCTAAACAAGAGGGGATAAGAACATAGGAGGTAGAGAGGAGACCTCGTTGAGGGGCCTGGACATAGTGGATAGTAAGGGTCTAATACCATTGGTTGAGGAGGCATAGTTTTACGGTGGTTGGTGGAACGTTTAGAGGGGATTTGAGGGGGGCTTCTTTACGCAGAGGGTTGTGGGGATCTGGAACTCGTTGCCTGGAAGAGTGGTGGATGCAGAAAACCTCACCACTTTTAAAAGATGGTTGGATGAGCACTTAAAGTGCAGTAACCTGCAGGGTTGCCGACCTAGAGCTGGTAATTGGGATTAGACTGGATGACCTTTTGTTGGATGGAGCAGATATAATGGTAAGTACTGCAGGGAATAGAATATGGCCAGGATGATCTACTGGACTAGTTTCGATCGCCTGGATGGATCGGAGAGGAATTTTCCCAGATTTTTTCTCCCTAAATTGGCCTGGGTTTTTATCTGCTTGTTGCCTCTTCCAAGAGATCACATGGCTCCGGTTGGGGTGGAGTGTAGAATGTTTCAGTATAAGGGGTGCCGCAGTTGTGGTGAGGTGGATTGGTTGGGCTGGGTGCTCTTTGCCTTTCCGTCATTGTTCATAGATTTATATGTAACCTTTAGGGCTGCTGACCAAGGGCTGTGTAGCTCTTTGTTGGCCGGCGTGGACACGATGGGCCAAAATGGCCTCCTTCTGCGCTGCAAATTTCTATGTTTCTATGAGAGTTAGGAGTAGGCCAGGCGGCCCCTTGAGCCTGCTCCGCCATTGAATAAGATCATGGCTGATCTTCAACCGCAACTCCACTTTCCTGCCCGAGCCTCATATCCCTTGATTCCCTAGAGTCCAAAAATCTATCTATCTCAGCCTTGAATATATTTAATGACTCAGCAACCACAGTCCTTTTAGGGGTAGAGAATTTCAAAGATTCACAACACTCTGAGTGAAAAAATTCCTCCTCATCTCAGTCTTAAAAGGCTGATCCCTTATCGTGAGAGTATGCCCCCTAGTTCTAGACTCTCCAGCAGGCTCTCAGCATCTACCCTGTCATTTCCTCCCGCCCCCACCTCAGAATCTTGTATGTTTCAATGAGATCATCTCATTTTTCTAAAGTCCATTGAGTATAGGCTTCATCTCTTCTCATAGGACAACCCTCTGATCCCAGGAATCCATCCTGCAGAGTACGGTAGAACATAAGCACGTAAGAAATAGGAGCAGGAGTAAGCAATTTAGCCCCTCGAGCCAGCTCTGTCATTCAATAAGATCATGGCTGATCTGATCCTGGCTTCAACTCCACTTCCCTGGCCACTCCCCATATCCCTTGACTCCTTTTATCGTTCAAAAATCTGTCTATCTCCGCCTTAAATATATTCAAAGACCCAGCCTCCGCAGCTCTCGAGTAGAGAATTCCAAAGATTCACGACCACCTGAGAGAAGAAATTCCTCCTCATTGCTGTCTTAAATGGGTGACCCCTTATGCTGAAAATATGCCCGCTAGTTCTAGATTCCCTCATGAGGGGAAACCTCCTCTCTGCATCTACCCTGTCAAGATCCCCCAGAATCGTGTACGTTTCAATAACATAGTAGCATAGTGGTGATGTTTAGTGGACAGGTTAAGTGAGTGGGCACATGCATGGCAGATGCAGTATAATGTGGATAAATGTGAAGTTGTCCACTTTGGGGGAAAAAACGTGAAAACAGAATATTATCTGAATGGCGGCAGATTAGGAAAAGGGGAGGTGCAACGAGACCTGGGTGTCATGGTTCATCAATCATTGAAAGTTGGCATGCAGGTACAGCAGGCGGTGAAGAAGGCAAATGGTATGTTGGCCTTCATAGCGAGGGGATTTGAGTATAGGAGCAGGGAGGTCTTACTGCAGTTGTACAGGGCCTTGGTGAGACCACACCTGGAATATTGTGTTGAGTTTTGGTCTCCTAAGCTGAGGAAGAACGTTCTTGCTATTGAGGGAGTGCAGCGAAGGTTCACCAGACTGATTCCCGGGATAGCAGGACTGATATATGAGGAGAGACTGGATCAACTGTGTCTTTATGCATTGGAGTTTAGAAGGATGAGAGGGGATCTCAGAAACATATAAGATTCTGATGGGACGGGACAGGTTAGATGTGGGTAGAATGTTCCCGATGTTGGGGAAATCCAGAACCAGGGGTGGGATAAGGGGTAGGCCATTTAGGACTGGGATGAGGAGAAACTTCTTCACTCAGAGTTGTTAACCTGTGGAATTCCCTGCCGCAGAGAGTTGTTGATGCCAGTTCATTGGACATATTCAAGAGGGAGTTAGAAATGGCCATTATGGCTAAAGGGATCAAGGGGTATGGAGAGAAAGCAGGAAAGGGGTACTGAAGGAATGATCAGCCATGATCTTCTTGAATGGTGGTGCAGACTCGAAGGGCTGAATGGCCTACTCCTGCACCTATTTTCTATGTTTCTATGTTTCTATGTTTACTTGACGAGTAATCCAGGGACATGAGTTCAAATTCCACCATAGCAGCTAGGGAATTTAAATTCAGTTAATTATTTGAATCTTGGATTAAATTGTCATTAAAATCTCATCTGGTTAAGGAAGGAAATCTGCCGTCTTTACCCGGTCTAACCTATGTGACTCCAGGCCCACAGCAATGTGGTTGACTCTTAACTGCCCTCTGAAATGGCCTAGCAAGCCACTCAGCTGTTTCAAGATGGCGGCTCACCACCAATTTGGGATGGGCAATAAATGCTAGCCTTGCCAACATCCCATGAACAAATAAAAACAAATCTAATAAATCAATCTAGGATCTGTAAAGTGCCCCCAAAGTACCAACTTTCACTCTACTCCAGATAGCAATAACTGCAAGCTACAGAGTCGTATAATATTTTAAGAACAAACTAACAAACTTCCATTTATATAATGCCTCATTGTGTCCTCAGGACATCCTAAAGTACTTTAACTGCAAGTGGTTGAGTTGAGCGCTGTTTGGCAAGTCAATGTGAAATGAATGCTAGAGTTTGCTTTGAGCGTGAACCAATTTCAAGCTCTAAGTTATACAAGATAAAATAAAGAATTTGCTGACACGAGCAAAAAGAAAATCTCTAGACAATGCATGAATAAAATAAACTCAATATGTTGCCCTTTGTACTCTGGTCATGTGTGTTTAGTGTTACATAGAAACATAGAAACATAGAAAATAGGTGCAGGAGTAGGCCATTCAGCCCTTCTAGCCTGCACCGCCATTCAATGAGTTCATGGCTGAACATGCAACTTCAGTACCCCCTTCCTGCTTTCTCGCCATACCCCTTGATCCCCCGAGTAGTAAGGACTTCATCTAACTCCCTTTTGAATATATTTAGTGAATTGGCCTCAACTACTTTCTGAGGTAGAGAATTCCACAGGTTCACCACTCTCTGGGTGAAGAAGTTTCTCCTCATCTCGGTCCTAAATGGCTTACCCCTTATCCTTAGACTGTAACCCCTGGTTCTGGACTTCCCCAACATTGGGAACATTCTTCCTGCATCTATCCTGTCTAAACCCGTCAGAATTTTAAACGTTTCTATGAGGTCCCCTCTCATTCTTCTGAACTCCAGTGAATACAAGCCCAGTTGATCCAGTCTTTCTTGATAGGTCAGTCCCACCATCCCGGGAATCAGTCTGGTGAATCTTCGCTGCACTCCCTCAATAGCAAGAATGTCCTTCCTCAAGTTAGGAGACCAAAACTGTACACAATACTCCAGGTGTGGCCTCACCAAGGCCCTGTACAACTGTAGCAACACCTCCCTGCCCCTGTACTCAAATCCCCTCGCGATAAAGGCCAATATGCCATTTGCTTTCTTAACCGCCTGCTGTACCTGCATGCCAACCTTCAATGACTGATGTACCATGACACCCAGGTCTCGTTGCACCTCCCCTTTTCCTAATCTGTCACCATTCAGATAATAGTCTGTCTCTCTGTTTTTACCACCAAAGTGGATAACCTCACATTTATCCACATTATACTTCATCTGCCATGCATTTGCCCACTCACCTAACCTATCCAAGTCACTCTGCAGCCTCATAGCATCCTCCTTGCAGCTCACACTGCCACCCAACTTAGTGTCATCCGCAAATTTGGAGATACTACATTTAATCCCCTCGTCTAAATCGTTAATGTACAATGTAAACAGCTGGGGACCCAGCACAGAACTTTGCGGTACCCCACTAGTCACTGCCTGCCATTCTGAAAAGTATCCATTTACTCCTACTCTTTGCTTCCTGTCTGACAACCAGTTCTCAATCCACGTCAGCACATTACCCCCAATCCCATGTGCTTTAACTTTGCACATCAATCTCTTGTGTGGGACCTTGTCGAAAGCCTTCTGAAAGTCCAAATATACCACATCAACTGGTTCTCCCTTGTCCACTCTACTGGAAACATCCTCAAAAAATTCCAGAAGATTTGTCAAGCATGATTTCCCTTTCACAAATCCATGCTGACTTGGACCTATCATGTCACCATTTTCCAAATGCACTGCTATGACATCCTTGCTTCTCTTGGTAATGCAAGGATGTGTAGATGGGTTAGATGAAGTAGGGTGGGAGGAGACTTGGATGGAACATAAACACTAGCACCTACCAGTTGGGCTGAATCGCCTGTTTCTGTGCTGTAAATTCTACGTAATGGCATATATTTTGTGTGCCCTACATCCTACTCTTGTGCTCCTTCTTGGTGTTTTCTGAGTGACCTTAATAAATGAGCTGGCTGCTTATGGGGCATCAGTGGGAGCCTCTAAGGATTGAAGTTGCCTTGTATCATGGAATGAATCATAAAATAGTTACAGCACAGAAGGAGGCCATTCGGCCCGTTGAGCCCATGCCAGCTCTCTGCAAGAGCACGTTTAGCTTTTTCTTTTTCTTATCAGTAGCTTGGCATGCAGGTACAACTGAAGGTTGGCATGCAGGTACAGCAGACGGTTAAGAAAACAAATGGCATGTTGACCTTCATAGCGAGGGGATTTGAGTACAGGGGCAGGGAGGTGTTACTACAGTTGTACAGGGCCTTGGTGAGGCCACACCTGGAGTATTGTGTACAGTTTTTGTCTCCTAACTTGAGGAAGGACATTCTTGCTATTGAGGGAGTGCAGCGAAGGTTCACCAGACTGATTCCCGGGATGGCGGGACTGACATATCAAGAAAGACTGGATCAACTGGACTTGCATTCATTGGAGTTCAGAAGAATGAGAGAGGATCGCATAGAAACGTTTAAAATTCTGACGGGTTTAGACAGGTTAGATACAGGAAGAATGTTCCCACTGTTGGGGAAGTCCAGAACCAGGGGTCACAGGATAAGGGGTAAGCCATTTAGGACCGAGATGAGGAGAAACTTCTTCACCCAGAGAGTGGTGAACCTGTGGAATTCTCTACCGCAGAAAGTAGTTGAGCCCAATTCACTAAATATATTCAAAAAGGAGTTAGATGTAGTCCTTACTATTAGGGGGATCAAGGGGTATGGCGAGAAAGCAGGAATGGGGTACTGAAGTTGCTTGTTCAGCCATGAACTCATTGAATGGCGGTGCAGACTCGAATGGCCTACTCCTGCACCTATTTTCTATGTTTCTATGTAACATTTGGCATTGTTGCCAAATTAAGTTAATTTAAGGGTTAAGTCATGGCAGGAGAGCCCAGACCCGTGTCATGCTCCTCCTGTGCTATGTGGGAAATCGGGGACGCTTCCAGTGTGCAGGAAGTGTGTCCAGCTGCAGCTCCTGACAGACCACATTGTGGCACTGGAGCTGCGCATGGATTCACTCTGGAGCATCCGCAATGCTGAGGATGTCATGAATAGCATGTTTAGTGAGTTGGTCACACCGCAGGTAAAGGTTACACAAGGCAAATAGGGAATGGGTGACCAGCAGGGGAAGGAAGGTCGTGCAAGGGTCCCCTGCGGTCATCTCCCTCCAAAACATATATACCGTTATGGGTACTGTTGGGGGAGATGGCTCATCAGGGGACGGCAGCATCAGCCAAGTTCATGGCACCATGGGTGGCTCTGCTGCACAGGAGGGCAGAAAAAAGAATCGGAGAGCTATAGTGATAGGGGTATCTATTGTAAGGAGAATAGATGGACGTTTCTGCAGCTGCAACTGAGATTCAGGATGGTATGTTGCCTCCCTGATGTAAGGGTCGAGGATGTCTCGGAGCTGCTGCAGGACATTCTGGAGGGGGACGGTGAACAGCCAGCTATCGAGTTGCATATAGGTACCAACGATATAGGTAAAAAAAACTGGATGAGGTCCTACAAGATGAATTTAGGAAGCTAGGAGTTAAATTTAAAAAGTAGGACCTCAGATAGTAATCTCAGGATTGCTACCAGTGCCACATGCTAGTCAGAGTAGGAATAACAGGATAGTTCAGATGAATACGTGGCTTGAGGAGTGGTACAAGGGGGAGGGATTCAAATTCCTGGGACATTGGAACCGGTTCTGGAGGAGCTGGGACCAGTACAAACCAGACGGCCTGCACCTGGGCAGGACCGGAACCGATGTCCTAGGTGGAGTGTTTGCTAGTGCTGTTGGGGAGGGTTTGAACTAATATGGCAGGGGGATGGGAATCTACACAGGGAGACAGAAGCAAAAGGTCGGAAAGAGAAAAACAAGAGTGGAGGGCAGAGAAATCAAGGGCAAAAATCAAAAAGAGCCACATTAAACCATAATTCTAAAAGGACAAAGAGTGTTAAAAAAAAATAAGCCTGAAGGCTCTGAGTCTCAATGCGAGAAGCATTCGTAATAAGGTGTATGAATTAACTGCACAGATAGAGGTTAACAGATATGAAGTAATTGGGATTACGGAGACATGGTTCCAGGGTAACCAAGGCTGGGAACTCAACATCTAGGGGTGTTCAATACTCAGGAAGGATAGACAGGAAGGAAACCGAGGTGGGGTAGTGTTACTGGTTAAAGAGGAGATTAATGCAATAGTAAGGAAGGACATTAGCTTGGATGATGTAGAATCTATATGGGTAGAGCTGCAAAACATCAAAGGGCAGAAAACGCTAGTGGGAGTTGTGTACAGACCACCAAACAATAGTAGGGAGGTTGGGGTTTGCATCAAACAGGAAAGTAGGAATGCATGCAATAAGGGTACAGCAGTTATCATGGATGACTTTAATCTACATCTAGATTGGGCTAACCAAACTGGTAGCAGTACTGTGGAGGAGGATTTCCTGGAGTGTATAAGGGATCGTTTTCTAGACCAATATGTCGAGGAACCAACTCTGGAGCAGGCCATCCTAGACTGGGTCTTGTGTAATGAGAGAGGATTAATTAGCAATCTGGTCATGTGAGGCCCCTTGGGGAAGCGTGACCATAATATGGTAAATTCTTCATTAAGATGGAGAGTGATGCAGTTAATTCAGAGACTAGGGTCTTGAACTTTAAGAAAGGTAACTTCGATGGTTTGAGGCGTGAATTGGCTCGGATAGACTGGCGAATGATACTTAAAGGGCTGATGGTGGATAGGCAATGGCAGACATTTAAAGATCACATGGATGAACTACAACAATTGTACATCCCTGTCTGGTGTAAAAATAAAACTGGGAAGGTGGCTCAACCATGGCTAACCAGGGAAATTAGGGATAGTGTTAAATCCAAGGAAGAGTCATATAAATTGGCTAGAAAAAGCAGCAAACCTGAGGACTGAGAGAAATTAAGAATCCAGCAGAGGAGGACTAAGGGTTTAATTAGGAGGGGGAAAATAGAGTACGAGAGTAAGCTTGCAGGGAACATAAAAACTGACTGCAAAAGCTTCTATAGATGGGCCCAAGTTTCCACAGGATAAAAAACGGGCGCCCTTCCGAGCCAGAAAAAAAACGCGCTATTCTTGAGCGCTTTGCAGCTCCTTGTCTGTTTGGCGCGGCGCCCAGGGGGGCGGAGCCTACACTCGCGCCGATTTTGTAAGTGGGAGGGGGCGGGTACTATTTAAATTAGTTTTTTTCCTGCCAGCAACGCTGCGCGTGCGCGTTGGAGCGTTCGCGCATGCTCAGTGTGAAAAAAACATTGGCACTCGGCCATTTTTGTAGTTCTTTGTAGCTGTTTAATTTTTGAACATTTTTTAATAAAAGCACATTGCCATCAGCACTGAGGCTACCCTTCTCACTGTCTCCTTCCCCTCCCCACCCTCCACGGCAACAAACTGCTGTCTCCTTCCCCTCCCTCCCCTCCACGGCAACAAACCGCTGTCTCCTTCCCCTCCCTCCCCTCCACAACAACAAACCGCTGTCTCCTTCCCCTCCCTCCCCTCCACAACAACAAACCGCTTTCTCCCTCCCCCTCCCCCCCCTCCCGCTCAGCGGCACGGACAGCTTTCTCCCTCCCCCTCCCGCTTAGCGTCACGGACAGCTTTCTCCTCCCCCCCCCCTCCCGCTCAGCGGCAACGAATGGCTGCAGAATTCTCCCTGGCTGAAGCACTTTCACGCAGGTAGGAAGATGGTTTATTTAATCTTTTCTTTGCTTATAAATGTTTATTCAGGTTGGATATATTTGTAGAAGTATAAATAAGGATTTATTGTAGAATTTAATGAGTTCCCTTCCCCCCCCTCCCCCCCACCTCGTTCTGGACGCCTAATTTGTAACCTGAGCCTGATTTTTTAATGTGTAGAACAGGTTTTTTCAGTTCTACAAAAATCTTCACTTGCTCCATTCTAACTTAGTTTGGAGTACGTTTTCACTGTGGAAACTTTGAAATCAGGCGTCAGTGGCCGGACACGCCCCCTTTTGAAGAAAAAATTCTGTTCCAAAGTACCTGACTAGAACTGCAGAAAAAAAAATGTGGAGAATTGCGATTTCTAAGATAGTCCGTTCTCCACCAGTTGCTCCTAAAAAATCAGGCGCAAATCATGTGGAAACTTGGGCCCCATAGATATGTGGAGAGAAAAAGATTAGTGAAGACTAATGTAGGTCCCTTGCAGTCAGAATCAGGTGAATTCATAATGGAGAACAAGGAAATGGCAGACCAATAGAACAAATACTTTGGTTCTGTCTTCACTAAGGAAGATACGAATAACAGCTGAAAATATTAGGGGACCGAGGGTCTAGCAAGAAGGAGGAACTGAAGGAAATCCTTATTAGTCAGGAAATTGTGTTAGGGAAATTGATGGAATTGAAGGCCGATAAATCCCCAGGGCCTGATAGTCTGCATCCCAGAGTACTTAAGGAAGTGGCCCTAGAAATAGTGAATGCATTGGTGGTCATTTTCCAACATTCTATAGACTCTGGATCAGTTCCTATGGATTGGGGGGTAGCTAATATAACCCCACTTTTTAAAAAAGGAGGGAGAGAGAAAACAGGGAATTATAGACCGGCTAGCCTGACATCGGTAGTGGAGAAAATGTTGGAATCAATTATTAAAGATGTAATAGCAGCGCATTTGGAAAGCAGTGACAGGATCAGTCCAAGTCAGCATGAATTTCTGAAAGGGAAATCATCTTTGAAAAATCTTCTAGAATTTTTTGAGGATGTAACTAGTAGAGTGGACAAGGGAGAACCAGTGGATGTGGTGTATTTGGACAGGTTAGGTGAGTGGGCAAATGCATGGCAGATGCAGTATAATGTAGATAAATGTGAGGTTATCCACTTTGGTGGCAAAAACAGGAAGGCAGAATATTATCTGAATGGTGACAGATTAGTAAAAGGGGAGGTGCAACGAGACCTGGGTGTCATGGTTCATCAGTCATTGAAAGTTGCCATACAGGTACAGCAGGCGGTGAAGGCAAATGGTATATTGGCCTTCATAGCTAGGGGATTTGAGTATAGGAGCAGGGAGGTCTTACTGTTGTTGTACAGGACCTTGGTGAGGCCTCACCTGGAATATTGTGTTCAGTTTTGGTCTCCTAATCTGAGGAAGGACGTTCTTGCTATTGAGGGAGTGCAGCGAAGGTTTACCAGACTGATTCCTGGGATGACAGGACTGACATATGAGGAGAGACTGGATCAACTGGGCCTTTATATATTGGAGTTTAGAAGGATGAGAGGCGATCTCATAGAAACATATAAGATTCTGATGGGATGGGACAGGTTAGATGTGGGTAGAATGTTCCCGATGTTGGGAAAGTCCAGAACTAGGGGACACATTCTTAGGATAAGGGGTAGGCCATTTAGGACTGAGATGAGGAGAAACTTCTTCACTCAGAGTTGTTAACCTGTGGAATTCCCTGCTGCAGCGAGTTGTTGATGCCAGTTCATTTGATATATTCAAGAGGGAGTTAGATATGGCCCTTACGGCTAAGGGGATCAAGGGGTATGGAGAGAAAGCAGGAAAGGGGTACTGAGGTGAATGATCAGCCATAATCTTATTGAATGGTGGTGCAGGCTCGAAGGGCCGAATGGCATACTCCTGCACCTATTTTCTATGTTTCTATGTTTCAGCATTTACCCCGTCAATCCCCCTCAGAATCTTTTATGTTTCAATGAGATCACCTAAACTGCACTGAGTATAGGCCCAATCTATTCAACCTCGCCTCATAGGACAACCCTCTCCATCTCACGCCATAAATAAAGTTGATAAATCAAAAAATATAAATGGTCTAGTGGGTAAATATACGGTAATCAGCCATGTTGACTAAGGAGGTCAAATCTTCAACCCCTGCTTTATGCCAACTTAGTCAGTTTTAATTAGAATAGTGTGAACACCAACATTTTTGCTCCAGGTCACACACCATCCTGACTTGGACAAATACCCCAATTCCTTCATTATCACTGAGCCAAAATCCTGGCCTTCTCTACCCCGCACCTTTTAGAGGAGCACATCATGCCAAGGACTGCTGTGGTTCAAGAAAATGAGGCACTACCACCTTCTCTAGGAATGAACAATAATAAACGTGACCTTATTAACATTGTCCCGTGGCTCAGTGGGTAGCACCCTCGCCTCCGAATCAGAAGATCATGGGTTCATGTCCCACTCGAGAGACTTGAGCACATAATCCAGGCTGATACTTCAGTGCACTACTGAGGGAGTGTTGCACTGTCGGAGGTGCTATCTCTCGGATGAGACGTCTGCCCTCTCGGATGGATGTAAAAGATCCCAAGGCACTATTTCGAAGAAGAGCAGGGGAGTTATCCCCAGTGTCCTGCCCGATAGTTATTCCTCAACTAAAATCATGGAAAAACAGATTATCTGGTCATTATCACAGTGCTGTGTGCAAACAGGCTGCTGCATTTCTTACATTAAAACAGTGACTGCACTTTAAAATAACTTCACTGGCTATAAAGCACTTTGGGATGTCCTGACGTTGTGAAAGATGCTATATAAATGTAAGTCTTTATATGGAAATAAGCTGCTGTATGTACCTCCAAGTATTTATAGTGCAGGGACAACGCATAACAACGAGGTATATGTGCACAAATCGTTGAAGACAGCAGGGCAAGTTGAGAAAGCGGTCAAAAAAGCACACTGGATTCTGGGCTTCACAAACGGAGGCATAGAGTATCTTTTTGAGCTGGCTGATGAGATAACCTTGAAACTGGTTCCACCACACGAGCTGCTGCATTCCACCTTGTAGCTCACGTTTTTTTTGCTTGAGTTGAGAGGCTGGCTGTGACTTTGCTTCCTCAAGTGACTACGTAAAATGTTGATGCTCAGAAGTTAGCATCCTTTTATACACAGACCCGAATGAGGTCCCCATCTCTTGGCTTGGCAGGTGAAGAATGATACAAGCTGGCTGTCCAGCCGACACAATCCTGCTGGTCCATTTGCTCCTCCTTGCTCAAGCTCACTGCTACACTTGGTGTTCCCGACTCCACTTCGCCATCTAAGTCCTCTGGGCTGGATGTACCTGTGCTGGTCGGCAACAAGTGGAGTGAGTGAGGCAGGGTGCTGAGAGTTTCTGGTTTCCTCTTTGGGAGCTACAGCTGATTTTTTGGGGGTAAGGGGCGGGCTGTAAGGTACCTGATAGGTCCTTACTATACAGTATAAAGGCACACGAGGCCCATGCTTGAGAGAAGGTCAGTCTGTGACCTGTCCTTTATTCCTTAGCACTCAAGTGATGAAGGTGGGTGGAGCTTCCCCTTTTAGTATCTGAAAGCCCAGGTTAGGAGTGTCTCCCACCTAGTGGTCATTGTTCTCACAGTGTACAACTTAGGTTAGATTATACATGGGTTACATTGCTGGTTGAATACATGACAGTACCTGTGTATATATGTCGGATTTGGTTTAATCTCGTCTGATTCTAGTTTTTGCTTTTCTTTTTAGTTTGTGGATGGCCTGTGGATTTTTATTGTAGCTATAAATGTTATGTGTGCAACCCTATGTAACCAGCATTCTACCGCCACCATATGTTGGAGTCCCAAGGGAGCCCAGCATCCCTTGGGAGCACTGTATATAAGCAGGCCTCCCATGCTGTACCAGCACTTTGGAGTTAGAATAGAGAGACTAAGGTCACACTTACTCACGTCTACAGTACACAGTTGCATTGCTTTATTTGAGACATAACAGTAAATGGTGAAATGGTTAAATTGCTCATTCCTAGGATGCTTTAGGGTTTGATGTATCTGGGTACAATTTGGCCGACTGCGCTGTTTAGCTTCTGCTGATGTGCGTGTTGCAGGATTCGTGCTGTTGATTTCTTTTTGTCGCCATATTGTGAAACGAGATAGCCAAGATATTCTTGAGATAAGGAAATGAGATAATGGAGCTAAGACGACTAGTTGCATCCTCGATGGTGAACCGATTGTCCATCTCGAAGTTTTGTCGGAACTACCTAACATCCGCAATAACACTTGCCATGCCATAATGAACCATCTAGGACAGTGTGGGTGACTAGAGGCCGATAAAAAATCTTGAGCTTTCTGTTGCAATTTGTACAGAGAGACCAAAAGGAACAGTTTGATGAAGGTTACCTCTCCAACCCGGAGAAAAACAGGGTAATTGTGTTTCTCTGTATATATGACTGCTGCTTAGAGGCATTGGTTGTGTCAAGACTTGGTCAAACACAATAAAAGGATTACGTTGCAATCAAGCTGCACGGTCGCGCAGCGGTCTGGAGGTGCCGCACAGGCTGCTAACGGACTTTTCAATGTAAATAACCGGGCATGCGCGGAAAATTGAATGGGCCACGCAGACAGTTAAAGGGCGGCGCACCATAAAAATATTAGAGAATATTGGTTGCAACCATATTTAGTGTCAGATTCAAATTCTCTTACAAGAGCACCTACAGAAACAGGTGGTGAACATATGCTAGAAAGGACAGCCATTTAAAGGTCACTTGTATGGCATTTCCTGTACAAAATTGTGTGTTTTAGTATATGCCTGGGGTGAAGAATAAGTGAGATGGGGAAGAAGAAAGATGAGAAGGATGGTTCTGGACTCGAGTTTGGGGAGGCCCCTGACTTTATCCTCCTCACTATTTTTGTGTGGCCCATGACCATGATTTCCAACATGGCCTTTTCAAATGCACTGAAGGGGTTGATGTTGTAGGGGCCCTTCTACCTTGCCCGTATGTTCCTACATTGTTCTACAAACAGAGAAGTAATGTTGAGATGTTGGAAGTGTCAGAAGCACATAACTCGATACTCAAGTAGCCATCCTTCAGGACATTTTGGGCGTCACACCACTAGATTTTGTTAGACGGATTCTTTGCGTTAGGCCCTTTAAGGTTTTAATGTGCTAATAATATCAGATAAATGTTACAGCTGCAAATGACTTGTGGGTGAATAAACAAACGTGATAAGCATTGAAAGAGCTGTAAGGTAGTCTTAGTGGCACACATGCTTTGGTCAAGTATTTACTCATTTATGCATTTCCACATTACAACAGTGACTACACTCCAAAAGTACTTAATTGGCTGTAACGTGCTTTGAGATGTCCGGTGGTTGTGAAAGGTGCTATATAAATGCAAGTCTTTATTTATCTGTGGTAATAGTAGGTACATAGAAACATAGAAATCTACAGCGCAGAACGAGGCCATTTCGGCCCATCGTGTCCATGCCAGCCGACAAACATAGAAACATAGAAAATAGGTGCAGGAGTAGGCCATTCAGCCCTTCGAGCCTGCACCACCATTCAATATGATCATGGCTGATCATGCACTTCAGTACCCTATTCCTGCTTTCTCTCCATACCCCTTGATCCTTTTAGCCGTAAGGGCCATATCTAACTCCCTTTTGAATATATCTAACGAATTGGCCTCAACAACTTTCTGTGGTAGAGAATTCCACAGGTTCACAATTCTCTGAGTGAAGAAGTTTCTCCTCATCTCGGTCCTAAATGGCTTACTCCTTAGACTGTGACTCCTGGTTCTGGACTTCCCCAACATCGGGAACATTCTTCCTGCATCTAATCTGTCTAATCCCGTCAGAAATTTATGTTTCTATGAGATCCCCTCTCATTCTTCTAAATTCCAATGAATATAAGCCTAGTTGATCCAATCTTTCTTAATATGTCAGTCCTGTCATCCCAGGAATCAGCCTGGCAAACCTTCGCTGCACTCCCTCAATAGTAAGAATGTCCTTCCTCAATATTCCAGGTGTGGCCTCACCAAGGCCCTATACAACTGTAGTAAGACCTCCCTGCTCCTGTACTCAAATCCCCTCGCTATGAAGGCCAACATACCATTTGCCGCCTTCACTGCCTGCTGTACCTGTATGCCAACTTTCAATGACTGATGTACCATGGCACCCAGGTCTCGTTGTACCTCCCCTTTTACTAATCTGTCAGCATTCAGATAATAATCTGCCTTCCTGTTTTTGCCACCAAAGTGGATAACCTCACATTTATCTACATTATACTGCATCTACCATGTATTTGCCCACTCACCTAACCTGTCCAAATCACCCTGCAGCCTCTTAGCATCCTCCTCACAGCTCACACTGCCACCCAGCTTAACGTCATCTGCAAACTTGGAGATATTACATTCAATTCCTTCGTCTAAATCATTAATGTATATTGTAAATAGCTGGGGTCCCAGCACTGAACCAGTCACTGCCTGCCATTCTGAAAAGGACCCGTTTATTCCTACTCTTTGCTTCCTGTCTGCCAACTAGTTCTCAATCCACCGCACAGCCCTTGGTCAGCAGCCCTGAAGGTTACATATAAACCTATAAAAAATTACAGTAAGGCAAAAAGCAACCAGTCCGCCTCACACACAATTACGACCCCCCCCCGCCTCCTCTGCTTATACTGAAACATTATACACTCCACCCCAACCGGAGCCATATGATCTGCTGGGAGAGGCAAAACACAGATAAAAACCCAGGCTAATTTAGGGAGAAAAAAATCTGGGAAAATTACTCTCCGACCCATCCAGGCGATCGAAACTAGTCCAGGAGATCAGCCTGGCCGTATTCTATTCCCTGCAGTACTTACCAGTAATACTGCGTCGGCCAACAAAAGGTCATCCAGTCTAATCCCAATTACCAGCTCTAGGTCCGCAACCCTGCAGGTTACTGCTCTTTAAGTGCCCATCCACTTAAAAGTGGTGAGGGTTTCTGCATCCACCACTCTTCCAGGCAACGGGTTCCTGATCCCCACAACCCTCTGCGAAAAAGAAGCCCCCCCCCCCCACCCCAAATCCCCTCTAAACCTTCCATCATCCACCTTAAAACTATGCCCTCTCGTAATAAACCCCTCCAACAATTACTATCCACTATGTCCAGGCCCCTCAATATTTTGTACACCTCAGTGAGGTCTCCTCTCAACCTCTTCTGTTCCATTGAGAACAAACTCAGCTTATCCAATCTGTCCTCATAACTAAGATTCTCCATTCCAGGCAGCATCCTAGTAAATCTATCGACTCTGGATCAGTTCCTATGGATTGGAGGGTAGCTAATGTAACACCACTTTTTAAAAAAGGAGGGAGAAAGAAAATGGGTAATTATAGACCGGTTAGCCTGACATCAGTAGTGGGGAAAATGTTGGAATCAATTATTAAAGATGAAATAGCAGCGCATTTGGAGAGCAGTGACAGGATCGGTCCAAGTCAGCATGGATTTATGAAAGGGAAATCATGCTTGACAAATCTTCTAGAATTTTTTGAGGATGTAACTAGTAGAGTGGACAAGGGAGAACCAGTGGATGTGGTGTATTTCAAAAGGCTTTTAACAAGGTCTCACACAAGAGATTGGTGTGCAAAATTAAAGCACATGGTATTGGGGGTAATGTATTGATGTGGATAGAGAACTGGTTGGCAGATAGGAAGCAGAGAGTTGGGATAAACGGGTCCTTTTCAGAATGGCAGGCAGTGACTAGTGGGGTGCAGCAGGGCTCAGTGCTGGGATCCCAGCTATTTACAATATACATCAATGATTTTAGATGAAGGAATTGAGTGTAATATCTTCAAGTTTGCAGATGACACTAAGCTGGGTGGCAGTGTGAGCTGTGAGGAGGATGCTAAGAGGCTGCAGGGTGACTTGGACAGGTTAGGTGAGTGGGCAAGTGCATGGCAGATGCAGTATAATGTGGAAAAATGTGAGGTAATTCACTTTGGTGGCAAAAATAAAGGCAGAATATTATCTGAATGGCGGCAGATTAGGAAAAGGGGAGGTGCAACGAGACCTGGGTGTCATGGTACATCAGTCATTGAAAGTTGGCATGCAGGTACAGCAGGCTGTTAAGAAAGCAAATGGCATGTTGGCCTTCATAGCGAGAGGATTTGAATATGGGAGCAGGGAGGTCTTACTGCAGTTGTACAGGGCCTTGGTGAGGCCTCACCTGGAATATTATGTTCAGTTTTGGTCTCCTAATCTGAGGAAGGACGTTCTTGCTATTGAGGGAGTGCAGCGAAGGTTCACCAGACTGATTCCCGGGATGGCAGGACTGACATATGAGGAGAGACTGGATCGATTGGGCCTGTATTCACTGGAGTTTAGAAGCTTGAGAGGGGATCTCATAGAAACAATTAAAATTCTGACGGGACTGGACAGGTTAGATGCAGATAGAATGTTCCCGATGTTGGGGAAGTCCAGAACCAGGGGTCACAGGATAAGGGGTAAGCCATTTAGGACTGCGATGAAGAGAAACTTCTTCACTCAGAGTTGTTAACCTGTGGAATTCTCTACTGCAGAGAGTTGTTGATGCCAGTTCATTGGATTTATTCAAGAGGGAGTTGGATATGGCCCTTACGGCTCAAGAGATCAAAGGGAATGGAGAGAAAGCAGGAAAGGGTTACTGACGTGAATGATCAGCCATGATCTTATTGAATGGTGGTGCAGGCTCGAATGGCCGAATGGCCTACTCTGCACCTATTTTCTATGTTTCTATCTCCTCTGCACCCTCTCTAGAGCAATCATGTCCTTCCTATAATACGCGACCAGAACTGCACGCAGTACTCCAGCTGTGGCCTCACCAAAATATAATACAATGTAAGCATAACCTCCCTGCTCTTATATTCTATGCCTCCGCCAATAAAGGCAAACATTCCGTATGCCTTCTTAACCACCTTATCCACCTGGCCTGCTACTTTCAGGGATCTGTGGACAAGCACTCCAAGGTCCCTTTGTTCATCTACACTATTAAGTGGCCTACCGCTTAATGTGTATACCCTTTTCTTGAGCCCTCCCAAAATGCATCACCTCACACTTCTCTGAATTAAATTCCATTTGCCACTGCTCTGCCCACCTGACCAGTAGATTGAGATCCTCCTGCAGCCCATGACTTTCCTCTTCATTATCAACCACACAGCCAATTTTAGTGTCGTCTGCAAACTTCTTAATCATACTCCCTATATTCAAATCTAAATCGTTGATAAAAACCACAAAAAGCAAGGGACCTAGTACTGAGCCCTGCGGAACCCCACTGGAAACATCCTTCCAGTCACAAAAACATCCATCAATTGTTACCCTTTGCTTCCTACCTCCAAGCCAATTTTGGATCCAACTTGCCACTTTGCCCTGGATCCCATGGGCTTTAACCTTCTTGAAAAATTCTACCATGTGGGACCTTATCAAAAGCTTTGCTAAAGTCCATCGTATGCACAACCCTCATCAACCCTCTTGGTTACCACGTCAAAAAATTCAATCAGGTTAGTCAAACATGATCTTCCCTTAACAAATCCGTGCTGACTGTCCCTAATTAATCCTTGCCTATCCAAATGCAGATTTATCCTGTCTTTCAGGATTTTTTCCAATAATTTCCCACCACTGAGGTTAGGCTGACAGGCCTGTAATTACTCGGCCTATCCCTTTCTCCCTTTTTAAACAAGGATATTGCATTAGCAGTCCTCCAGTCCTCCGGCACCATGCCCAGATCCAAAGAGGACTGGAAAATGATGGTCAAGGCCTCTGCTATTTCCTCTTTTACTTCGCTCAATAGCATGGGATGCATTTCATCCAGGCCTGGGGACTTATCTACGTTCAAAGCTGCTAAACTTCTTAATACTTCCTCTCTCACTATATTTATTTCATCCAGAATATCACACTCCTCCTCGATAGCAGTATCTGCATTACCCCTTTCCTTTGTGAAAACAGATGCAAAGTATTCATTAAGAACCTTACCAACATCTTCCACCTCCACACAAAGATTATCCTCATTGTCTCTAATAGACCTTATCCTTTCTTTAGTTATCCTCTTACTCTTAATATATTTAGAGAACATCTTGGGGTTTTCCTTAATTTTACTGGCCAAGAATTTCTCGTGCTCTCTCTTTAGCATTCCTAATATCCTTTTTAATTTTGCCTCTTATCTTTCTATATTCCTTTTAAAGATTCTATAGTATTTAGCCGTTGGTATATGACATAAGCTTCCCTTTTTTTCTTTATCCTCTCCTGTAAGTCCCTAGACATCCAGGGGGCTCTAGAATTATTTTTCCCAGCCTTTTTCTTTAAGGGCACAAGTTTGTCCTGCGCCTTCCGGATCTCCTCCTTGAATGCCTCCCACTGTTCCGACACTGATTTACCTACAAGTAGCTGTTTCCAGTCCACTGTGGCCCAATCACTCCTTAACTTAGCAAAATTAGCTTTTCCCCAATTCGGGACTTTTTTTCCAGGCCTAATCTTGTCCTTATCCATAACCAACTTGAATCTGACTGAATTATGGTTGCTGGCACCCAAGTGCTCTCCCACTAATACCCCTTTAACCTGCCCAGCTTAATTTCCCAAAACTAAATCCAAGACCACCGCCTCTCATGTTGGGCTAGTTACACACTGACTAAAAATGTTCTCTTGAATGCATTTCAAGAATTCTGTACCCTCCATACCCTTTACACTATATTTGTCCCAATCAATATTTGAATAATTAAAATCCCCTACTATTACTACCCTATGGTTTTTGGACGTCACAGCAATTTGCCTACATATTTGCTCCTCTATCTACCTCTCACTGTTTGGGGTCTATAATACATGCCCAGCAGTGTGATTGCCCCTTTTTTATTTTTCAATTCGACCCATATGGCTTCTTTTGATGATTCCTCTAACATATCATCCCTCCTCACCGCTCTAATAGTTTCTTTAATCTGTACAGTGACAACCCTCCCACCCCCCTTTTTACCCCCCTCTCTATCTTGTCTAAAAATCCTATAACCAGGAATATTCATCTGCCAAACCTGCCCCTCTTTCAGCCATGTTTCTGTAATGGTTATAATGTCATACTCCCAAGTGTCTATCTGTGGAACTGTGTGGTTTGTACAGGTCCCATCTCCCCCAGAAGTGATCCCAATGTCTCAGGAATTTAAAGCCCTCCCTCCTGCATCAATTTTCCATCCACGCGTTCATCCTCTATCCTTCTGTTCTTGTACTCATTAGCACGTGGCACCGGTAGTAACCCGGATTACTACCTTTTGAGGTCCCACCTTTTAATTTTCTTCCTAGCTCCCTGAATTCTGCCTGTAGGACCTCATCCCCCTTTTTACCTATGTCATTGGTCCCGATATGAACCACGACCTCTAGCTGTTTACCCTCCCCACTGCCCCCCCCCTCCTCGAATGCCCTGCGACCGCTCTGTGACATCCTTGACCCTGGCATCACGGAGGCACAAAACCATTCGGGAGTCATGTCTATGGCTGCAGAAACACCTGTCTGTTCCCCTAACTATAGAATCCCCTGTCACTAGGGCTCTTTTATTCTTTGTCCCTCCCCCCTGTGCAGCTGAGCCACCCATGGTGCCTTGGAATTGGTTCTGGCTGCACTCCCCAGAGGCACCATCGTCCTTACCGATACTCAAAAGTGAATATCTGTTTGAAAGCGAGAAGGACTCAGCGTGGGACTCCTGCGCTATCTGCCTAGTATTCTTACTACGTCTGGTGGTCACCCACTTCCCCTCTGCCTGCACGCCTTTAAACTGCAGGGTGACCACCTCCTGAAACATGCTATCCACGTAGCTCTCAGCCTCGCGGATGCACCGTATTGACTCCACCCTAGCTTTACTTTGGATTATATTATCAGATCTGCAGCTTTCTTTTGCATTTGAAGTTAGGTCTTCTGAATGGCTGGCACAACATCGGTATGGAGTACTGCTAAGCACTCTGGATGTCAACCCTGTGGGATGGGTTGAACTAGGAACCGTCCTGTGCCCTATATCTACCAGGATAACTGCTGCTTCAGGAAACCTTGGTGTTCTGATAGAAACATAGAAACATAGAAAATAGGTGCAGGAGTAGGCCATTCAGCCCTTCTAGTCTGCACCGCCATTCAATGAGTTCATGGCTGAACATGAAACTTCAGTACCCCCTTCCTGCTTTCTCGCCATAACCCTTGATCCCCCGAGTAGTAAGGACTTCATCTAACTCCCTTTTGAATATATTTAGTGAATTGGCCTCAACTACTTTCTGTGGTAGAGAATTCCACAGGTTCACCACTCTCTGGGTGAAGAAGTTTCTCCTCATCTCGGTCCTAAATGGCTTACCCCTTATCCTCAGACTGTGACCCCTGGTTCTGGACTTCCCCAACATTGGGAACATTCTTTCTGCATCTAACCTGTCTAAACCCGTCAGAATTTTAAACGTTTCTATGAGATCCCCTCTCATTCTTCTGAACTCCAGTGAATACAAGCCCAGTTGATCCAATCTTTCTTGATAGGTCAGTCCCGCCATCCCGGGAATCAGTCTGGTGAACCTTCGCTGCACTCCCTCAATAGCAATAATGTCCTTCCTCAAGTTAGGAGACCAAAACTGTACACAATACTCCAGGTGTGGCCTCACCAAGGCCCTGTACAACTGTAGCAACACCTCCCTGCCCCTGTATTCAAATCCCCTCGCTATGAAGGCCAACATGCCATTTGCTTTCTTAACCGCCTGCTGTACCTGCATGCCAACCTTCAATGACTGATGTACCATGACACCCAGGTCTCGTTGCACCTTCCCTTTTCCTAATCTGTCACCATTCAGATAATAGTCTGTCTCTCTGTTTTTACCACCAAAGTGGATAACCTCACATTTATCCACATTATACTTCATCTGCCATGCATTTGCCCACTCACCTAACCTATCCAAGTCACTCTGCAGCCTAATAGCATCCTCCTCGCAGCTCACACTGCCACCCAACTTAGTATCATCTGCAAATTTGGAGATACTGCATTTAATCCCCTCGTCTAAATCATTAATGTACAATGTAAACAGCTGGGGCCCCAGCACAGAACCTTGCGGCACTCCACTAGTCACTGCCTGCCATTCTGAAAAGTACCCGTTTACTCCTACTCTTTGCTTCCTGTCTGACAACCAGTTCTCAATCCACATCAGCACACTACCCCCAATCCCATGTGCTTTAACTTTGCACATTAATCTCTTGTGTGGGACCTTGTCGAAAGCCTTCTGAAAGTCCAAATATACCACATCAACTGGTTCTCCTTTGTCCACTTTACTGGAAACATCCTCAAAAAATTCCAGAAGATTTGTCAAGCATGATTTCCCTTTCACAAATCCATGCTGACTTGGACCTATCATGTCACCATTTTCCAGATGCACTGCTATGACATCCTTAATAATTGATTCCATCATTTTACCCACTACTGAGGTCAGGCTGACCGGTCTATAATTCCCTGTTTTCTCTCTCCCTCCTTTTTTAAAAAGTGGGGTTACATTGGCTACCCTCCACTCCATAGGAACTGATCCAGAGTCAATGGAATGTTGGAAAATGACTGTCAATGCATCCGCTATTTCCAAGGCCACCTCCTTAAGTACTCTAGGATGCAATCCATCAGGCCCTGGGGATTTATCGGCCTTCAATCCCATCAATTTCCCCAAAACAATTTCCCGACTAATAAAGATTTCCCTCAGTTCCCCCTCCTTACTAGACCCTCTGACCCCTTTTATATCCGGAAGGTTGTTTATATCCTCCTTAGTGAATACCGAACCAAAGTACTTGTTCAATTGGTCCGCCATTTCTTTGTTCCCCGTTATGACTTCCCCTGATTCTGACTGCAGTGGACCTACGTTTGTCTTCACCAACCTTTTTCTCTTTACATACCTATAGAAACTTTTGCAATCCGCCTTAATGTTCCCTGCAAGCTTCTTCTCGTACTCCATTTTCCCTGTCCTAATCAAACCCTTTGTCCTCCTCTGCTGAGTTCTAAATTTCGCCCAGTCCCCAGGTTCGCTGCTATTTCTGGCCAATTTGTATGCCACTTCCTTGGCTTTAATACTATCCCTGATTTCCCTAGATAGCCACGGTTGAGCCACCTTCCCCTTTTTATTTTTACGCCAGACAGGAATGTACAATTGTTGTACTTCATCCATGCGGTCTCTAAATGTCTGCCATTGCCCATCCACAGTCAACCCCCTAAGTATCATTCGCCAATCTATCCTAGCCAATTCTCGCCTCATACCTTCAAAGTTACCCTTCTTTAAGTTCTGGACCATGGTCTCTGAAATTACTGTTTCATTCTCCATCCTAATGCAGAATTCCACCATATTATGGTCACTCTTCCCCAAGGGGCCTCGCACAATGAGATTGCTAATTAATCCTCTCTCATTACACAACACCCAGTCTAAGATGGCCTCCCCCCTAGTTGGTTCCTCAACATATTGGTCTAGAAAACCATCCCTTATGCACTCCAGGAAATCCTCCTCCACCGTATTGCTTCCAGTTTGGCTAGCCCAATCTATGTGCATATTAAAGTCACCCATTATAACTGCTACACCTTTATTGCATGCACCCCTAATTTCCTGTTTGATGCCCTCCCCAACATCCCTACAGTGTTCTGCAGCTACAATGCAATGTTGTACAAGTGCTACAAAACATTTCTGGACCAAAGATACACTTCACTTTTAAGCAATACTGGATATTCCATCCAAAACCGTAAGCACTCATTCACTGGCAGATTACACACCAGGAGCTCGCTCTGAATGACTCCTCGGTGAGTAAGGCATGGTTTCGTTATATGGTCCTTCTTGTATCTAGCAACCACATCACTTCCTCACTTTTGAATTCCAACCCCTTTTGAGATAAAGCCTTTTTGTTTACTTGTGTATCTGTGCTGTACCTTTTGAATGATTTGTATACCCTGTATATGGATACTAAAGACCACTTGCTCTTCCACAGCTCCTAGTCTCTCGCATGAATTAAATAGTACAATTTTTTTCTCCAATCCAAAATGTATGACCTTATGTTTCCCCAACTTGCCCTCCAGCTGCCATAGTTTTTCCCACTCACTTACTCTGTCCAGGTCCCTTTCTAATTTCCTTCTCCCATCCACACAACTTATTGTGCCTGCAAACTTAGCGTTATCTGCAAACCTCTGGATAGACAATTCTCTATTCTTTCATTCAAGTCATTAATATATGATTAAAGAACTGAGTACAGATTCCTTTTAAAGTGAGCAGGACTTGTGCTGGAGTGACATACGAGACACAGACATGACAGGAGAACCAGAATGCCAGCTTGTTTATCTGCTCTCCACATGACTGTTCAAGGCATTCTGTGACATTTCAATGATTTTTGGATTCGGTAGAAGTTTTCTGTCAATGAGTAACCTAATCCTATAAAAGAAAGCTCAAAGACCAATTGTCCATGGGGCTTTGGTGTGAGGCTACAAAAATTCCATTACTTTGGAATGAGACGTTAGACCGAGGACCCGTCTGCCCTCTCGGGTGGATGTAAAAGATTCCATGACACTATTTTGAAGAAGAGCAGGGGAGTTATCCCCAGTGTCCTGGCTAATATTTATATCTCAACCAACATAACAAAAATAGATTATCTGCTCATTATCACATTGCTGTCTGGGAGTTTGCTGTGCACAAATTGGCTGCCGCGTTTCCCATATTACAACAGTGATTACACACCAAAACTACTTCATTGGTTGTGAAGCACTTTGAGACGTCCGATGATTGTGAAAGGCGCTATAGAAATCCAAGTCTTTTTTAACTTTAGATTTTATCCTTGTCTCTGGATAGGTAGGAAATTCACGAGGGCCTCTCCCCCACACTATCCTAGAGCCACCTGTAATTTGATTAATTGTCTGTGAGACCAGTGTGGATTTAAATATCACAGCGTTGCTTTGTACAATGTTGCACAGAAGTGCTCCATGTTTCTCGAACCTTCGCTTATAGACTGGGCTATCAGGTGTGAGCTGCTCAACTGACATGTGACTTCTTCAAAGAACACAAACCTTGGCCCCGATAGTTGCGGGTATAATGTATTTACTTAATGGGTTCTTTGCTTAAGAATTCATAGCAACACATTGCTATTAAGAACGAGTTGGTTTATTAGCAAAGGTTTAACAATCACACTACACATTACCAGTTCATCCACGAGGCAGGTCGTTGTGAGCCTGATTGTGGATCCCCTAAACCCAACTGGCTGGGGTTTTATTGAGTCTTGTGAACATCACATGACTCACTAAGCCACTTACAACTAAACAACTCCGCAAACCTGTGCGTACATTACAGCAGGGATGCCTTTCAGCTGCTTTGTGACCCGAGAACCTGGAGGTCCTGCCAAATTTAACGGCAGGACCGCATTTAGAATTTGTTTCCTGCCTGACAGCCAGTCAAATTGAGAGGCTGGATAGGGATAGCTTGTGCTACAAAGCAGCAGCCAGGAGCTGCTAGTGTCGGTCCCTGGCGAACGAGAAGACATTTGGTCGGTGGGAATGGAGGCTGAGGGGGTCATGGCGGGGGGGTGAGGGGTCGTGAAGCATGGCAAACAGGAGGGAGATCAGATTGGCATGGGGGGGGGGAAGGAGAGGGGTGGGGATTCTGAGATCGCGGTGGGTGGGGGGATCGCCAGGAGGGAGGCAGAAAGTGCCAGGTTTGTTTGCGAGGCTGGGTGGGGGAGAGGTGCGGGAAGACTCCTGCACCTCCTGGTGCAAAAGCCATGGTGGACAAGCACTTATCCACTGGATCTGGCAGCTCCCGCCTCCCTTTAGCTAGTGGGTTTCCCCAAGACCTGGAAAGCCCGTCCTCGGCCGTTAAATCAGAATTGGCGATAAAATCTGAGGCACGGAGCCTGATTGAAATATTCTACTCACTGACCTGTCTCTCCAGAGCGGGTAACTTGGCTGACTCCCAAACCCGCCCTGGTTAAAGCGGAAGTAGGCGTGTTCATGGCCGGTTGGGGTTGAGTTTCCCATTTTTAACAATTTACGCCCCCCACCCCACCAAACACTGCCCCACCCTTCTGGGGTATGGGGTAAAGATGACCTCCATTGTGTCACAACAAAATGGTATTTGTTTCCTCTTTCGTCAAAGACTTTGTGGCTATGGAGCACTACGAAGTATTTACAGCACAGAAACAAGCAGTTTGGCCCAACAGGTCCGTGCTCCATTTCTACTCCACAGTCCCACGCCCCTTCATATAATATCAATAGTAATGCTTTCTGTGCTGTTCTTGCCACCTTAGTAGAGTGGATATCTTGCCATCAGAAGAAGGAGCATCCATACATGGAAAAGCTATCAAAACCAGCCCTAAAAAGCTGAGAACTCAAAATACGATGTGCAACTGAAAGATAGCCCTATGTTGGAGGCCACTGCTGCAAGGCATTAGTTTAAATTTCCTTTTATTATTGTGGATTCCTGTATTTTTATTAGTGCTTTGTGATTACATTCTGCAATTATTTTTCTGTGAAAACTGAAACTCAATGACCTTCTGTATGATGTACAAAAAATAATTACAACAGGAGTGCAATGAGACATAAATGCCTTACGAGTCAAGGGAATCAAGGGATATGGGGACAGTGCAGGCAGGTGGAGATGAGGTAGAAGATCAGCCATGATCTTATTGAATGGCGGAGCAGGTTCGAGGGGCCGAATGGCCCACTCCTGCTCCCAATTCTTATGTTCTTTTGAGTTGCAGCTGTACTCGATGGGCTGAAATGGCCTCCTTCTCTACTGTAAATTTCTATGATTTCCATCAGTTGTCTTATTGCGAAAAACTTAAAGTACACAAAGTGCAGTCTTTGGTGGTAAATTTAGCATTTTTTTTGGAACATGGCCCAGACCTCCCAGGAAATGTATTTTGCCTGTCAAAAACGCCTGCCTGGTACATTTTGAAGTGTGCAGTGATTCAGCGTTTCAAGCCAAAGTGATCCCTTCTGGAATTGTTTTGAAATATTAAAAGTAGTTAGTACAAATCATAATTGACAGTTGATTTTATTTTGCACCATCAGGAGGTATTAATGAGTGTAACACAGCAGGCTTTCATGCATGCCAGCACCACGAGTGAGATCTGTTGATCAGGCACTCCTTCCAATTACAAGTCAAAATGACACTTGGAAAAAAAAATGACGCCAGCTTTCAGAAATGTGCATCCGCAACACCTGATCGAACCTGAAACTAATTCTTTGCGAAGTAAGTGGGGCGGGGTGATGTTTGGAACCAGAAGAGAATCTCTGAGACTGAAGGTAATTGTGAACATGGCTTAACTGATGAATACAGGAACTAGTAGCAGTGATCAACAACTATTCAGTTTTAGGCAGACTGTACCTGCTGTGAATGTGTGGAATAATATGGAAAATTCCCTCCACCTCAGCATTATAACAGTAAATAGTAATTTGCAGGAGAAATGAAGTAATCTGTGAATGAGATCGTTGTGGTAAAGGACAAAATTCTATTCTAGCTCGTGCATGCACTTTTAGTTTGTTTGAACCAGTTGTGTTAGTGGCGCCCCTTGTCGAAGAGGACACTTGTCGTGAACTGGTCGTTGCTTACTGGCATTGGGGGAATGTGATGCCATCCTATTGTTTCAAGCAAAACGGGTAAAGATGAAGCAGAGGAGACAACTGTGTGCTAGTCCAGGCTTTTAAACATTTCTCTCTCTCTACTTTGTGATTATCATTCAGACGAGCCTATGAAAATTCCTGGGAGGCCACGGGTAATTACAGACCGTCTCACTCGGGTGTCGATCTTGACTTTGTGCAGAATGGGCGGCAGTAAGTCGGCAGCTCTCACCCGTTTCATACTATCGCACAAAGCCCAAAGCCCAAAGCCAAGATCTGCCCCACAGACTCGGAACAAGTCTGGCTGGCAATCTGGAAGCAGTTTAATTATCATTTAT
This sequence comes from Pristiophorus japonicus, assembly GCF_044704955.1. Classification (NCBI taxonomy): domain Eukaryota; kingdom Metazoa; phylum Chordata; class Chondrichthyes; family Pristiophoridae; genus Pristiophorus; species Pristiophorus japonicus. The sequence continues at coordinate 46,291,684 of NC_091978.1, forward strand.
ACATTTTTGTCCATTTAAAAAAAAAACAACTATTTGCATCGCCCAGACAATGGGAGGATTTTAACAGGCAACAACAGGTGGGTTGGGGGGTGCGTACTTAAAATCGGAGAATGAAGCGCGTTCGCAAACCGGCTCCAACGTACTGTCAGCGCGCCGCTTTAACTGTGTGCGAGAAACTTGCACACTAGAGTCGGCACGACCATGAGTGATTAATTAAGGCGTCAATTTACCTCAAAGTGACCAATTTACCTACAGTGCAGTGCTGAGGGAGTGCCGCACTGTCGGAGGTGCCGTTTTTCGGACGTCTCAAGGCGCGTTACAGCCAATGAAGTACTCTTGGCGTTCAGTCACTGTTGCAATATGGAAAACATGGCAGCCAATTTGCTCCCACAAACAGCAGTGTGATAATGACCAGATAATCTCTTTTTGTTATGTTGATTGAAGGATAAATATTGGCCAGGTCACCAATACAGATAACTCCCCTGCTCTTCTTCGAAATAATGCCCGAGATCTTTTACGTTCAGCTGAGAGGGTAGACGGGGCTCGGTTTAAAGTCTCATCCGAAAGACGGCACCTCTGACCATGCAGCACTCCCTCAGCACTGCACTAGAGTGTCGACCTAGATTTTTTTTTATGTGCTCAAGTCCCTGGAGTGGGACATACTGTTCAAAGGCATTCTAACCATGCTACTCTATCTAATAAGAATGGTATGCTCAATGCTATGGTTCTCTCTCTTCCAACACCACAGCAACCCACCTGATCAGTTGGTCCTCAGCGAGTTCACTTTGTTAGACTCACTTTATTTTGATTTTGGTTTGATGGACCTGCTGGTCTTTTCCTGCCTATCATTTTTGCATATTTGTATGTTTTTACCCATGATGTGGTTTGAGGTGGGGTTGAAGCCTGTTACAAAGAACTAGGTGTTGGGTAAATGCCTACCAACGCATATGAAATGAACCCAACAGGAAGGATCAAAACCATCCAGATGAATGGGTTGTCCGTGTAATACAAGGTGAGATTTGGCTGCTATTGCTCCTTAAGGTGGCACTACCACATATTGTAATGATTACACTCAATCAGATTTTCAAATGTTAAAATAACAGGAAGCAGAACATCTTCACTGTACAAACATTTTGTTCCTTTTTGAGTCTTCATCCAATATTTATCCCCTTAAAATTGGACAGAGGAGTCTGCTATACTCCTCGTTTCCAAATCTTAGATGTAACATTACCTTGGAGGGGGGGGGGGGCCAAAACAAATTGATTTTACAGAAAGTGAAGAAAAAAAACACAAAATGATTATAACTCGATGTAAACACTTGTACAATAAGAGCTTGTATTTATATAGCACCTTTAACAAAGTGAAATGTCCCAAGGTGCTTCACAGGAGTACTATGTGATAAAAAATTTGACACCGAACCGCATAGAGAGAAATTAGCACAGGTGACCAAAAGCTTGGTCAAAGAGGTAGGTTTTAAAGAGCGTCTTGAAGGAGGAAAGAGAAGTAGAGAGGCAGAGAGGTTTAGGCAGGAAGTTCCAGAGCTTGGGGCCTAGGCAACAGAAGGCACGGCCACCAATGGTTGAGGGATTACAATCAGGGATGCTCAGGAGGGCAGAATTAGAGGAGTGCAGACACAGACATCTCAGGAGTGGAGTTGTGGGGCTGGAGGAAATTGGAGATGGGGAGGGGTGAGGCCATGGAGTGATTTGAAAATAAGGATGAGAATTTTGAAATCGAGGTGTTGCTTAACCGGAAGCCAATGTAGGTCAGCGAGCACAGGGGTGATGGGTGAGCAGGACTTGGTGCAAGTTAGGACACGGGCAGCCGAGTTTTGGATCACAGTTTGCATAGGGTAGAATGTGGGAGGCCAGCCAGGAATGCGTTGGAATAGTCAAATCTAGAGGTAACAAAGGCATGGATGAGGGCTTCACAGCGGATGAGCTGAGGCAAGGGCGGAGATGGGCAATGTTACAGAGGTGAAAATAGGCGGTCTTAGTTATGCTGCGGATAATGATTAAAGACTTGAACTGTTCTAGACATGCACTAGGAGGTTCAACTGTTGCACGTAGTACAGGATTTCCAACTGTAAATACACAACTGGGTTTATTGGGAAACATATGTAGTCACATAAAAGCAAAACTCGTTCACTTTGGCAACCTTCTCATTAGGCCTATTTTACTTCCTTTAGCTTGTTAGATTGAGGAAGAATAACGTTCTTGGTTTATGGGCCCTTGTTTTTGTTGGGATTTGGCACTTTGAATGAATTGTGGTTTATGATGAGTCAGATTGAAACTTGACATGTACTTCCTTGTAGATTTTTTCCCCTCCTCTTTCCTCTACAGATCTACTCTTAGCTTTTTCTCTTCCACCTCTCAATCCCACTCCCTTCCAAAACATCACGGCCCCCTCACAACTATTCTGATCCATGTTGTCCAACATGATAAGGCAAACTTTTGCATGATTAACGGACACTATTCATTTACCCACCAAGAGATGTGTTCAGACTCGTTTCCACCTGCGTGGGGCCAGAGCACATTGCAGTTTGGTCACGACATCCTCGGACCTGTATTCTACTGTTCTGTCTATTTAGTTGAGTGTTCTCTTGGCTTTGTTTGCTGCTCTACATTGGCTGGACATGTTCGGTGTGAAATTCGGTAATGCCCCGTTTGGGCGGTAACAGCCCTGAGGCGGGAGTTCCTGTGCCAGGCGCGAAAGTCCCGCCCCGCGAGCAATATTGGGCTTAGGCCCCCCCCCACCCCCGGAAAGGAACCACAGCACGAAATCTCGGGACCGGGGCGCAAAGGCACGCGAAGTTTGTAGCGCTACGCGGTGGGATGTGTAGCGCTTGTGGGTAGACAGGTCCCTCCCCTTCCATTAAAGGGGAAGGCCAAGCTGCTGACTCTGTGGGTGGGAAACGGGGCCATCGCAGGACCACCAGGCAGCAGGGTTGCCGTGGCAGTTTCCGCCACACAAGCGGAATTTCGCGGGAGTCGGTAGCGGCGCCATGCAAGGGCGAAAAGTCGTTTGTGCCCCAGGGGCATGAACAGGAGGCGCAAACTACCCGAATTTCTCTCTTGTTTAGCGTCGAGTCTTCTAAGACTCCTGAGGTCTCTTGCTAGGAAAAATTGTACTAGGAATGACATAGGAGAGGAATAGGAACAACTGATCTCTCAGTCTTCATATACCAAGGTTTGTGTAACATTCTTTTAATGGACACCACTAAGATACTTGGCATAAAACAGTACTGTGGATACTGGAAATCTGAAATAAAAATAGAAAATGCTGTTCGGGCAGGTCTGGCAGCATCTGTGGAGACAGAAACCGAGTTAACGTTTCAGTTTGATGACCTGTCATCAAATACTTGACATACTGAGCTGAATGTGATTTAATTGGCAAAGTCATAGTTCTCTTAAAATACTTGGGGCTAGAAATTCACTGTGCTGAACCCATCGCACCCCCGGAGTGAGACCGGCAGAGAAAGCAGGGCGTGCAGAGCTGTCCCGGGGCACTAAGGGAAGGAATGACTGCCTGAGGTAAGTGGGAGTGATTTTATTTTTCATTTTTTTTGCCATTTATCTTTATTTGGGGTGAGTTATGTGTCGGGAATGTGTTCTGTTCCGATTTTTTTTTCCCCCCCCAGGGAGGCCTCTCTCGGTGCGCTACGAAGCCAGCCCTTTAGCATGGGATATTCAGTTGCTCACCCGGCCTAGTGCCCTAAGAGAAGTGTGGAACGCTCTACTCTCGGGCACAACCACTGCATTTGTTGGCTGCCGACGCGATCCATTTCCCAGCGCTAAATTTATCCACCGCCCAACATTAGCGCCTTAAAAAAAACTTTCAACCTAATTTCCAGCCTTTGATGGTCTTTCAGTATGACTTGGCTTTGCAATCCAACCTCTATCATAAGCGTATAAATAATGCCTCAACAAGAACGTCTTTGTGTTTACAGAATGAAGCCTGCAGCCATGTAACAATTTCCTCCAGTAACGATAGCTAAAGTGATATTGCAACATGCAGTTCTTTAATTTAAAAAAAATAATAGAGAACCGTTCTTGTCATGATTAATGATGGAATTTTTAAAAAGAACTTTACATTTCTATTGAACTTCAACTTTCCTGGCAATCTTTAAGCTAGTATGCTGCACAACTGTTTGATTAGTGGTAAATAATCTACATCTGATAATTGTAAGGTTTATAATACAGTAGCGAACCAAACTGAATATAGAAAGTACAGAGAAGATCTAATAATAGGGGCAAAGAGAGAGCATGAGAATAGATTGGTGGCTATCGTGAAAGGGAACCCAGAAGTCTCTCGTAAACACATAAATAGTAAAAAAGTAGTCAAAGGAAAGGTGGGACCGATTAGGGGCCAAAATGGAGATCTTCTTGAGGAGGCAGAGGGCATGGCTGAGGTACCGAATGAGCACGTTGCATCTGTCTTCATCATTAGAGAAGAGGATGCTGCCAATGTAGCTGTAAAGGAGATGGTTGTAGTGATGTTGGATAGAATACAAATAGATAAAGTGGAGGTCCCTGAAAGGTTGGCAGTCCTCAATGGATGCATCTTAGGTTACAGGAGCCTTGCTTTGCAGGTCACACATTGCAGCCCAGGGCAGTGTTGTCTTAGTTAAGTGTCAGCTCTACCACACAGAGAGGCTACTCTTACACTCTCGTGATCGCATGGGGAGCTTGTCCAAACCTACTTCACCATCCGGACTCGAGGGGGCGGACTAAAGTACACGGGAATCGCAAGACCCAAATAGACCCAGGCCCATCTCGTTCACCTCCCATCCTGGCCGTCGCTTGATCAGACAATAATGGGAGTTGTTGACTCATCATGGCAATCAATCTGTCAGTTACATAGAATATCTGGTCATTATCACATTGCTGTTTGTGGGAGCTTGCAGTGCGCAAATTGGCTGCTGTGCTTCCCACATTGCAACAGTGATTACATGGCAAAAGTACTTCATTGGCTGTAAAGCACTTTGAGACGTCCGGTGTTCGTGAAAGGCGCTATATAAATCCAAGTCTTTCTTTCCTACTGAGGAAAGTAAGGGTGGAAAATGCAGCCACAATCTTCCACTCCTCCTTGGATATGGGGTGGTGCCAGAGGACTGGAGGAGTGCAAATGTTACATCCCTGTTTAAATAGTGGAGAGGGATAAACCCGGGGTCTACAGGCCGGTCAGCTTAACGTTGGTGGTGGGGAAACACTTAGACAACAATCTGGAACAAAATTAATTGGTATGTGGAAAATTATGGGCTAATAAATGAAAGTCAGCACAGATTTGTTAAAGGTAAATCGTGTTTGAGTAACTTGATCGAGTTCTTTGATGAAGTAATGGAGAGGGTTGATGAGGGTAGTGTAGTTGATGTTGTAGTTAATTATTCATTCAAGGGATGTGGATGTCACTGGCAATGCCAGCATTTATTGCCCATCCCTAATTGCCATCGAAGGTGGTGGTGAGCCACCTTCTTAAATACAACTGAATGGCTGGCTTGCAAAGCCATTTCAGAGGGCAGTTAAGAGTCAATCACATTGCTGTGGGTCTGGAGTCACATATAGGCCAGACTGGGTAAGGACGGCAGATTTCCTTCCCTAAAGGACATTAGTGAACCAGATGCATTTTAACGACAATCTGGTAGTTTCATGGGGCTAGATTTTACAGTTTTGTGCAGATCTCCTAAAAATGGGCGGTATTTCTGACATGGGCGGTAAAACTGGGTTTTCAGATCGCCGGTTTGTCGCCCATTTTCAAAGCCCCAGTCTCCCTTTTAAAAATTGGGCGTTACCATGAGCAATATGAAATGGGCGTTAACGTTAAATCTCTGACCTTCTGCTATAAAGTGTCGCTGTCCTTAGCAAAGGCATGGCAACACTTGTTTCCCGTGATTCAGGAGGTCAGGGGTCATCATTACATGTGCAGAAGAGGAGACAGAGAGGGAGCAGAGAGGGACTGAAAGCGTGTGTGGCTGTGGTATGTGCTTGTCTCACTGTTGTGGGAGGCACAAGGGAGATACACCAGCAGCAAAAAGCCTACTAAGCACCAAGAACATAGTTGGCGCCGAATTTTTGTCCAACAAATAATATATTAACATGGAAGGGAGATGCCGAAAGTAAGGATGGGCAATCTCCTGAGCGTTAGTTTCGGCAAATTTGATCTTTACGACAAAAAACAGTGGCCGGGCGGTATTATTAAATCTCAGCGTTAATTACGTGCCAAAAGTAACGCTGGGTGATATTATGGGTGTTGGGATCGTCCATTCTGATGATTCCGCCCAAAAAAGGCGGGCGCTATTATTTCTTCTCGGCGTTACGCACATGCGGAAAGTAACGCTCGCCGATAAGTGTCCGAGAAATGGGCGTCAGTTTCCATTTTGTGGCTAAGTGGGTGATATCTGGGCGTTGCACTTCATTTCAGCCTTAAAATGGACTTTAAGTGGGCGTTATGCATGCAAAAGTAATGGAAAATCTGGCCCATGGTCACCATTACTATCTTTACTAGCCTCAGCTGGAGTATTGTGTTTAATTCTGGGCACCACACTTTAGGAAGGATGTAAAGGCCTTGGAGAGCAGATTTAATAGAACGGCATTAGGGATGAGGGACTTCAGTTATGTGAAGAGACTGGAGAAGGTGGGGTTGTTCTCCCGAGAGTACATTAAGAGGAGATTTGATAGAGGTGTTCAAAATTATGAATGGTTTTGATAGAGTAAATAAGGAGAAACTGTTTTCAGTGGCAGAAAGGTCGGTAACCAGAGGAAACCGGTTTGAGATCCTGGTCTTCAAACACTCTCTTCCTCAGGCGACCGAAGGCTGCACTGGCACACTGAAGGCAGTGTTGGACTTCATCATCGATGTCTGCCCTAGTTGAGAGTAGGCTCCCAAGGTATGGAAAATGGTCCACGTTGTCCAAGGCCTCACCTTGGATCTTGTTGATCGGGAGGCAGTACTATGTGGTGGGGCTAGGTTGATAGAGAACCTTTGTCTTACGGATGTTTAATGTGAGGCCCATACTTTCGTATGCTTTGGTGAAGGTGTTGGCGATGGTTTTGAGTTTGACCTCAGTGTGTGCGCAAATGCAAGCGTGGTCTGCGCACTGTAATTCAGTGACGAGGATGGGACGACCTTGGATCTGGCCTGGAAGCAATGGAGGTTGAACAATTTCTCATTTGTCCAAATGGCCTACTCCTACTCCTATTACTTATGTTCTGTAGATTAGCTCCACTCCAGCGGGAAGCTTATTGAGGGTGAATGGAGCATTGCAGCAAGGAAGATCAGGAAGAGCGTTGGTGCGATTTCACAGCCTTGCTTGACCCTGGTCCACACGTGTATTGGGTCTGTGGTGGATCCGTTGGTCAGGATCACGGCCTGCATGTCATCGTGAAGCAGGCGGAGGATGGTGACAAACTTTTGAGGGCAGCCGAATTTGAGAAGGACACTCCATAATCCCTCGCAGTTGACAGTGTCGAAGGCCTTTGTGAGGTCAAAAAAGGCCATGTACAGCGGTTGATGCTGCTCCCTGCATTTCTCTTGGATTTGATGCGCGGTGAAGATGATGTCCATTGTGCCCCTTAGTGGGCGGAATCTGCATTGCGACTCTGGGAGGAGATCTTTAGCCATTGGGAAAAGGCGATTGAGGAGTATTCTTGCAATGACTTTCCCTGTGGGGTCCAGACCTTGCTGTGGGGTCCAGACCTTGCTGCTGGGTCCCGACCTTGCTGTTTTCGCAACAGAGAGGGATGGCGCAGACATTACAATCAGGGAGGAGGAGTGTAGAAATATTAGATGAAATAAACATAGTGAGAGAGGAAGTATTAAAGAGTTTAGCATCTTTGAAAGTGGATTAAATTCCCAGGCCCGGATGAAATATATCAAGGGAAGTAAGAGAGGAAATAGCAGAGGCTCTGACCATCATTTTCAATCTCTCTGGCTGTAGGTGTGGTGCTGGAGGATTGCTTACGATGTTCCGTTGTTTAAAAAAGGTAAAGGATAGGCCGAGTAATTACAGGACAGTCAGCTTAACCTCAGTAGTGGGAAAATTATTGGAACAACTTCTGAGGAACAAGATAAATCTTCATTTAAAAAGACACAGATTAATCAAGGACAGCCAGCATGGATTTGTTAAGGGGGAAGGTCTTGTCTGACTAACTTAATTGAATTTTTTGAGGAATTGACAAGGAGGGTTGATGAGGGTAGTGTGTTTGATATATTCTATATGGATTTTAGCAAGGCTTTTGATAAGGTCGCACATGGCAGACTGATCAAAGAAGTAAAAGCCCATGGGATCCAAGGCAAAGTGACAAGTTGGATCCAAAATTGGCTCAGAAGCAGGAGGCAAAGGATTGATGGGTGTTTTTGTGACAGGAAGGTTATTTCCAGTGGGGTTCTGTAGGGCTCGGTTCTAGTCTCTCGCTTTTTGTGGCTTCATTGATTTGACTTTGAATGTAGGGGTTATGATTAAGAAGTTTGCAGATGATACAAAAATGGCCGTGTGGTTGATAATGAGGAAGGAAACTGTAGTTATCAGAAAGATATCAGTGGACTGGTCACAGGGGCAGAACAGTGGCAAATGAAATTCAATCCGGTGAGTATGAGGTAATGCATTTGGGATGGCTAACAAGGCAAGGGAATATACAATAAAAAGTAGGACACTGACACATTTGGAGGAACAGAGGCACCTTGGAGTACAGTTCCACAGATCCCTGAAGGTAGCAGGACAAATAGAAAAGGGGTTACGAAGGCATACGGGATACTTTCCTTTATTAGCCAAGGCATAGAATATAAGAGCAGGGAGGTTATGCTTGAACTGTATAAAACATTAGTTAGGCCACAGCTAGAGTACTGCATGCAGTTCTGGCCATCACATTACAGGAAAGATGTTATTGCGCTAAAGAGGGTGCAGAGGAGATTTATGAGGATGTTGCCTGGCCTGGAGAATTTTAGCTATGAGGAAAGATTGGTTAGGCTGAGGTTTTCTTTGGAACAGAGGAGGCTCAGGGGAGACCTAATTGAGCTGTATAAAATTATGAGGGGTCTAGACAGAGTGGATAGGAAAGACCTGTTTTCCTAAGAGGGGTCAATAACCAGGGGCATAGATTTGAAGTAATTGGTTTAGAGGGAACTTGAGAGAATTTCTTTTACCCAGACGGTGGTGGGGGTCTGGAACTCACCTGTAGAAAGGGTGATAGGGGCAGAAACCCTCAGAGCATTGAAAAAATACTTGGCTATGCACTTTAAATGCTGTGACCTACAAGGCTAGAAACATAGAAAATAGGTGCAGGAGTAGGCCATTCGGCCCTTCGAGCCTGCACCGCCATTCAATGAGTTCATGGCTGAACATGCAACTTCAGTACCCTATTCCTGCTTTCACGCCATACCCCTTGATCCCCCTAGTAGTAAGGACTTCATCTAACTCTTTTTTGAATATATTTAGTGAATTGGCCTCAACAACTTTCTGTGGTAGAGAATTCCACAGGTTCACCACTCTCTGGGTGAAGAAGTTTCTCCTCATCTCGGTCCTAAATGGCTTACCCCTTATCCTCAGACTGTGACCCCTGGTTCTGGACTTCCCTAACATTGGGAACATTCTTCCTGCATCTAACCTGTTTAAACCCGTCAGAATTTTAAACGTTTCTGTGAGATCCCCTCTCATTCTTCTGAACTCCAGTGAATACAAGCCCAGTTGATCCAGTCTTTCTTGATATGTCAGTCCCACCATCCCGGGAATCAGTCTGGTGACTCTTCGCTGCACTCCCTCAATAGCAAGAATGTCCTTCCTCAGGTTAGGAGACCAAAACTGTACACAATACTCCAGGTGTGGCCTCACCAAGGCCCTGTACAACTGTAGTAACACCTCCCTGCCCCTGTACTCAAATCCCCTCGCTATGAAGGCCAACATGCCATTTGCTTTCTTAACCGCCTGCTGCACCTGCATGCCAACCTTCAATGACTGATGTACCATGACACCCAGGTCTCGTTGCACCTCCCCTTTTCCTAATCTGTTACCATTCAGATAATAGTCTGTCTCTCTGTTTTTACTACCAAAGTGGATAACCTCACATTTATCCACATTATACTTCATCTGCCATGCATTTGCCCACTCACCTAACCTATCCAAGTCACTCTGCAGCCTCATAGCATCCTCCTCGCAGCTTACACTACCACCCAACTTAGAGTCATCCGCAAATTTGGAGATACTACATTTAATCCCCTCGTCTAAATCATTAATGTACAATGTAAACAGCTGGGACCCCAGAACAGAACCTTGCGGTACCCCATTAGTCACTGCCTGCCATTCTGAAAAGTACCCATTTACTCCTACTCTTTGCTTCCTGTCTGACAACCAGTTCTCAATCCACGTCAGCACACTACCCCCAATCCCATGTGCTTTAACTTTGCACATTATGGATCAAAAGCTGGAAAGTGGGATTAGGCTGGATAGTTGTTTGTAATCTGGCACGGACATGATGGGCCGAATGGCCTCCTTCTGTGCTGTAAACGTCTATGATTCTACGACATTTAATGATCTATATACATAGACCCCTCAGTCTCTTTGGACCTCCACTGTTTGTAGCTTTTCACAACTAAGGAAGTACTCTGATCTATATTTTTTAGGTCCAAAGTGGGTGACCGCACATCTGCCTACATTGGAATCCATTTGCCACAGTCTTGCCCATTCACTTAATCTATTAATATCTTTCTGTAATTTTATGCTTCCATCTAAATTGCTGCCTACCTTTGAGTCATTGGCAAACTTGGATATATGGCTCTTCTATCCCATCATTTATTTGTTCATAAATACAGTAAATAGTTGAAACCCCAACATGGATTCCTGCCAATTAGAGTCCCTGCCCCTTATCCCTACTCTCGGTCTCCTGCCTCTCAGCTGCTTTCCGAACCAGGTCATAAATTTGCCTTCATTTCCATGAGCTTCAACTTCAGCTAACAATCTCTTCTGAGAGACTTTATCAAATGCCTTCTGGAAGTCCATATAAATAACATCCATAGATATTCCCCTGCCCACTACTTTAGTCATCACTTCAAAAAATTCAATCAGATTTATCAGGCATGACCTACCCTTTACAAATCCATGCTGGCTCTCTCTGATCAGCTGTAAATTTTCAAGGTGTTCAGTCACTCTATCCTTAATTACAGACTCCAGTATTTTCCCGACAATAGATGTTGGGCTAACTGGTCTATAATTCCTTGGTTTCTCTCTCTCTCCCCTTTCTTAAATAGCAGAGTAACATATTCATTTTTCCAGTCCAAAGGAACGGTTTCTGAATCGAGTGAACTTTGGAAGATTATAGTTAGAGCATCTGCAACATTCTGACCTACATCCTTCAAAATCTAGGATGGAAACCACCTGGTCCTGGGGATTTTTTACTCTTTCCTCTCTCCTCTTCCCCCTCCTTCCACAGCCTCTGTGTAAAAAAAAAAAGTCTATGCTCTTAATCTCAACTTTAAATCTCATATCAATGTCCCATGTTCTTGATCCCTCATCCATAGGAAACAGCTTGCTGCTATTCACCCTGTTTCATCATTTAATCATTTTAAACACTGTTGTAACCGCAACTTAAATTTCTACTGTACTCATCACATACTGAGCGATGTTGGCGTGCATTACCAGCAGTTTACACTGTAAGCACTTCTGAATTCAATATTGCTCTTCTAGTTGCACAGGAATGTGTGTCAGCAGTGCACACGTGTATCAGGCAAGTGACGACCACTGTGCTTGCGAGACGTAACACCTTCATCAGAGCTCTTATGGTAGAAGCCACCAACTGGATAGGACGCATAGCTTTCAGTGTTGGTGTGTTCCCTTGAGTGCAAAGAGTCACATGGGTATCTGGACTATTAATGTCAATCCCATGGCCTTCATGAACAGAATGGTTTGCACTTAATTAAGTGTGCCATCTAGCTTTGTCACAATGAAACATCGTGTGCAAAAATACAATGAGGCCGAAATTGGCCTTTTTAGCGATAGCCGTTAGCGCCTGCGGGAGATGCTAACCGGGCACGACGAGAAAATCGGCCGACACGGAATTAGGCAGTGGTTTTACGGAGGCGTTACGAGTTAGTACCCCGCTTGGTGGTGCGCGGCAATGATGACGTCATCGCCATGCGCATCGTCCCCTTACCACCCCGGAAGTGAAATTGCCCTGCGCAACCCACCTTAGTGCCTGCCGATGACAATGACTGCTTGAGCTGTCGAGTTGGAATCGGGAACCGGCGCTATTTCAAGGCACCATTTTGGAATGTGTTTTCTGTCGGCCATGACCTATTTCTGGTTTTTGGCGCAACCATTGTTCTGCCTCCTACCTTTTCTCCTGTATCACTCACGGCACTTTTGACATTGTACCATTTGTGTCCCTTCATGGGGTCTGTGCCAGTCATTGACTGACTGCTCCGACTTCACTGTCAGAGGATGCTTCGCCGAAGACAAAGGCACCGCCAATTGCAGAGGGAAAGGCATCGAGAGAGGGAGAGAGAAAGGCAACGACTCAGAGGGAGCACCACAGGGAGCAACCCATGGAGCACGCCATCGAGAGAGGCACAGGGAGAGTGCGCTTTCCCATGGTGCAGGGCGCCATTGACTGCACCCACGTCGTTTTGAGGACACTGCATCACAATCCAGAGATCTTCCGTAACCGCAAAGGCCACCACTCACAATTTACAGTTGGTGTGCGACCACACACGCAGAATAATGACCCGTCCATGCCCACTACGCTGGCAGCAGCCACAATGCCTTCATCCTGCCCCGGACCGGTGGAGTACCAGGAGGAGCAAGAGTAGGAGGATGAGAAGGAGCAGCAACAGCCGCGACGGAGGAGGCAGCGTGTCCATTGCGACCCTGCAAAGGAGGGCTACGACCATATCATCAGAGCTCATTTCCTCTGATTTCCATCCTACTTCCCGGTTCCTGTGGATGTCCCCATCACCACATCAATTTGTCCTTCCAGACCAAAGCCCCGAAACTTAAATGAGAAACAATAGCAAACATTAAACATTCCAATCACCATTTATGAAACAATAAAATGTATAACTGCATTTAATTGTCACCCCTGCGCATTTCCTTTTTAAGCCCCTTTCTCGTCCACCTATTGTACTACTTCTCCGCAGTGTGTCCACCTGTAGCCGCAGCAAGGCTGCTGTGTGTCAGACCCAGAGACTTGCAGGACACCCTCAACCCGCTCTGGGCCTGGAAGGTCTGGCTGCACACTGCACCACCTCGGGCTGGGCAGTGGCAGTCTGTGCTGGCTGGGTGATGGGCAGCGACCAGTGCAGTGCTGGAGTGGGAGTGGTGGGATCAGGTTCCTGCTCCACTGACCCACTGCCACTCCCCTGAGGGCAGCACCTCGGCATCCCCACCGAGGGAGCACCGATTGGTTGCCTGCTGCAACACCGTGAGAGCCAGCCGCGATGGCAGCAGTCAGGGCTTGTGTGGCATGCAGCTGGGACTGCATTACGTCACCAAGACATGGCGTGGCATTAACCTGAGACGGCATGAGCAGTCTGAGCTTCCATGCAAGCAACCATTGACTCTATTGCAGCTCTAAGATGTTGCGTTGCTTCCATCTGGGCTGCAAAGGAAGCTGCCACATCGCCCATGACACGTGTCATGAGGTCTCTCTGGGAGCCCACCATTGTCTGCACACTGGCAATGATGGGCTCCATGGTGTGCGCAGAGCTATCTACAATGCGGGAGGTGGACTCCTCCACACTCCTTACCACTTTCGACAGGCTCTCGGGCATCCTTCCCCCTGCACCTATCATGTCTGAGTGAGTGCATGGCCATCACCCTTTGTGTGAACTCCTCCCCATCGAGGTCCTCATCTGAGTCCTGTGCAGCAGAATACGTGTGCAAACTCGCCCTCCGGGGCGATGGCTCCCGAGGTTCCCTTTCCCCTTGGCCCTGCTGCAGCCCGCTAGGCCCCAGTGCAGCACTCAGTGCAGACCCGTGTCCTAAACTACCCTCTAATTACTGCATAGTGCCAGTGACTGAGCTGGTGCCTGTGGGTGAGAGATGCAGTGACGCAGTGCTCTCGTCGTCATCCCTCTCCCCCTCCCTCTCCCCCTCCCTCTCCCCCTCCCTCTCCCCCTCCCTCTCCCCCTCCCTCTCCCCCTCTCCCTCTCCCCCTCTCCCTCTCCCCCTCCCCCATGGCTGGGCTCAGGCACAAACTGCTCATCTTCTGGCTCACTATCTGAAAGCATAACTGGCTCAAGAGTCGCGTTAAGGTGAGTCAGGAATGGTGCAAGGAAGGCAGACAGAATGAGGACATGGAAAGTGATGAAGCCTTGTGGTTTAAGGGAGAAGTGGGATGAGAAGAGGGGATTAAGATACCATTGGTGCCCTCAACGTCTCTGGTGGCCATGGTGCCCACCACCTGCGGGCCAATGAGCCGCAGTACGCGCTCCTCCAGGTTGGAAAGCTGGTGCATTTCAGCTTTTCCCCCCCCACTCCCTCCAGTCTGTTGCTGCTGCATTTTGTATGCCGTCTTGGCCTGCAAAAGAAAGGAAACAGTCCAGCAATGTATGCGGAAGATATGCCTGCCATGGTTAAATAGCTGTGAATGTAGGCAAGGTGTGAAATGAGGCTGTGACTGTGAGTAGACTTAAGTGCTGGTTTGCAGAGTGTGCACAGACAGAGGCTCAGTCTGGTATGCAAGAACTGTGGAAACATGTACTCACGCGAGTGAAGTCGTTGAATTTCTTGCGACACTGTGTGGGGGTTCTATCCACCACCGTGCTGCCTGACACCAGCTCTGCCTGCGTGGTCCTAAAAACCTCTAGCATCTAAGGCTGAACCAGACTGTTCTCAACCTTGGTGCCATATTTGACCCTGAAATAAGCTGCTGACCACATATCTGCACCATAACTAAGACCTCCTATTTTCATCTCATGACCTCGCCCATTTCCGCCCTTGTCTCAGCTCATCCGCTGTTGAAACCCTCATCCATGCCTTTGTTACTTCGAGACTTGACTATTCCAGCACACACCTGTCTGGCCTCCCACTTTCTCCCTCTCTCTCTTTCCTCCTTAAGACACTCCTTAAAACCACTTTGACCAAGCTTTTGGTCATCTGCCCTAATTTCTCTTTGTGTGGCTCGGTATCAAACTTTGTTTTCTAATAATCCCGTGAAGCCCCTCGGAACAATTTGCTACATTAAAGGCACTGTTACCCAGACTATATTAGGATAATTGAAATCCCCCATTATCAATACTCTGAGGGACTGAAATTCACCGTCCCTGAAGGGACGGCTTTTGCGAGGTTTGGGCGACCGGGTCTTTTCCCTCCCCAAGCCATATCCCGCTCGGGGGTGGAGCGGACGGAGTTGAGAGATGCACACTTCCGCCGGAAACGGCTAGGTGAAGCCACAGTAAAGGAAGGCTTTTCAGCGGTGAGCTCGGCAGCGTGCGGGCCACTGAAAAGCGGCCAGGCCAGCGAAATTCAGGCCTAAAAAAGCATGATTTTTCCTGGCAGTGCACCCGCAAGGTTTCCCAGCGGTGCACAAATGTGACACCATTGGAGTTTTGCCACGATCGGGTCCGTTTGGTAGGGAAAGGGTTTTATTAATTTTAGTGTTTTTATTTCAGATTCCATCATCCGCAGTATTTAGGCTTTCATATAGTTTTATTAATTGTTTTGGCTCCATTGTGCTGCTCAGAGTTTTTCACGTACTTTTGTATAACTTTCAGGTCTGACTCTTTAGTGGAGGCCTGTGGGCTGCAGAGACCTGCTTGGCAGCGTTCACCCTGAGGAAACATAGAAAATAGGTGCAGGAGCAGACCATTCGGCCCTTCGAGCCTGCACCACCATTCAATATGATCATGGCTGATCATGGAACCTCAGTACCCCACCCCTGCCTTCTCTCCATACCCCCTGATCCCTTTAGCCGTAAGGGCCACATCTAACTCCCTTTTGAATATATCCAACGAACTGGACTCAACAACTTTCTGTGGCAGAGAATTCCACAGGTTCACAATTCTCTGGGTGAAAAAGTTTCTCCTCATCTCAGTCCTAGATGGCTTACCCCTTATCCTTAGACTGTGACCCCTGGTTCTGGACTTCCCCAACATCGGGAACATTCTTCCAGCATCTAACCTGTCCAATCCCGTCAGAATTTTATAGGTTTCTATGAGATCCCCTCTCATTCTTCTAAATTCCAGCCTAGTCAATCCAGTCTTTCTTAACATGTCAGTCCTGCCATCCCGGGAATCAGTCTGCTGAACCTTCGCTGCGCTCCCTCAATAGCAAGAATGTCCTTCCTCAGATTAGGAGACCAAAACGGCACACAATACTCCAGGTGTGGTCTCACCAAGGCCCTGTACAACTGCAGCAAGACCTCCCTGCTCCTATATTCAAATCCTCTCGTTATGAAGGCCAACATGCTTTCTTAATTGCCTGCTGTACCTGCATGCCTACTTTCAATGACTGATGTACCATGACACCCAAGTCTTGTTGCACCTCCCCTTTTACTAATCTGTCATCATTCAGATAATAATCTGCCTTCCTGTTTTATCCACCAAAGTGGATAACCTCACATTTATCTACATTATACTGCATCTGCTATG
The DNA here is from genome assembly GCF_044704955.1 of Pristiophorus japonicus. NCBI lineage: Eukaryota > Metazoa > Chordata > Chondrichthyes > Pristiophoridae > Pristiophorus > Pristiophorus japonicus. The sequence goes on from NC_091978.1 coordinate 46,308,259, forward strand.
CATTTGCCCACTCACCTAACCTGTCCAAGTCACCCTGCAGCCTCTTAGCATCCTCCTCACAGCTCACACTGCCACCCAGCTTAGTGTCATCTTCAGATATTACATTCAATTCCTTCATCTAAATCATTAATATATATTGTAAATAGTTGGGGCCCCAGCACTGAACCTTGTGGTATTCCACTAGTCACTGCCTGCCATTCTGAAAAGGACCCGTTTATTCACACTCTGTGCTTCCTGTTTGCCAACCAGTTCTCTATCCACGACAATACATTACCTCCAATACCATATGCCTTAATTTTGCACACTAATCTCGTGTGGGACCTTGTCAAAAACAGTTTGAAAGTCCAAATACACCACATCCACTGGTTCTCCCTTATCCACTCTACTCGTTACATCCTCAAAAAATTCTAGAAGATTTGTCAAGCATGATTTCCCTTTCATAAATCCATGCTGACTTGGACCGATCCTGTCACTGCTTTCCAAATGCGCTGCTATTACATCTTTAATAATTGATTCCAGCATTTTCCCCACCACCGATGTCAGGCTTACTGGTCTATAATTCCCTGTTTTCTCTCTCCCTCCTTTTTTAAAAAGCGGGGTTACATTAGCTACTTTCCAGTCCATCGGAACTGATCCAGAGTCCATGGAATGTTGGAAAATGATCACCAATGCATCCACTATTTCTAGGGCCACTTCCTTAGGCTGCATCCCAAAGTACTTATTAGACCCTGGGGATTTATCGGCCTTCAATTCCATCAATTTCCCTAACACAATTTCCTGACTAATAAGGATTTCCCTCAGTTCCTCCTTCTTGCTAGACCCTCGGTCCCCTAGTATTTTCGGGAGGTTATTCGTGTCTTCCTTGGGAGGAATGTTGTTGGGAGGGTGACACCTGGTCCACCTGGTCAGAAGCAGGGCGGCATGCAAGAGAAGGCGTCGACACCAGCACTGTGCAGACAGGCAGCGGGCAAGGGAGGCAGCAGCTATGATTGGTTCATTCTGCACCAGACCAGTGTGCTCGCCGTCTTCACCGGCCCGAATCAGGATTGCGGTTGGCTGCTTGGGGACTAGGGATATCACCTGTCCACTTGGCTGCTCACTCCTCTGCGGAACCCCAGGACAGCGCCAGAGCATGTGCACAATGACGCTCATTGTGCCACCAGGTGCATCATTGAGCAGTGCATAGGCATCCTTAAGCAGTGGTTCCGGAGCCTGGACCGCTCTGGTGGCACCTTGCAGTAATCTCCTCAACGGGTCGCCATAATCGTCATGGTCTGCTGCATGCTGCACAACCTGGCCATCATGAGGGAATAGCCGCTGGAAGTCGAGCCAGCAGTGTCACAGGAGGAGGATCCCCGTCGCCCTAGAGCTAGGAGGCATTGACCCATCACCACCCTGGAAGGGCCGGGTGCAGACTGGCCAGCACCCTCCTGGGAGGGTGCATCTTCACATATATGGAGGTACCTGACACCTCCCCTGCAATCTCCCTCCATGCATTATGTACTGGCGGTCTGCCAGGTCTCCCCACATCAGGAAACAGGATTCTTCTACTATCCTCCACAACATCCATCAGTGTCTCCAGCTGCATATCTGTGAACCTGTTGGCTCTCCTTGCACCTCTTACACCAGCCATCCTTCCAACCTCTTCCCCCCCCCCCCCACTGCCCCCAGGGCCTTGCTGCAAACCCTGCTCTTTAAAAAGGCCAGGGAGCAGCTGGCTTGTTAGAAACCCTTACCTGCACGCTGAATTTCTCCGTGGTGATAACACTCAAATTAAGACAGCCACACCGCTGAAAAATCCACTTTGGAAGGGTTCATTAGCGCTGGAACCCTGATTTCCAGCATTTTCTGTTTCGATTTTTAATTGTATTTTGCTCTGTGCTTTAGTTTCGGCTGTAATGAAACCAGAGGTGTTTTGTTTGTTCAGCTCATCATTCCCAAGATCCTTCCTTACAGACTCTGGCCGTCATTCTCAGCAAGCCCATTTTGCTAAGCTCAGCAAGATCACACTCTGCACTATCCACAGGAGGTTGCACCTGAATTCTCTTTACAACTTCAGTGTTTGTATCTAACTATGGGCGTGCTTTATGGGACAGTTTGGATGGATTTTTGCTCCAAATCTAGTACATGTCCAAGGAGTGTTTGATGTTGGCACTGGGGCAATAAGTGGAGACCTGTTCCAGTCTCCTTCTTGTACCATGATGAACACAATTTAATTCCAAAAAATTAGCAGGGAGAAAACATGATAGCTGTCTGATGCTTTGTACTCTGCAACACTTAAATCTCTTAGCACATCATTTTATTTATGGCAGTAACTGGCTTTGCTCCAATGAGTCTTGCAACAAAAAGGGATGTGAGAGCATAAGCAAGCAACCGAAAGATGTGGAATGCGATAGCATTGATTGAGACATTGGGACATCGACCGTCTCAATTTCTCTGCTCCGCTCACTCACTCCAACCGACCTCTCTCTGAACCTGCAGCACTCCGCTCTCTCAGATCCAATCCCAACCTTGTCATCAAACCTGCTGACAAGGGTGGCCTTGTTGTTTGGCGAACCGACCTCTATCTTGCAGAGGCTTCCCCTCCGCCCTGGTTAACATGGCCCTCGACCGTTTCTGTTCTATTTCCCACACCTCTGCCCTTCCCTTCCCATGACAGGGTTCCCCTTGTCCTCACCTTTCACCCCACCAGCCTCCACGTTCAATGAATCATCCTCCGCCACCTCCAGCGTGATCCCACCACCAATCACATCATTCCCTTCCCTCCCCTCTCAGGGACTGCTCCCTCCGTGACATCCTGGTCCATTCCGCAGTCACCCCCAGCACCCCCTCCCAATCCCACGGCACCTTCCCACGCAAGCGCAGGAGATGCAACACCTGCCCTTTTATATCCTCCATTCCCACTGTCCAGGACCCCAAATACTCCTTCCAGGTGAAACAGTGATTTACTTGTACTTTTTTCAATTTAGTACACTGTATTCACTGTTCACGATGTGGTCTCCTCTACATTGGGGAGACCAAGCAAAGATTGGGTGACCGCAAGTGTAACCCTGAGCTTCCGGTCGCCTGTCACACTTTAATTCCCCACTCCATTCCCACTCCGACCTCTCCGTCCTCGGTCTCCTGCACTGTTCCAACAAAGCTCAACATAAGCTCGAGGAACAGCACCTCATCTTTCGTTTAGGCACTTTACAGCCTTCTGGTCTTAACATCGAGTTCAAAAATTTTAGAGCGTAACCGCTGCCAATCTTTGGCTCCCTTTCGCTGCCTCCCCCTACCTCCCTCACCCCCTCAGAGCCTGTTTCTTTCTTTCTTTCTCCTTGTCTCTAATGGCAGTGGGTCATTATCCCACCATTCACACTCTATCTTGACCAATGTTTTTCTAACTCCTGGCATTACCATTTGAATTCAGCCCATCATCCCTTTTGTCTCTCTAATCTCTCCTGTCTTCCACCCTATCACAGACCTTCCCTTTTGTTCTTTCTTCCCCTCCCCCTTTCAGTGCTGGTTAAGAATTTGTTCTTTCTGAACACTCTCCAGTTCTGACGAAGGGTCATCGACCCGAAACGTTAACTCTGCTTCCTCTCCACAGATGCTGCCCGACCCGCTGAGATTTCCAGCATTTTCTGTTTTTATTCCAGATTCCAGCATCCGCAGTATTTTGCTTTTGTGTTTAAGAAATAGGAGCAGGAGTAGGCCATACAGCCCCTCAAGCCTGCTCCGCCATTTAATACGATCATGACTGATCCGATCATGGACCCAGCTCCACTTCCCTGCCTGCTCCCCATAACCCCTTATTCCCTGATCGGTTAAGAAATTGTCTATCTCTGTCTTAAATCTACTCAATGACCCAGCTTCCACAGCTCTCTGAGGCAGCGAATTCCACAGATTCACAACCCTCCTGAGTTTGTAGCAGCATCGATAATCGTAGTGACATTGTTGTCTTGTGATGCCTGTAGATTCCCCTGCCTCCAGAGAATTCTCCTGATTTCTTTGCTTGAAGAACAAGAGAAAATCTGATGACAGCATTCAAAAATGTAGTTAGATGAGCTGTGAAGGAAGATAAAGAAGAGCAAGAAAGGGAGGAGAAAGAGAGAAATGATAAGGAAATTGAAAAATATAATAATGCCACGTTTATATTGCACTGGACAATGTATTGTCAGCTGCATTTTCACAGTGATGTAAACAGAAGCCGTGTTTTACTGTCTCCGTGCTCATGGATATAGGGCTGTTCAATAGCTTTCCACTGTTAATGAAATCTTTAAGGATCAAAAATAGCTGATAAGGCAGTCACCTCTTTGCCCATCACATTTTAATGAGTGTAATGACAGCTGGTCAACGTGGGTTGTTTTTGACTTTAAAAGCTGACCCCCTGTTTGTGGGGCTTTGTCCCCAGCTGCTTTTATTCTACTGCAGCCAGTGCACCTCTTCTGAGGTGGGGCTTTATGGCAGGTGACTGGCTGAGAGTGCTCCTTCTGTTCTGTTAGTGGCCAGGTGCCTGGGGTGATGATGGAAGAATCTGTGCTGATCACCACAATACCCGATCGCTCCAAATATAACCAGTGTCTCCGAGGAGCTGTGTCAGGGATGACGGGATCATGAGCTGAGAATAAAACGTAAACCTGTCATCCACTTGGCCGACACAACTTGCTGCCTTCATGGTCTGAGGCAGCTCCTTTGCAACATGCTTGACCCGTGACTGCAAATCTCACCGCCACCATTTTCCTCCCCCCCCCCTCCACACAGCTCCGCTTGGCTTTGCAATGCCTATGTTGAAGCTTATCCAGACCTGGGTGTTTCTGGGCGATCAGTCACTCAGCAGTAAGCTTGTGCCAGCGGTCAGATGAAGCCAGTTCATCGCAGATAATACGAACGGATTAGATAGCACCAGTGAGCATTAAGGAAACAACGTGTAACTAGTCAGAAGAATGACACTATTTTGGTGCATGTTTCACTGAAACTAGGTTCATTTATTTTCTGATCTGTGTACACGGAAGAATGGTACAATAGATATTAATAAAAACTCGAGCCATCAAGCCTGCTCCTTCTGTATTTAATCTCCCGAGGAAAAGCTCAACCAGAGGATTTACAGAATATTCATCCACATCGATGCTAATCAGTGCTGACCTGTTATACTTCAGACAGCTTCTCGCCCCTCACCGTCTGCCCAGTCCCAGCATCAGAGTAATTAATCCTCACTCTCTACCTGTGATGTATTTGCTTCATGGGTCCTTTGCTTAAGAATTCATAGCAACACATTGCTATTAAGAACTAGAAAGTTTATTAACAAAGGTTTAACAATCACACTCCACATTACCAGTTCATCCACTAGGCTCACAACTGCATACCTCATCGTGGATGACCGAGACCCAACTAACTGGGGTTTTATTGAGTCTTGTCAACATCACGTGACTGGCTAAGCCACTCGCAATGCTCTACAAACAGCTCTACAACTATTTTAGTTGCACCTGTAAATCAAAAGTGGGGGCACCAAAACCGACACATTAAACAAATTAACTTTTAACACAAACAGCTCTACAAACCTGTGAGCATACATTACAATACCCACCCCATGACCTTTCGCCAGATATTTATTCAGCCCTAAGAATGTTTCTCTCAAGATAGGAAATGTGTCTGGGCACATGGGCTGTGTGGACAGAACTACACTTCCTGTCAGCCATTCATGGAACAGCATCTGTTTCTGCAGTCAACAGAGCCATTGGTGTGTGATGGGTCATGAGGTAACGCTGAGGGAGAGGTGGTTTGGGGGAAGAATTATAACCTTGACTGTTTCCATTGCAGTTGAAAATAGCTTTTATTTCTATAAATGTCATCCCTTGTACATGTGAGTTCGTCATTCCAGGCCTTTTTTTCCAACTTGGTGATTTTAATTTTTTTTCTGCTTCCAGAGTGCAGACACGTCCAGCACCATCGGCTATGATAACCTGATCCAGCACATGAATGATGGCCGGAAAACCTGCAAAGAGTTAGAAGAATTTGTCAAACAGAGGTACGAGGATTTTATTGAGATTCATAGCTTTCTGCTGGATCAAACATTTGCAGTGGCACATGATGGTGTGGCAGATGGTACACAGGACAGAGAGAGGGTGAGGCTCCGCGTAGAATTTCAAATCAGCCTGCCTAGCGGGAACAGGGTGGGGGCGGAGTTACATAAGTGTGCCAATACTTACCGGCCTGTTCCTGCTCGATTCATGCCCACCACCATCTTAACCAGGGCCCTTTCTATAAGGCCAGCAAGGTGGGTGGGATCCTGATTGATATATGCAAATTGGTGTCCCATGACATCCATATAACCCCAATAGCACTTTAACAGCAGACAGTCTGCTCAGAAAAACCTGGCAGGGAAGAAAAGTACTTCCTCATTACTGCATTGAAGAGTCAGCCTAGATTTTGTGATCAAGTCTCAGGAGTGGGACTTCAACCCCTGACCTTTGAACTCAGAGGTGAGTATTACTACTGAGCTGACGCTTAAACCTTGGGAACTATTTAGATTGGAGCATAGGAGCTAAGAGGAGGTTTCAAAGAAGTTTTTCAAACTATGCAGGGTCTTGAGGGGTTATATAAGGAAAAACGATTTACGGTACTTGTCTGCGGAATTAGTAGTGAAGGGTCATCAATTTAAAATCCTCACTGAGAGTGAAGACAGAAGTTGAGGAAACTTCTTTATGCAGAGGGTTTTTAAGAGTATGGAAGTCTTTGTCACAACACTTGAAAAGTACTTCATTGACTGTGAAGCACTTTGGAAAGTCCTGAGGTAGTGAGAGGTTCTGAGGCAGACAGTTGTATCTTTTAAAGGAAGTACAGGTAAGTATTTGAAGCGCAGGAAGATGCGAACACTATATATCTTCGGCAGCACCTCCCAAACCCACAACCTGTACCACCGAGAAGGACAAGGGCAGCAGGTGCATGGGAACACCATCACCCTCCAAGACCCCCTCCAAGTTACACATCTTCTTGACTTGGAAATATATCGCTGTTCCTTCATCGTCGCTGGGTCAAAATCCTGGAACTCCCTCCCTAACAGCACTGTGGGAATACCTTCACCACACGGACTGCAGCGGTTCAAGAAGGCAGCTTACCATCACTTTCTCAAGGGCAATTAGGGATGGCCAATAAATGCTGGCCTTTCCAGTGACTCCCACATCCCAGGAATGAATTAAAAACAATATGAAGACAGCAGGGCAGTGGAGTTTGTCTAGAATTGTTCTAGGCACAGATCCTTTGAGCTGAATGGCCCCTTCTGTGCTGTGGGCATCCTATGGTGGACTGAACCACCATTCAGTTCTGACCTAGGCCACACCTGGAGTACTGCGTACTGTTTTGGTCTCCATATTTAAGGAAGGATATACTTGCATTGGAGGCTGCTCAGAGAAGGTTCACTAAGTTGATTCCAGAGATGAGGGGGTTGACTTATGAAGATAGGTTGAGTAATTTGGACCTATACTCATTGGAAATCAGAAGAATGAGAGGTGATCTTATCAAAACATATAAGATAATGAAGAGGCTCGACAAGTTGGATGCAGCGAGGATAGGAGAAGTAGCAGCAGGGATAGTGGATGCATTGGTTGTAATTTACCAAAATTCCCTGGATTCTGGGGAGATCCCAGCAGATTGGAAAACTGCAAATGTAATGCCCCTATGTAAAAAAGGAGGCAGACAAAAAGCAGGAAGCTATAGACCAGTTAGCCTAACATCTGTGGTTGGGAAGATGTTGGAGTCCATTATTAAAGAAGCAGTAGCAGGACATTTGGAAAAGCAAAATTCTGTCAGACAGAGTCAGCATGGATTTATGAAGGGGAAGTCATGTTTGACAAATTTTCTAGAATTCTTTGAGGATGTAACGAACAGGGTGGATAAAGGAGAACCAGTGGATGTGGTGTATTTGGACTTCCAGAAGGCATTTGACAAAGTGCCACATAAAAGATTATTGCACAAGATAAAAGTTCATGGGGTTGGGGGTAACATATTAGCATGGATAGAGGATTGGCTAACTAACAGAAAACAGAGTCGGGATAAATGGTTCATTCTCTGGTTGGCAATCAGTAACCAGTGGGGTACCGCAGGGATCAGTGCTGGGACCCCAACTATTTACAATCTATATTAACGACTTGGAGGAAGGGACTGAGTGTAATGTAGCCAAGTTTGCTGACGATACAAAGATGGGAGGAAAAGCAATGTGTGAGGAGGACACAAAATATCTGCAAAAGGACATAGACAGGCTAAGTGAGTGGGCAAAGATTTGGCAGATGGAATATAATGTTGGAAAGTGTGAGGTCATGCACTTTGGCAGGAAAAATCAAAGAGCAAGTTATTATTTAAATAGAGAAAGATTGCAAAGTGCTGCAGTACAGCGGGACCAGGGGGTACTTGTGCATGAAACACAAAAGTATAGTATGCAGGTACAGCAAGTGATCAGGAAGGCCAATGGTATCTTGGCCTTTATTGCAAAGGGGATGGAGTATAAAAGCAAGGAAGTCTTGCTACAGTTATACAGGGTATTGGTGAGGCCACACCTAGAATACTGCATGCAGTTTTGGTTTCCATATTTACGAAAGGATATACTTGCTTTGGAGGCAGTTTAGAGAAGGTTCACTAGGTTGATTCCAGAGATGAGCGGGTTGACTTATGAGGAAAGGTTGAATAGGTTGGGCCTCTATTCATTGGAGTTCAGAAGAATGAGAGGTGATCTTATCGAAACGTATAAGATTATGAGGGGGCTTGACAAGGTGGATGCAGAGAGGATGTTTCCACTGATGGGGCAGACCAGAACTAGAGGGCATGATCTTAGATGAAGGGGCCACCCATTTAAAACTGAGATGAGGAGAAATTTCTTCTCTCAGAGGGTTGTAGATCTGTGGAATTTGCTGCCTCAGAGAGCTGTGGAAGCTGGGACATTGAATAAATTTAAGACAGAAATAGACAGTTTCTTAACAGATAAGGGAATAAGGAGTTATGAAGAGCGGGCAGGCAAGTGGACCTGAGTCCATGATCGGATCAGCCATGATCGTATTAAATGGAGGAGCAGGCTCGTGGGGCCGTATGGCCTACTCCTGTTCCTATTTCCTATGTTCTTATGTTCTTGTATTCCGCTCATCTAAAACTGAGATGAGGAGGAATTTCTGCTCTCGGAGGGTTGTAAATCTGTGGAATTCACTGCCCCTGAGAGCTGTGGAGCCTGGTTTTTGAATATATTTAAGGCAGAGATAGACAGATTTTTGAATGATAAGAGAGTAAAGGGTTATGAAGAGCGGACAGGGAAGTGGAACTGAGTCTATGATCAGATCAGCCATCATAGGCAGTCCCTCGAAGCGAGGATGACTTGCTTCCACGCCAAAAAAGGATGAGTTCACAGGTGTTTCAATGAAGGACCCGAACTACATATTGAAGGGTGGAAGATGCCTGTGCATGGATTTTTTTAACATGTGGTGGCCGTTGCACACCAGTCACCACACGGGCTTGACAGAGCTAGGTCTTGGTCCAGTGGCAAGGATTACCCAAGACGACTGGAGACCAGCTCTGCTGCACGGACCTAGTGCGCACACATATCGCAGTGTGGGCTGGTCCGTGCTGCCCCTGGGCCCCGATCACATCCCTCCACAGTCTCTCGCTGCTCCTGCTGTATCTGCCCACGCTCCATTCACCGACCTGGACCTTGATGACATCACTCTTCGCTGCCGCTGCGCCCTGAAGTAGTATGTCACCACGCTGCTCCCCGAGGCCACCGCACCTCCGCTCCTTTTATGGCCCCGACCTGCCGCTAGTGTTCTCGCAGGGCGGGGCCGCCAGGATCAGCCATGATCTTTAGATGGGCCAAATGGCCTACTCCTGCTCCTATTTCTTATGTTCTTATTACCTGATGTCTGAAAACATGTGCTTTTGGTACGTGATGGCCTCCTGCTTGATGCCTGATCTCAGCTGGAGCAGCAGTAGGGGCACTACAGTTGGCCTCAGTATCCTTTGGCTAGAAGCGTGCACACAGGCAGAAGATGGGGCCAGGCTCAGCCATGATCAAATATTCTGCAGATGTTCAGTCTTTGGGTTCGCCCTTGAGTTCGGGAGAGTTCCTGAGTTCCTGAGTTCAGGAGAGTTCGAGAGCAGGAGAGTCCGTGAGGTCGGGAGTTCGGGAGGCCACAGAGGTCGGTGAGGTGCGTTGGTAAGTATCTCACTTTTCTCTACTTTTTAATTAGATTTTAAACTAGATAAGTCTAACGAGAGGGATGGCAGGGCAGCTCGGTCCCGTGGAATGCACATACTGCGGCATGTGAGAAGTCCTGGACGCTTCGCGGGGCCTAGACAACCACGTGTGCAGGAGGTGTCTCCAGCTTCAACTACTCGAGCTCTGTGTTTCAGAGCTACAGCGGCGGTTGGAGTCACTACGGTGCATCCATGAGGCTGAGAGCTACGTGGATAGCGCGTTTCAGGAGGTGGCCACCACACAGTTTAAAAGCGTGCAGATAGAGGGGAAGTGGGTGACCACCAGACAAAGTAAGAATGCTAGGCAGATAGTGCAGGAGTCCCCCCGTGAATCCATCTCGCTTTCAAACAGATATTCACTTTTGAGTATCGGTAAGGACGATGGTGCCTCTGGGGAGTGCAGCCAGAGCCAATTCCAAGGCATCACGGGTGGCTCAGCTGCACAGGGGGGAGGTACGAAGAACAAAAGAGCCCTAGTGACAGGGGATTCTATAGTTAGGGGAACAGACAGGCGTTTCTGCGGCCGTAGACGTGACTCCCGAATGGTTTTGTGCCTCCCTGGTGCCAGGGTCAAGTACTGCGTGCAGTTTTGGTCACCTTACTTAAGGAAGGATATACTGGCTTTGGAGGGAGTACAGAGACGATTCACTAGGCTGATTCCGGAGATGAGGGGTTACCTTATGATGATAGATTGAGTAGACTGTGTCTTTACTTGTTGGAGTTCAGAAGGGTGATCTTATAGAAACATTTAAAATAATGAAAGGGATAAACAAGATAGAGGCGGAGAGGTTGTTTCCACTGGTCGGGGAGACTAGAACTAGTGGGCACAGCCTCAAAATACCGGGGAGCCAATTTAAAACCGAGTTGAGAAGGAATTTCTTCTCCCAGAGGGTTGTGAATCTGTGGAATTCTCTGCCCAAGGAAGCAGTTGAGGCTAGCTCATTGAATGTATTCAAGTCACAGATAGATTTTTAACCAATAAGGGTATTAAGGGTTATGGGGAGCGGGAGGGTAAGTGGAGCTGAGTCCACGGCCAGATGAGCCATGATTTTATTGAATGGTGGAGCAGGTTCGAGGGGCTAGATGGCCTACTCCTGTTCCTAATTCTTATGTTCTTATGTAACAGAGCGGACGCAGGACATTCTGGGGGGAGGGTAAACAGCTAGAGGTCGTGGTCCATATCGGGACCAATGACATAGGTAAAAAGATGGATGAGGTCCTACAGGCAGAATTCAGGGAGCTAGGAAGAAAATTAAAGGGTAGGACCTCAAAGGTATAATCTCCGGGTTACTACCGGTGCCACGTGCTCATGAGCCCAAGAATAAAGAGGATTAACATGTAGCTGGAGAGTTGGTGCAGGAGGGAGGGCTTTAAATTCCTGAGGCATTGGGACCGCTTCTGGGGGAGATGGGACCTGTACAAACTGGATGGGTTGCACCTCAACAGCGCCGGGACCAATATCCTCGCGGGGAGTTTTGCTAGTTCTGTTGGGGAGAGTTTAAACTAGCTTGGCAGGGGGATGGGAACCTGAGAACAAATTCAATAGGGAAAGAAGTAAAGCAGAAAGTGGATAGCAAGAATCTAGAAGGCGAATCTGTAAGACAGAGGAAACAAGGGTCAGCAAATAGTAATCAAGGAGGTCTTCCTGTGCTAATTGGTATATACTTTAATGCAAGGAGTATAGCGGATGAGCTAAGAGCAAAGGTAGACACGTGCGAGTATGACATTATAGCCATTACAGAGACATGGCTGTAAGAGGGGTAGGTTTGGCAGATCAATATTCCTGGTTACAGGATTTTTAGACAAGTTAGAGAGGGGGGTAAAAAGGGGAGGGGTTACGGTACTGATAAAAGAAACTATTACAGCAGTGAGGAGGGATGATATGTTAGAGGGATCATCAAATGAGGCCATATGGGTTGAATTGAAAAATAAAAAAGGAACGATCACACTGCTGGGAGTGTATTATAGACCCCAAACAATGGGAGGGAGATAGAGGAGCAAGTATGTAAAGTTCAAAAACCATAGGGGATTTTAACTATCCAAATATTGATTGGGACAACTATAGTGTAAGGGTATAGAGGGTGCGGAATTCTTGAAATGCATTCAAGAAAACTTTTTAGTCAGTATGTAGCAAGCCCAAAATGGGAGGGGGCGGTCTTGGATTTAGTTTTGGGGAATGAAGCTGGGCAGGTTGAAGGAGTATTAGTGGGAGAGCACTTGGGTGCCAGTGACCATAATTCAGTCAGATTCAAGTTGGTTATGGATAAGGACAAGGATAGGCCTGGAATAAAAGTCCTGAATTGGGGAAAAGCTAATTTTGCTAAGTTAAGAAGCGATTTGGCCATAGTGGACTGGAAACAGCTACTTGTGGGTAAATCAGTGTCGGAACAGTGGGAGGCATTCAAGGAGGAGACCTGGAAGGCTCAGGCCAAACATGTGCCCTTAAAGAAAAGGGCTGGGAATAATAATTCTCGAGCCCCCCCTGGATGTCTAGGGACTTACAGGGGAGGGTAAAGAAAAAAAGGGAAGCTTGTCATATACCAACGGCCATATACTATAGAATCTTTGGAGGAATATAGAAAGATAAGAGGCAAAATTAAAAAGGATATTAGGAATGCTAAGAGGGAGCACGAGAAATTCTTGGTCAGTAAAACTAAGAAAAATCCTAAGATGTTCTATAAATATATTAAGTGTAAGAGGGTAACTAAAGAAATATTTTGCATCTGTTTTCACAAAGGAAAGGGGTAATGCAGATACTGCTATCGAGGAGGAGTGTGATATCCTGGATGAAATAAATATAGTGAGAGAGGAAGTATTAAGGGGTTTAGCAGCTTTGAAAGTAGATAAGTCCCCAGGCCCGGATGAAATGCATCCCAGGCTGTTGAGCGAAGTAAAAGAGGAAATAGCAGAGGCCTTGACCATCATTTTCCAGTCCTCTTTGGATCTGGGCATGGTGTCGGAAGATTGGAGGATTGCTAATGTAGTACCCTTGTTTAAGAAGGGAGAAAGAGATAGGCCGAGTAATTACAGGCCTGTCAGCCTAACCTCAGTGGTGGGAAAATTATTGGAAAAAATCCTGAAAGTTAGGATAAATCTACATTTGGAAAGGCAAGAATTAATTAGGGACAGTCAGCACGGATTTGTTAAGGGAAGATCGTGTTTGACTAACCTGATTGAATTCTTTGAGGAGGTAACCAAGAGGGTCAATGAGGATAGTGCGTACGATGTATATATGGACTATAACAAAGCTTTTGATAAGGTCCCACATGGTAGACTGGTCACGAAGGTTAAAGCCTATGGGATCCAGGGCAAAGTGGCAAATTAGATCCAAAATTGGCTTGGAGGAAGGAAGCAAAGGGTAATGATTGATGGATGTTTTTGTGACTGGAAGGATGTTTCCAGTGGGGTTCCGCAGGTCTCAGGGCTAGGTCCTTTGCTTTTTGTGGTATATATCAACGATTTAGATTTGAATGTAGGGAGTATGATTAAGAAGTTTGCAGATGACACTAAAATTGGCTGTGTGGTTGATAATGAAGAGGAAAGTCATGGGCTGCAGGAGGATATCAATCTACTGATCAGGTGGGCAGAGCAGTGGCAAATGGAATTTACTTCAGAGAAGTGTGAGGTTTGGGAGGTCTAATAAGAAAAGGATATACACATTGAGCGGTAGGCCACTTAATAGTGTAGATGAACAAAGGGACCTTGGAGTGCTTGTCCACAGATCCCTGAAAGTTGCAGGCCAGGTGTATAAGGTGGCTAAGAAGGCATATGGAATGCTTGCCTTTATTGGCCAAGGCATAGAATATAAGAGCAGGGAGGTTATGCTTAAATTGTATAATACTTTGGTTAAGCCATAGCTGGAATACTACGTGCAGTCTGGTCACCATATTATAGGAAGGACGTGATTGCACTAGAGAGGGTGCAGAGGAGATTTACTAGGATGCTGCCTGGAATGGAGAATCCTAGTTATGAGGACAGATTGAATAGGCTGGGTTTGTTCTCATTGGAACAGAGGAGGTTGAGAGGAGACTTCATTGAGGTGTACAACATATTGAGGGGCCTGGACATAGTGGATAGTAAGGGCCTATTTCCATTGGTGGAGGGGTCTATTACAACGGGGCACAGTTTTAAGGTGGTTGGTGGAAGGTTTAGAGGGGATTTGAGGGGGGGCTTCTTTACGCAGAGGGTTGTGGAAATCTGGAACTCGCTGCCTGGAAGAGTGGTGGATGCAGAAACCTTCACCACTTTTAGAAGATGGTTTGATTGACACTTAAAGTGCAGTAATCTGCAGGTAATGGGGATTGGACTGGATAACCTCTTGTTGGTCGGCGCAGATATAATGGTAAGTACTGCAGGGAATCGAATACAACCAGTGTAATCTCCTGGACCAGTTTTGATCGGCTGGACGGATCGGAGAGGAATTTTCCCAGATTTTTTTTCTCCCTAAATTGGCCTGGGTTTTTATCTGGTCTTTGCCTCTCCCAGGAGATCACATGGCTCCGGTTGGGGTGGAGTGTAGAATGTTTCAGTGTAAAGGGTGTCGCAGTTGTGTAGGGCGGGCTGGTTGGGCTGGGTGCTGTTTGTCTTTCCGCCATTGTTCATCGGTTTATATGTAACCTTTAGGGCTGCTGCCCGAGGTCCATGCGGCTCTTTGTCGGCCGGCGCGGACACGATGGGCTGAAATGGCCTCCTTCTGCGCTGTAAATTTCTATGTTTCTATGAAGAATGGTCACATGGCCAGCAGTGTTGTTGTCATCCATACTGTAATGTATGCACCGGTGAGTATGCTCACAGGTTTGTTGAGTTGGGAGTGACTTGGCTAGTCACGTGAAGGTCTCAAGACTCAATAAAATCCCAGCCAGTTGGAATCGGGGTGCACGATGAGGTATGCAGTTGTGAGCCGAGTGGATGAACTGATAATGTGTAGTGTTATTGTTGACCCTTTGCTAATAAACCATCTAGTTCTTAATAGCAACGTGTTGCTATGAATTCTTGAGCAAAGAACCCATGAAGCAAAGAAAATTACACACCGCATCAGGCTCCAGTGCTCATCACTGCCTGCAGGAAGTGAGGTGGGAGGGAGAATGACAAGATGGATGAGGTGCCTTGTGGCCATCCGTGCCATCAGGTTCCAGTGCAAGTCACTGCTTGCCAGAAGTGAAGAGAAAAAAACTGTAAAAGATCTGACACAGCCACCATAGTCACCGCCGATGACTGAACATTACCCAGCAGTAAACGGTCCATACACTGTGCGGAGTTGACGGGCTGATTGCCAACGGTTATTCCAGGAACTGAGTATATGCAATAGCTGTCCTAATCTGTTGACAGCGCTTCTTTCAATAAGGAAGCACATTGTCTTCTTGCAGATTCGGTTTGTTTCATCGGAGAAGTGGTCATATGCTCCAAGATCTAAAATGCAGACAGAAAAAAATAGGGCTAGACTTTCTACTTCAGATCACTGGGCTAGTGCCCATATATCTCCCAAAAAGGCAGGCTATCGCGCATTTTGATTAAAAAGTGGAAAGGTGGGCCGGAAAATTGCCGGCCTAACTTTCGTGTCACATCGCCGAGGTGATCGCCCAGCACAACTTTCGGCACATTGCTGGGCTGATCGCTTGTCGAAAAGATCTCTGGACATCGCTGGAGAAAAGCTGCTTTTACCTGGCCTTCCTCATAGAACTCGGCACGATGGACGCCATTAAGGGGCTTATAATTTGATTCAGTGTGTGTGTGTGTGTGTGTGTGTGTGTGTGCTGTTCCTTATTTTACTTTTATTAACTCTCCCGCTCAGAAATGGATTACAAAACGCCACAAGTCTGTATAAATGCAACAGCTGGCTTTCAATAGTCCTCAAGACTTTTTAATTTTAGTAATCAACCGTGCAGCAATTTAAAACTCCATAATACTGTTCATCTTTGTTAGTCGTTATTAAAATGAGATATTTGCAGTGGAAGTGATGTGGAGTTGCAGTACACTCTGGTAATCAACAAAATAACATTGAATAAAATTGCATAGCCAGAAGGATAGTGAATCTCCAACATGCATTGCCCACTGGTTCTTTGTCTTTTTACACCAAAAGCAGGATAAGAGGTACAAACTGGCTAAATTAGTCTTTATGTTAGAAACATCTTCACGCAAAGAGCGAATAAAACTTGGTGGGTGGTGGGGGGGGGGGGCAGCAAAGGTTTATTATTTGTAGCAAAATTGTAAACATAACTCCCTAATTTTTGAGGAACACGGAGGGTACCACTCGTAGTGACTCTCTATAAATATGCTCAACTATAAATTCCAGTTTTGTAATTGTGCCATTGGCAAAACTTTACTCTGTGTCAGTGATTTGGGGCCCAAGTTTCCACATGATTTGCGCCTGATTTTTAGGAGCAACTGGTGGAGAACGGACTATCTTAGAAATCGCAATTCTCCATTTTTTTTTCTGCAGTTCTAGTCAGGTAGAACAGTTCTACTTTGGAACAGAATTTTTTCTTCAAAAGGGGGCGTGTCCGGCCACTGACGCCTGATTTGAAAGTTTCCACAGTGAAAACGTACTCCAAACTAAAGTAGAATGGAGCAAGTGAAGATTTTTGTAGAACTGAAAAAACCTGTTCTACACATTAAAAAGTCAGGCACAGGTTACAAATTAGGCGTCCAGAACGAGGTGGGGGGGGGGGGGGGAGAAGGGAAGTCATTAAATTCTACAAGAAATCCTTATTTATACTTCTACAAATATTATACAAATAAATCCAACCTGAATAAACATTTATAAGCAAAGAAAAGATTAAATAAACCATCTTCCTACCTGTGTGAAAGTGCTTCAGGCACGGAGAGTGCTGCAGTCAGCCTGAGGCGCCCGTTCTTTCCCGCGGGGGAGGGGGGGAGGAGGCGCCCGTTCTTCCCGCGGGGGGGGGTATGAGGCGCCCGTTCTTCCCGCGGGGGGGGGGGGGGGGGAGGAGACAGTGAGAAGGCTGCAAGTGCTGATGTGCTGATGGCAATGTGCTTTTATTAAAAAAATGTTCAAAAATTAAACAGCTACAAAGAACTACAAAAATGGGCGAGTGCCAATGTTTTTTTCACACTGAGCATGCGCGAACGCTCCAACGCGCACGCGCAGCGTTGCCGACAGGAAAAAAACAAATTTAAATAGCACCCTCCCCGTCCCACTTACAAAATCGGCGCGTGTGTAGGCTCCGCCCCCCTGGGCGCCGCGCCAAACAGACAAGGAGCTGCAGGGCTCTCCAGAATCGCGAGTTTTTTTTTAGGCGCCGTTTTAGGCGCGAAAAACGGCGCCCAGCTCGGAGGGGCGCCCGTTTTTTATCGTGTGGAAACTTGGGCCCTTGATGCTGACTTTCTGCTAGTCAGAAAATAGAACTCTTGTCTTTCAAACTTGCTTTGATCATTTTATTGCCACAATGTAATTTCCAAAATGGGCTCAACTTGGCAGTTAACAGTTAGTGTGACTGAACTATATACAGCACCAATTGAGACAGTTATTAGGAAGCAGATCTAATGTTATGTAATATAATCTAATATAATATTATCTAATGAGATCTAATCTCATATATCATTATATCATATTCGTTACTAGCTGCCTCTGTGCAGTTAATTCGTCCACCTTATTACGAATACTCCTCGCATTGAGGCACAGAGCTTTCAGGCTTGTCTTTTTAACACACTTTGCCCCTTTAGAATTTTGCTGTAATGTAGCCCTTTTTGATTTTTGCCTTGGGTTTCTCGGTCCTCCACTTTTACTTTTCTCCTTTTCTATCTTTTGCTTCTGCCCCCATTCTACTTCCCTCTGTCTCCCTGCATAGGTTCCCATCCCCCTGCCATATTAGTTTAAACTCTCCACAACAGCACTAGCAAACACTCCCCCAGGACATTGGCTCCGATCCTGCCCAGGTGCAGACCGTCCGGTTTGTACTGGTCCCACCTCCCCCGGAACAGGTTCCAATGTCCCAGGAATTTGAATCCCTCTTGCATGTATTCATCTTGGCTATCCTGCAATTCCAACTCTGCCTAGCACGTGGCACTGGTAGCAATCCTGAGATTACTACCTTTTTTGAGGTCCTACTTTTTAATTTAACTCCTAGCTCCCTCAATTCAGCTTGTAGGACGTCATCCCGTTTTTTACCTATATGCACCACGACAACTGGCTGTTCACCCTCCCTCTCCAAAATGTTCTGCAGCCGCTCTGAGACATACTTGACCCTTGCACCAGGGAGGCAACATATCATACTGGAGTCTCGATTGCGGCCACAGAAACATCTATCCATTCCCCTTACAATAGAATCCCCTACCACTATAGCTCTCCCACTCTTTTTCCTGCCCTCCTATGCAGCAGAGCCACCCATAGTGTCAATATGTCGAGGAACCAACTAGAGGGCTGGCCATCCCAGACTGGGTGATGTGCAATAAGAAAGGACTAATTAGCAATCTTGTTGTGCGAGGCCCCTTGGGGAAGAGTGACCATAATATGGTAGAATGCGTTATTAAGATGGAGAGTGTCAAAGTTAATTCAGAGATTAGGGTCCTGAACTTAGGGAAAGGTAACTTCAATGATATGAGATGTAAATTGGCTACAATAAACTGGCGAACGATACTTAAAGGGTTGATGGTGGATAGGCAATGGCAGACATTTAAAGATCACATGGATGAACTTCAACAATTGTACATCCCGGTCTGGAGTAAAAATAAAACTGGGAAGGTGGCTCAGCCGTGGCTAACAAGGGAAATTAAGGATAGTGTTAAATCCAAGGAAGAGGTATATAAATTGGCCAGAAAAAGCAACAAACCTGAGGTCTAGGAGAAATTTAGAATTCAGCAAAGGAGGACAAAGGGTTAAATTAGGAGGAAAATAGAGTATGAGAGGAAGCTTGCTGGGAACAGAAAAACTGACTGCAAAAGCTTCTTTAGTTATGTGAAGAGAAAAAGATTATTGAAGACAAATGTAGGTCCCTTGCAGTCAGAATCAGGTGAATTTATAATGGGGAACAAAGAAATGGCAGACCAATTGAACAAATACTTTGGTTCTGTCAATACTTTGGTTCTGTCTTCACGAAGGAATTCACAAATAACCTTCCGGAAATACTAGGAGACTGAGGGTCCAGTGAGAAGGAGGAACTGAAGGAAATCCTTATTAGTCAGTAAATTGTGTTAGGGAAATTGATGGGATTGAAGGCCGATAAATCCCCAGGGCCTGATAGTCTGCATCGCAGAGTACTTAAGGAAGTGGCCCTGGAATAGTGCATGCATTGGTGATCATTTTTCAACAGTCTATCGACTCTGGATCAGTTCCTATGGACTGGAGGGTAGCTAATGTAACACCACTTTTTAAGAAAGCAGGGAGAGAAAACGGGGAATTATGGACCGGTTAGTCTGACATCAGTAGTGGGGAAAATGTTGGAATCAATTATTAAAGATGAAATAGCAGCGCATTTGGAAAGCAGTGAGGGGTCCAAATGAGCATGGATTTATAAAAAGGAAATCATGCTTGACAAATTTTCGAGAATTTTTTGAGGATGCAACTAGTAGAGTGGACAGGGGAGAACCAGTGGTATTTGGACTTTCAAAAGGCTTTTGACAAGGTCCCACACAAGAGATTGGTGTGCAAAATTAAAGCACATGGCATTGGGGGTAATGTATTGATGTGGATAGAGAACTGGTTGGTAGACAGGAAGCAGTGACTAGTGGGGTGCTGCAGGGATCAGTGCTGGGACCCCAGCTATTTACAATATACATTAATGATTTAGATGAAGGAATTGAGTGCAATATCTCTAAGTTTGCAGATGACACTAAGCTGGGTGGCGGTGTGAGTTGTGAGGAGGACGCTAAGAGGCTGCAGGGTGACTTGGACAGGTTAGGTGAGTGGGCAAACGCATGGCAGATGCAGATAATGTGGATAAATGTGAAGTTATCCACTTTGATGGCAAAAACACGAAGGCAGAATATTATCTGAATGGCGGCAGATTAGGAAAGGGGAGGTGCAACGAGACTTGGGTGTCATGGTACATCAGTCATTGAAAGTTGGCATGCAGGTACAGCAGCAGTGAAGAAGGCAAATGGTTTGTTGGCCTTCATAGCTAGGGGATTTGAATACAGGAGCAGGGAGGTCTTACTGCAGTTGCACAGGGCCTTAGTGAGGCCTTACCTGGACTATTGTGTTCAGTTTTGGTCTCCTAATCTGAGGAAGGACGTTCTTGCTATTGAGGGAGTGCAGTGAAGGTTCACCAGACTGATTCCCGGGATGGCAGGACTGACATATGAGGAGAGACTGGATCGACTGTGTCTGTATTCACTGGAGTTTAGAAGGATGAGGGAGGATGTCATAGAAACATAAAATTCTGACGGGACTGGACAGGTTAGATACAGGAAGAATGTTCCCGATGTTGGGGAAGTCCAGAACCAGGGGTCACAGTCTAAGGATAAGGGGTAAGCCATTTAGGACTGAGATGCGGAGAAACTTCTTCACTCAGAGTTGTTAACCTGTGGAATTCCCTACCACAGAGAGTTGTTGATGCCAGTTCACTGGATGTATTCAAGAGGGAGTTAGATATGACTCTTACGGCTAAGGGGATCAAGGGGTATGGAGAGAAAGCAGGAAAGGGGTACTGAGGTGAATGATCAGCCATGATCTTATTGAATGATGGTGCAGGCTCGAAGGGCCGAATGGCCTCCTCCTGCACCTATTTTCTATGATTCTATGACCCCATATAAACCTATACATATATCATTGACGAGGCTGCAGTTGCAATATTGCGTACGGTTTTGGATGCCTTACTTTAGGAAGGCCATGACGAGGGTGCGAAAGAGATTTAGCAAGATGATAGCAGTGATGAACGAACGGGTTTACTTATGACTTGTGACTTTTCACTGGAACACAGGAAGGTTAAGCAGAGATCTTAGAGATGTTTAAAATTGAGAGGTTTTGATAAAGTTAATTGGGAAAAAAACTAAATTACACTGGTCAGTGAGTTAGTAACTTGAGGACAGAAGCTTATCATCATAAGATAATGAGGAGACTTGACAAACATAGAAACATAGAAAATAGGTGCAGGAGTCGGCCATTCGCCCCTTCGAGCCTGCACCGCCATTCAATATGATCATGGATGATCATGCAACTTTAGTACCCCATCCCTGCTTTTTCTCCATACCCCTTGATCCCTTTGGCCATAAGGGCCACATCTAACTCCCTCTTGAATATATCCAACGAACTGGCATCAACAACTTTCTGTGGTAGAGAATTCCACGTGTTCACAACTCTGAGTGAAGAAGTTTCTCCTCATCTCGGTCCTAAATGGCTTACACCTTATCTTTAGACTGTGACCCCTGGTTCTGGACTTCCCCAACATCAGGAACATTCTTTCTGCATCTAACCTGTCCAATCCCGTCAGAATTTTATATGTTTCTATGAGATCCCCACTCATTCATCTAAATTCCAGTGAATATAAGTCTAGTTGATCCAGTCTTTCTTCATATGTCAGTCCTGCCATCCCGGGAATCAGTCTGGTGAACCTTCGCTGCACTCCCTCAATAGCAAGAATGTCCTTCCTCAGATTAGGAGACCAAAACGGTGCTCAATACTCAAGGTGTGGTCTCACTAAGGCCCTGTACAACTGCAGTAAGACCTCCCTGCTCCTATACTCAAAATCCCTCGCTATGAAGGCCAGCATGCCATTTGCTTTCTTGACTGCCTGCTGTACCTGTATGCCAACCTTCAATGACTGATGTACCATGACACCCAGGTCTCGTTGCATCTCCTCTTTTACTAATCTGTCACGATTCAGATAATAATCTGCCTTCTTATTTTTGCCACCAAAGTGGATAACCTCACACTTTTCCACATTATACTGCATCTGCCATGCATTTGCCCACTCACCGAACCTGTCCAAGTCACCCTGCAGCTTCCTAGCATCCTCCTAGCAGCATGCACTGGCACCCAGCTTAGTGTCATCTGCAAACTTGGAGATATTACATTCAATTCCTTCGTCTAAATCATTAATGTATATTGTAAATAGCTGGGGTCCCAGCACTGATCCCTGTGGCACCCCACTAGTCACTGCCTGCCATTCTGAAAAGGACCCATTTATTCCCACTCTTTGCTTCCTGTCTACCAACCAGTTCTCTATCCACGTCAATACATTACCCCGAATACCGTGTGCCTTAATTTTGCACACTAATTTCTTGTGTGGGACCTTGACAAGGTGGATGCAGAGAGGATGTTTCCATTCATTGGGGAATCTAGAACTAGGGGGCATAGCTTTAGAATAAGGGGTCGCCCATTTAGAACTGAGATGAGGAACTTCTTCTTTCGGGGTTGTAAATCTATGGAATTCTCTGCCCCAGAGAGCTGTGGAGGCTGGGTCATTGAATATATTTAAGGTGGAGATAGACCAATGTTTGAGTGATAAGGGAGTAAAGGGTTATGGGGAGCGGGCAGGGAAATGGAGCTGAGCCCAAGATCAGATCAGCCATGATCTTATTGAATGGCGGAGCAGGCTCGAGGGGCTGTATGGCCTACTCCTGCTCCTATTTCTTATGTTCTTATTTGAAGAGTAAAGGAAGCATTTTAGGCAGAGGTTTGTTGTGACATGAAGTACCCCACCAGAAATGGGTTAGTGGAACCGAAGCCCACAATAGCTTTTAAAAAGGAAGTGGATAAATATTTGAAAAAGAAAAATGTTAAAGAGTGTGGGCAAATTTGACAGTTGTAAGTACTCTGACATCTTACTATTTTCCCCAGACCCACCATCAAGCACTCCAGACGAGGTATGGAATGGGTTAGATGAAGAATAAAGCACACATTCCCATTAGTATTCACATGTCGGGTACAACATGTTGCATATATACAACATAAAGCTCCCCTCAAGGGTTCTTGTGTCAGGTTTAGCACAGGTCAGATGAAGATTAAATTTGCCTCTAACACCAGCCATTAAGCGCTCCCAGTTTGGGCAGAACCGTGGGTCAGTTGCAAAGTATTCATGTTATTGGAACATAGTTCCATCCTGTGACAGCTGGGCAAACGCTACTCACCTCCTGTTTGCAGGCTGCCCATAAATGTGCCAAGCAAGAGTTGATTGGGTGGGTCAACAAACTTCCTGGTTTTAGGGACTGTGTGGTCATCTAGATGAGCATAACTCCTCTTTCGTAGAACCCAGTCGATGGTGAAAATGAAGGTCTGCAAATATTGATCAGCAATAATCATGGGCATGCCATCACCTCCAGGTTCCCTGCTAAATACACAACCACGCTGACTTACACATATATTGGCTAGTCCTCCATTGTGGCAGGCTCAAATCCTACCCAGCACCATTGGGGAAGCATCGTTAGTTCAAGCAGAGGGCCCACTACCACCATCTTCTCAAAGCAACTAAGAATGGGCAATAAATGCACACTTCCCCAACATTGCTCACATCTCAGCAACAGGTTAAACGATTGCTGTGAAGTTGATGCATTCTGTTTTTTGGACTTTCTGAATTCTAGTCGCCCCTGAGATCAAAATGGGAGATGATTTATTTTTGAGGATCTCTACCCATCTAGTAGTATTAGGCAGTCCCTCGTATCGAGGATGACCTGCTTTCACACCAAAAAGGGATGAGTTCACAGGTGTTTCAATGAGGGACCTGACCATCTAGGTCCTGAATTACATATTGAAGGGTGGGAGATGCCTGTGCGTGGATTCTTTTAACGTGGCATGACCGTTGCACACCAGCCATAACACGGGCTTCACAGAGCTATGTCTTGATTCAGTGGCAAGGGTTAACCAAGATGACTGGAGACCAAGCTCTGCTGCACGGACCTAGTGCGCACGCGTGCTCCTACTATCCATAGATCGCAGTGTGAGCTGGCCCATGCTGCCCCTGAGCCCTCGCCTCTCTTGGGCCCCGAACCCTCGCCTCTCTTGGGCCCCGATCACGACGATCCTGGCCCTGATCTCTCACTGCTCCTCCGCCCCGATCAAAAATGGAGCAGTCAGAAACAGGACATCAGTTAGTCTCCTCTTATCTTGGAGACATCAAATATCAACACTGTTATTTGAAATATCAAAATATTAAACTCCAGCTTACCCATCTACCTGCCTTGTCACACACAAGAATCTGTGTCAGTGGTAAAATGGGGTTGACATGGGTGCGGTGAAGTGGGGGCTGGGGAAATGAAAGTGCAGTTAGAAATCGATGTCACCATCATCATAGGCAGTTCCTCGAGTCGAGGATGACTTGCTTCCACGCCAAAAATTCACAGGTGTTTCAATCAAGGACCTAATATCCCAGATCCTGAACTAAATCTTGAAGGGGGGAAGATGCCAGAACGTGGATTTTTTTAACATGTGGTGACCGTTGCACACCAGCCACCACACGGGCTTGACAGAGCTAGGTCTTGGTCCAGTGGCAAGGGTTAACCAAGACGACTGGAGACCAGCTCTGTTGCACGGACCTAGTGCGCACACATATCGATATAGAGTGAAACTAAATCTGCAGCAAATGCAGAGGAGAATGAGGGTGTTAGATTTTTCTGTTTTTTAGTGCAGTATGTGCTTACACTGCAGTCACTGGGCTGAAGGAGATGGTGAAACATTTTGAGGGGGAACTATGGAGTCACTTTCTGACTGTTGCAGGGGTAAATCTAAGCACCGACGGAAATGAAAACCCAACTTGACACTTAGTTGACAAATCTGTTGAACACGCAAATGGAAGTCACGCAGGCCTTGGCATTAGTACTTCCCCTTTTGTTAGAAAGCTGCAGGTGTATTTGCCTGTGGCATTGGATTTAATTTTTGTGGTGTTTTATTGCCATTGTTGTAACCAATTCAGTGGGATCCCTTCCGCCCCTGCAGTCGTGCCTCAGAATCAGGAAAGCATTTGTAGAATTTGCATCTGTTTTGCCTGGTGTTATTTTTGGCGTTAAATTATTTACTGTAATTTAACGCCAAGAAAGCAAATGGTATGTTGGCCTTATGACAAGAGGATTTGAGTGCAAGAGTAAAAATGTCTTACTGCAATTATATAGGGCCCTGGTGAGACCACACCTGGAGTATTGTGTACAGTTTTGGTCTCCTTACCTAAGGAAGGATGTACTTGCCATAGAGGGAGTGCAACAAAGGTTCACCAGACTGATTCCTGGGATGGAAGGATTGTCCTATGAGGAAGATTGAGTAGACTAGGCTTATTTTCTCGAGTTTAGAAGAATGAGAGGTGTTCTCATTGAATCATACACAATTCTTACAGGACTTGACAGGGTAGACACAGGGAGGATGTTTCCTCTGGCTGGAGAGTCTAGAACCAGGGGTCATAGTTTCAGAATAAAGGGTCGGCCATTTAGGACGGAGATGAGGAAAAATGTCTTCACTCACACGGATATGGAATTATCTACCCCGGAGGAAGCTCAGTCGTTGAGTATATGATTTTTGGATATTAAGGGAATCAAGGGATCAGGGGATAGTGTAGGGAGGTGGAGTTGAGGTAGAAGATCAGCCATGATTTTATTGAATGGTAGAGTAGGCTCGAGGGGCCGAATGGCCAACTCCTCCTATTTCTTATGTTCTTATAAACTTAGAGATCTTCAATCCCATGTAAGCAGGATAATAATATTCACTAATGAC
Organism: Pristiophorus japonicus; assembly: GCF_044704955.1. Classification (NCBI taxonomy): domain Eukaryota; kingdom Metazoa; phylum Chordata; class Chondrichthyes; family Pristiophoridae; genus Pristiophorus; species Pristiophorus japonicus. The sequence continues at coordinate 46,334,066 of NC_091978.1, forward strand.
TAACATCTGTGTTTATATGCAATTGTTGTCTACAGACACTACACAGACCGCATGTTATAGACAATTACAGTGAATGGCTTGTTAGTCTATGTTATGTTCCTAACACAGATGAGACTGCGCACAGGGAGGTTAAAGCAACAGTGACCTCAGTCTTTATTAAGACACTCCAGAGTGAGGAACAGGCCTTAGGGGCCGACTTATATACAGTGCTCCCAAGGGATGCTGGGATCCCTTGGGACTTCAGGGGATCCACTCCCTGGTGGCGGAACATGGGAGTGCATGCTTTACAGATACACAAGAGTCAATCCCAAATTAAAAATCTGAAGCAACTTGTTAACTATATAATGTTTCGCATAGACCACTCACTACATGTAACATACTTGCATCAATGAAAAAGAAAGTTACCAATAAAATAATCTAATGTATATCCAGGGCTATTCTCCGATGCAAAACTGAATTATAGTGTTACCAAAGTTACAAAAAGGACCATAATACCAAATAATGGTTTGCTTGAAAGCTGCAGCCTGAAATGCTCAAGCAATATCAGGATCAGGATATGGGTCTGTGCCTGCGACACCTCATGCTCTTGATTTCAGTTGTGTTCAAATTGCGGAGTTACCTTTTCAGTTGCAGTATGTAATCGCCAACCCTGCCCAAGATACTTGCACTACTCTAATTCTGGCCTGTTGAGCATCTCAGATTATAATCGCTCCACCATTGGTTGCCATGCCTTCAACTGGCTGGGCCCTAAGCTCTGGAACTCCCTCTCTAAACTTCTCCGCCTTTCTACCTCTCTTTCCTCCTCTAAGACGCTCCTTAAAACATACCTCCTTGACCAACCTGTCCTGATATCTCCTGGCTCGGTGAGAAATGTTGTTCTTTAATGCTCGTTTGAAGCGCCTTACGTTAAAGTCGCTATATAAATACAAGTTGTTGTTGGACACAGGGCTCGTTCCACCTGCTAATAGCAATCCCTTGCTTTCTCTCACTGGAGCACAAGAGGAGGCGAGGGAACAATACTATATCTTAGCCCCAACAACATATTGAGCTGCATGTCTGATGAAGGCAGCATGATGAATACCACCATTGTAGATCCAAAGCAGGCCAGCATTAAACAGCCGTACAGCCTGGAAGTTATTTTACTGCCTCATCAATAAGACAGGATGGCCCAGCCACCAATCTGATTCGTGGGTTCCGACTGTCAGAATGTTCCTCTTGTCAAACTGCCTGCTTTTAAATTTATATTGTTTATTTCTTTTTTAACGTTCATTAAATTTAAAATGAATTTTCTCTTGGTTTTCCCCTCTGCTTCAATAGATGATGGATGGTGCTGGAATCCAGCTCCGCTGTCACTGGCAGGCCTCCTGTATCCTGTCTGTTTGGCTATCCTTCATGTCTGGCAGCTCTCTTGCCTCGAGGTCAGAAAGCTGAGAGGTCAAGTACCACTCCAGGTCTCAAGCGCATCATCCAGATTGAGAACCCAGTGCAACTCTGAGAATGCTGCATTGTTGGAGGTGCCATCCTTTGGATGATGCATTAAACCAGTGTTCCATGTGTTGCTGGTTTAGTGTAAAGTTAAAAGGGGATGCTGTTTGTCCAGTGGTACTGATGACTAAGTGTTACAGATGGGAGATTGGGGGTGAGCAGGGTGTCTTTTACTCAGAAAAATAATGATATTCCATTTCCACGAACCAGGGCTTCCATCGAGGAGAAGTACGGGAAGGATTTGGTCTCGTTGTCAAAGAAAATGTGCGGGCAGAATGAACTGAAGTAAGTTCTATAAGTATGCTTTTGAGGTGAATTTCTCTGCTTAAAGTTATGGAATATCCTGTGACGGGGATTCGAACACTGCTGAACCCAGTGTTGGCAATGAGCACTTGGTCTGGAAGCAGCACATTACTTATTTCTTTGTGGTGGGAGATGTTGGCAGTGGAAGGGATGGTCCCTATCGGGACTGGCCTACATGGGATCCAATCCCGCAATATTGGGTTGCTTCTTAATACCCTCTGAAGTGGTCCCTACTACCACTTTCTCAGGGCAACCAGTGAATGGGCAATAAATCCTAAGAACAAAGTACTATCTGCAAGCACATATCCAGTGCATATGGAAAAAGGCAAGTAGCACGTCCAGGTCACTCCTAATCTGGGACACAACTGAGGCAACCCTCACTCCTATAAAGGGAATTAACTAATTAATTTGAAGTTTGTCACGACCCCGGCTTTAATCATGTATTTTCAGTGACAGTTGATCACCATATCTTCAAGCTGTTCACTTAGTCTTCTCTTTATTTCCCCTCTCTAGTACGTTGAAGAGAGCATTTGATGTCTTCAAGCAACGTAAGTATTTAATCTTTTCTAAGATATGAATGAGAACCCAGTGAACTGATAATGCCTTCTGCTAATGTTACTTTGAACGGCATGTAACAGCTGTTTTAGTTTGGATTCTGGGAGAATGGTGTTCATGTGCTGGCTCCCAGTGTGTACAGCGCTAAATTCGGCTCCCTTATCATAGACCAACAAAAGTCTATGGTTTATGAGTCTGTTGCTGGAACAAGGGAGCTGCATTGATTAGGCAAAAACGAGTAGGTTGAATTCAATGCCAGTAAATATGAGGTTGTACATTTTGATTACTATATAAAAGTAACCATTCTACTTTGAATGAGGGAAGACTGGGTGATGTGGAAGAGCAGTCAGATTGTGAGGGTTCAGGTTCACAATACCTTAAAAGCAGAACTTCAAGTGAATAAGGCCATAAAAAATTAATAGGATACTGAGTTTTATAGCAAGGGATAGAATATAAAAGTTGAGATGTAATGGCGAATCAATTTAAAATCTTATGAAGACCACAGTTGGAGGAACATGGTACAGTTTTGGGCTCAACACCAACGGAATATTGTTGAGGCAATAGAAAGATTACAGGGATAGGGTGCTGCCTGTTATGGGGAACTACAGGTACAAAGAAAGGCCTAGAAATTGGCCTCCTTAGCGCCTCCCATTATCGTCTCTAGGGGGCGGTAACTGGACGCTAACCGTTTCCCGACCGGGTGTGGCGCGATCGATGACTCCCGCTAAATTCGTCTGTAGGTTTGCGACGGTGGTAAGATGTTGCGCCCCATTCTCCTTCGCCCGGAGATTGTGATGTCATCACTGTGCACATCGCCCCGGTAGCACCCCGGACCCGGACTTCGGTTCCGTCCCCTGCAACATCGCCGGGCGAAAACATTGACAGCTGCAGGAGATGTTAATCGGGAGGCCGGGCGCTTCGGGGGTGAAAGTTAAAGGGGAGATGACCGAGGCAAGTACAAACATTTCTGCAATCTTTTCAATTTTGTTCATTCCTTTTTGGCCGTGATCGATCAGCCCGACACTCTGCTGCAGTGCATCGGGCTGATCAGGCCGGATCGTGGCTGCCGTCGGGGACCAGCTCACTGGTCCTAATGCACAGCCTGCAGCGATGGCCCTTCCCTTTAAGGAGAGGAAGGTGCCTCGGAACTCGGCAGCTCTGCACGGCCCAATGTGCAGCGCTGCTCCGTTACCGCCCCTCCTGATTTAGTGCCCCACTTACTTCCTGGAGCGCAAACACTGCATTTCCTTTAATCTGGGAATCATTAGCGGCTGGCGGGATGCTCCCAAATTTTCCCCCAAAGACTTTAAAAATGAGAACTTTTTTTTTTAAACGGGAGATTACGGGTAATTATGTTGGGAAAATGCTGGAGTCCATTATTAAGGAAGCAGTAGCAGGACATTTGGAAAAACATGATTCAATCAAGCAGAGTCAGCATGGTTTTCTGAAAGGGAAATCATGTTTGACAAATTTGCTGGAGTTCTTTGAGGATGTAACAAGCAGGGTGGATAAGGGGGAACCAGTGGATGTGGTGTATTTGGATTTCCAGAAGTCATTCGATAAAGTGCCACATAAAAGGTTACTGCACAAGATAAAAGTTCACGGGATTGGAAGTAATATATTAGCATGGATAGTGGATTGGCTAACTAACAGAAAACAGAGCGTCAAGATAAATGGGTCATTTTCCGGTTGGCAAACAGTAACTAGTGGGGTGCTGCAGGGATCGATGCTGGGGCCTCAACTATTTACAATTTATATTAATGACTTGGATGAAGGAACCGAGTGTAATGTAGCCAAGTTTACTGATGATACAAAGATCGATGGGAAAGCAAGTTGTGAGGAGGACGCAAAGAATCTGCAAAGAGATATAGACAAGCTAAGTGAGTGGGCAAAAATTTGGCAGATGGAGTATAATGTGGGAAAATGTGAGGTTATCCATTTTGGTAGGAAAAAAAAGCTAATTATTATTTACATGGGGAATGATTACAAAATGCAGTGGTACAGAGGGACCTGTGGGGGTCCTTGTACATGAAACACAAAAAGTTAGTATGCAGGTACAGCAAGTAATTAGGAAGGCAAAAAGAATGTTGGCTTTTATTGCAAGGGGGATAGAGTATCAAAGCAGGGAAATCTGTACAGGGTATTGGTGAGACCACACCTGGAGTACTGCATACATTTTGGTCTACTTATTTAAGGAGGGATATACCTGCATTGGAGACAGTTCAGAGAAGGTTCACTCGGTTAATTCCTGAGGTGAAGGGGTTGTCTTATGAAGAAAGGTTGAGCAGGTTGGGCCTATACTCATTGGAGTTTAGAAGAATGAGAGGAGGTCTTATTGAAACATACAAGATTCTGAGGGGGCTTGACAGGGTAGATGCAGAGAGGATGTTTCCCCTCGTGGGGGAATCTAGAACTAGGGGGCATAGTTTCAGAATAAGGGGCCGCCCATTTAAAAAGGAAATGAGGAGGAATTTCTTCTCTGAGGGTTGTAAATCTGTGGAATTCTCTGCCCCAGAGAACTGTGGAGGCAGGGTCATTGAATATATTTAAGGTGGAGATAGACAGATTTTTGAACGAATAAGGGAGTGAAGGGTTATGGGGAGTGGGCAGGGAAGCGGAGTTGAGGCCAGGATCAGGTCAGCCATGATCTTAATGAGTGGCGGAGCAGGCTCGAGGGGCCAAATGGCCTGCTCCTGCTCCTATTTCTTGTGTTCTTACGGGGAGCCAGTGGAGGCGAGTTAGGATCGGGGTTGAGAGGTGAGTGGGACTTTGTGCAGGATACAATGCTGGCGACAGAGTTCTCCAGGAGTTTGTTCATGTAAAGGTGGAGTTTGGGAGGCCAGCAAGAAGCATTTTGCAAAAGTTGAGTCTCGAAGTAAGGACGACGGGGATGAGGATTTCTGTGGTAGTTGGGAGTGGAGTATGGAATAGGAGGTCATGTTTCTGAGGTAGAAGCAAAATTCTTGTTTTGAATCTCAGGTCGAGCTCGAACAGGATATCATAGTTGGGTTGAATTTCTGGTTGATATGGGCTAGGTGGCCAGACAGCACAGTGACAGTCATGGAATCCAGGATGGTGGTGGAGACCAGGCATACGTACATTTGGAAGGTGACTTGATGCTGTTGGATAATGTTGATAATGAGCAGCATATCGATGAGGTATTGGAAGGGATCAAGGATGGAGCTTTGGAGTACACCATTGCAGGAGATGTTTTGGCTACATTGTCACTGGTTATGGTGGAACCATGAGATTGTACTTCCACAGAAGTGCATGCTGGTAATGGAGGAGGCTCGTATGGTCAACTGTGTGGTCAACTGCAGAGGACAACGGTTCGGGCCAAAGTCACACACAATGCTGTTATATTGATTGTGTGTCCTGTGTGTTGTTGGGTTCCAATGTACACCGCTCATGGCAATGCCAAAATAAGCTTGCCACATTCTGAAAGCTGGCTGTTGGGCCCAGATTTAACTGTTTACTGGCTCTGGATGAGGTGTTGCCAGTTCTTTTGTTCGGATTCTTTAATGGCCATTGCCATTGGTTTCTGGTTCATCTCCGAAATTCATTGTTCTTCTCATTTGTAGTGTAAGTGAAATGTTATAATGGTCTTCTTGACATATAGGGGCCGAAATTGCCCCACGGGGAAAGGCCAGTTAGCCCATCCGGGAAGCTCTAGCAGGGCACAGGTGCACTAACACATGGGCGCGGGATCCAGAGCGCTCACCCCCAGAATTGCCCCCGGGGCTCGGAGCGCGAAAAGTGGTTTGCGATTAGCTCACCGGCGCGGCGTATCCCGGCGATGATGTCATTTGCGAGACGCGAGGTCAGCGTGGGGCGATGCCAGCGACAGCTTCTCGGGGCGAAAGGCTGGGGTACCCCTTAAAGGAGAGGTGGTTAGCGCCACGGCCACCATCTTTTTTCTGTTGGCCGACTTTTCGACAATGGCGGTCGCTGGCCCGGCGACACCCTCCCTGGTGACCCAGCAGCAGCTCGTTTGTATTTACACTGTACAGCCACCAGAGGGCTCATCCCCTGGAGTCCCAAGGGATCCCATAATCCCTTGGGAGCACAGGTATTTAAGGAGGCTTCACAGGTTGGAGAGGCACTCTGGATACCTGCAATAAAAGACTATGGTCATATTTTACTTTGAGCTCACAGTGTTCAGTCTGACTCTTTCTCCAGACACAACACCCTTCCTTTTAAAAGAAGGGGTGGGATGTTGTGATGCGGCATGTCAGCGCCGTGCTGTGAGTCCCGCCCCGCGAACGCCCGGTTACCGCCACACACTTTTTTTGCCTTCAAGAGGCCAATTCCGCGCCGCAGGCAGCACTTCCCGCCCTCGCTAAACTTTCATATCATTCACATTATGTGCCCCAAACCAGGCACGGGGTAACTTCGCCCCCAAAGACTCTTGTCAGTCAGGCACGAGTCAGCGTCTTGTCATCTGCATTTGTTTATTTAAAAAAAACATTGACCTCGTTTTGGGAAATTTATGAGCACAGTCGTTTTCTGGAATTGCCAAAAAGATTTTTTTAAACTGCAGTTATTGGATATCTGAGGCATGAGAGTTGTAACGGTTCAGCTGGTCAGCGTGCAACTGTAGAGAGAAAAGACAGGTTCTAATGGTTGAGCTGAAAAATCTGTACCTAAAACACAAAGCTGTCTTTTCTCTTTACGGTTCCTCACAAAACTTTGGCGGGTATTTACAGCACTTCTTTCAGTGACTCTGCCGTTAGCCCATCACATCGTATCTATTATATCTGCAATTACCATCGAATAACTCCACGAGGCCTTGTGCTGTGAGTAAGAGCTGTGTGACTTGAGTCCATTTAATACGACTGTAAAGTGAGGGGCAGATGACTGACTGCCTTTTATATGCCCTTGCACATCAGGGCGGGAAACCCCTGGGCCTCCAACAGCAGCGCCCTCAGCTGGTACATCGTACATAGTTACATAGTGAATACAAAGAGTTTTCATACATGACAGTATCATTGTTCATTCACTTTGAATTTCACCAGGTCCGTGAATACATCATTCGGATGTTCGAAACTCTTTAAACAACACTACAGCTATTGATCAAAACTTTGGTCAAAAATGGTGTCCCTATCAGCACAGAGTGTTAGCACCCGATCAAAACATTCTATCCGTGTTGTTAATACCATCTTGCCCACCTGTATCTTGCCAGCAGTAAGACTCAAAATATACACTTACTGATTGGTCGCGAAGGATTAATGCACGAGTGCCTTGCAGCCAATCACCAGCTTCTAACTTCTGCCTGGTCCTCGACCAATAATGGCAGACATACTGGAGAATGTCTCACAAACATACTCGTGGAGAGCTATTCATTCTGTCATTATCTCATTGCCTTCCAGAGATGGAGAATGTGGGACTGTTGCACATCCAGCTGGCAAGCAGCTTACGGGAAGAGATGAAGAAACTGGAGGAATTCCGGGAAAAACAAAAGGATCAAAGGAAGAAGGTGGGCCGGTCATACTTTTTTGTTTAACATTGTGATCATTGATGTCAAAGGCCGTCACCCTCACTTCATATCTGCTTTGTTTCTTTGCCTCTTCCCCGCCCTCTCTTCGAAAGGCTATATTTTTTCTGCCTTTTTTTAATCTAGTTACTCCAGCTTCCTTATTTTAGACGAGAATTGCATTTGATATACAGCACAGAAACAGGCCATTTGGCCCAACCAGTCCATGCCAGCGTTTATGCTCCACTCGAGCTTCCTCCTCATCTTTCCTCATCTAAATCTATCAGCGTAACCCTCTGTTTCCTTCTCCCTCATTTGCTTATCCACCACCCCTTATGTGCATCTATACTATTCACTTCAATCACTCCCTGTGGTAGCGAGTTCCACATTCTCACCACTCTCTTGGTAAAGAAGTTCCCCATTGGATTTCTTGGTGACTATTATTGTGTTCCTAACACTGATGAGGCTGAACATGGGGAGGTTAAAGTAACAGTGACCTCAGTCTTTAATAAGACACTCCAGAGTGAGGAACAGGTCTGAGGGGCCGGCTTATATACAGTGCTTCATGCTGGGATCCCTTGGGACTTCAGGGGATGAGCTCCCTGGTGGCGGAACATGGGAGTGCATGCTTTACAGATACACAACATCACTCCCCCGCCCAAAGTCAAAGTGAAAACTATTTACAAGGTGAGGCGGTCGGGAGCCTTTCTTTCCCTGGTGGACCGCCTCGGTACAAATGTCTGTTCTGGTGTGTTGGCTGTGCCCTCGCTGGGCTGGCGTGTTGTTGGCCCTGCAGGGCTGCTGGGTGAGCCTGGCCTTGCTGGGCTGTTGGGCGTGATGGGTTCGATTTCCTGGTCCGGCGTGGTGTCGTTGATCCTTTGGGTGTTGTGGGCTCGAAAAAGGTGGTGTCTGCTGTGGGTTGTTCAGGGCAGTCTGTGAACCGCAGCCTGTTTTGGTCCAGGTGCTTTCTGCAAATTTGTCCATTATCTAGTTTGACTACAAACACCCTATTCCCTTCTTTAGCTATCACCGTGCCCGCGATCCACTTGGGACCATGTCCATAGTTTAGCACATACACAGGGTCATTCAGATCAATTTCCTGTGATACAGTGGTGCGACCATTGTTTACATTTTGTTGCTGCCGCCTGCTCTCTACCTGATCATGCAGGTTGGGGTGAACCAGCGAGAGTCTGGTTTTAAGTGTCCTTTTCATGAGTAGCTCAGCCGGGGGCACCCCTGTGAGTGAGTGGGGTCTCGTGCAGTAGCTGAGCAGTACTCGGGACAGGCGGGTTTGGAGTGAGCCTTCTGTGACTCGTTTAAGGCTCTGTTTGATTGTTTATACTGCCCGCTCTGCCTGCCCATTGTAGGCTGGTTTAAACGGGGCTGAGGTGACATGTTTGATCCCATTGCGGGTCATGAATTCTTTAAATTCGGCACTGGTGAAACATGGCTCGTTGTCACTGACCAGTATGTCAGGCAGGCCGTGGGTGGCAAACATGGCCCTCAGGCTTTCAATGGTGGCGGTGGCGGTGCTTCCCGACATTATTTCACATTCAATCCATTTTTAAAAAGTGTCCACCACCACCAGGAACATTTTACCGAGAAACGGGCATGCATAGTCGACATGGATCCTCGACCATGGTCTGGAGTGCAAGGACCACAAACTTAGTGGTGCCTCTCTGGGCACGTTGCTCAACTGAGCACACACGCTGCATTGCCGTACACAGGAATCTAAGTCAGAGTCGATACCGGGCCACCACACGTGGGATCTGGCTATCACTTTCATCATTACTAAACCCGGCTGTGTGCTGTGGAGATCCGAGATGAACGTCTCCCTGCCCTTTTTGGGTAGCACTACGCGGTTACCCCACAACAGGCAGTCTGCCTGAATGGACAGCTCGTCCTTTCGCCACTGGAACGGCTTGATTGACTCTTGCATTTCAACGGGGATGCTGGCCCAGCTCCCATGCAGTACACAGTTTTTTACTAGGGACAGCAGAGGATCTTGGCTAGTCCAAGTCCTAATCTGGCGGGCCGTGACAGGTGATTTATCATTTTCAAACGCTTCCATGACCATCAACAAGTCTGCGGGCTGCGCCACCATCAAGAAGTTTACAGGCTGCACCATTTCCACCCCAGTGGTGGGCAATGGTAGTCGACTGAGAGCATCCGTACAGTTCTCGGTGCCTGGCCTGTGGTGGATGGTATAGTTATACGCTGATAGCGTGAGTGCCCACCTTTGTATGCAGGCTGAGGCATTAGTATTTATCTCCTTGTTTTCAGCGAACAGGGATGTGAGGGGCTTGTGATCGGTTTCCAACTCAAATTTGAGGCCAAACAGGTACTGATGCATTTTCTTTACCCCAAACACACATGCTAATGCCTCTTTCTCAATCATGCTGTAGGCCCTCTCGGCCTTAGACAAGCTCCTGGAGGCATAGGTGACAGGTTACAACTTCCCCGCAACAATAGCTTGTTGTAATACACACCCGACTCCATACGACGACGCATCACATGCTAGCACAAGTCTTTTACACGGGTTATACAATACAAGCAGCTTGTTGGAGCATAAAATGTTTCTGCTTTCTCAAAAGCAATTACTTGTTTTTTTTTCCCATACCCAGTTCTCACCTTTGAGCAATAACACAAGTAGGGGCTCTAAAAGGGTGCTTAACCCCGGTAGGAAGTTACCAAAATAGTTGAAGAGTCCCAGGAACGACCGCAGCTCCGTGACATTCTGTGGCCTGGGTGTGTTCCTGATAGATGTCAAGACAGAATGTGGACTGAATGCTGTCCGCCGCGATCTTTCTCGCCAAAAACTCCACTTCTGTTGCCATGAAGATGCATTTCGACCTCTTCAGCCGCAGCCCAACGCAATCCAGTCGCTGGAGGACCTCCTCCAGGTTTTGTAGATTCTCGACTGTGTACTGACCCGTGACCAATATGTCGTCCTGGTACCGACTTGAGTAGGCTCTCCATGTTTCTCTGGAAGATCGCTGCAGCCGATCGAATTCCAAACGGACATCTGTTGTAGATGAACAGTCCCTTGTGCGTGTTGATGCAGGTGAGGCCCTTCGAAGATTCCTCCAGCTCCTACGTCATGTAGGCCGAAGTCAGGTCGAGCTTGGTGAATGTCTTGCCTCCTGCCAGCGTCGCAAATAGGTCGTCTGCCTTAGGTAGTGGGTATTGGTCCTGTAACGAGAAACGATTAATAGTTATAAATTAATAGTTAATTTATAATCGCCGCAAATCCTGACTGTGCCATCACTTTTGACTACTGGAACAATCGGCTGGCCCACTCGCTGAATTCCACTGGGGAGATGATGCCCTCACGTTGCAGCCTGTCCAGCTCAATTTCCACTCTCTCCCTCATCATGTGAGGTACCGCTCGCGCCTTGTGGTGAAAGGGTTGTGCCTCTGGGACCAAGTGGAATGCACCTTCACCCCAGAAAAGTTTCCAATGCCTGGCTCAAAAAGGGAAGGAAATTTGTTAAGAACCTTAGTACATGAGGCCTCATCGACATGTGATAGCGCTCGGATGTCATCCCAGTTCCAGCGGATTTTGCCGAGCCAGCTCCTTCCAAGCAGTGTGGGACAATCCAGAGTGGCAGTTCATGCACCATGCTCTCATAGGTGACCTTGACCATGGCGTTGCCCAGGACAGTGATGCGCTTTTTGGTGTACGTTCTCAGTTTCGTGTGGATGGGGCTCAGGGCTGGTCTGAATGCCTTGTTGCACCACAGTCTCTCAAACATCTTTTGACTCATGATGGATTGGCTAGCGCCAGTGTCCAGTTCCATGGCTACGGGTAAGACATTCAATTTTACGTTTAGCATTATAGGTGGACATTTCATCAAAAATGTGTGCACCCCGTGTACTTCAGCATCTGCCTCCTCTCTCTGAGGCTCAAAATTGCTTTGATCCACCATGGTCCGATCTTCCTCTGCCACGTGGTGGTTAGCAGGTTTTGCAGAGCTTACAGCTCGTCCAGAAGCTCGTTGGAGGTGCCCCATTGTTCCACAGCTCTTGCAAACATACTCTTTGAAGCGGCACGAATAGGCTGAATGGAAGTCTCCACAACACCAACAAGGTGTGAATTGCCTTGCATTCATCCTTCATTGGGGACTCAGTCATCTGGGTCACCTGAGGCCTGCTGGCAGTTGCAGACTCGTGGGTTCTGCCCTGTACATTTCTGCTTGCAAACACAGTTCCGGTTAATTTATAAACATTGCTAGCACTTGTGTGCTGAGAGATTTGTTTGGTGGACATAAACGCCAGTGCTATCGCAATGGCCTTGCTGAGGGTCGGTGTCTCTACAGTCAAGTGTTTTCGTAGGATGGAATCGTGGCCAGTGCCCAGTACAAAAACGTCTATGAGCATTTGCTCCAGGTAGCCATCAAACTCGCATTGTCTTGCAAGTCGCCTTAGCTCAGCGATGTAGCTCGCCACTTCCTGACCTTCAGATCGCTGGCACATGTAGAACTGATACCTTGCCATCAGCACGCTCTCCCTCGGAGATTCTTCATGAGGCTGTAGGTTGGTGCCCCGCAGACTGTGAGGAGGACCGCTCTCCTTTTTGCAGCGCTTCATTCTCCGTCCAGCTCGTTGGCTACGAAGTACTGGTCTCGCCGTTCGACATCGGCTTCCCAGTCCTCACCCTCCGATAATTTCGCCAGGATGTCCACAGTTTGCTGCATCTTTGTGTTGTATTTGTATTCTCGTTGCCAGTCATTGCATTCCTAACACAAATGAGGCTGCACACAGGGAGGTTAAAGTAACAGCGACCTCAGTCTTTATTAAGACACTCCAGAGTGAGGAACAGGCCTTAGGGGCCGGCTTATATACAGTGCTCCCAAGGGATGCTGGGATCCCTTGGGACTTCAGGGGATGAGCTCCCTGGTGGCGGAACATGGGAGTGCATGCTTTACAGACACACAACAACTATCTCATATTGATGACCTTTAATTTTGCTCTTCCCCACAAATGGAAACATTGGGCCCAAATTTGGCCGGTAGAGATTTCTGGCGCACTCACCAGAGGTGTGCCGCTTTTGTATACTGATTAGGGCGGCAAAAATCTTCAGGCCGAGTTTGGTCGCTCCCCAGCCTCTCCTCGATAATGGCGTAGCATGGCCGCTGGATTCGGGGGCGGAGCCAGGTCCTGCCGCTGAAAACAGTGCCGTGACCTCTGCACATGCACGCTAGAGTATGCGCGCATGCGCAGTAGCTCCTCACCACCAGAATCTCTGCATGTTATCTGCAGGCTGTGTGAGAGGGGCCCAAAGTGGGCCGCCCCTATCCCTGGCCGAATGGGCTCCCTCACTGGCGACCCGCTGAAGGTAGGACTTCTATTTTTTATTTGTTTAATTATTTATTGATTGATTGATTATGTGGTCCATTTTTCATTTTGCTTTCTGGGTTGCACGAGATCTCTTGAGACCCCAGTTTAAGTCCACTAAAGAGATTCTGAGCTTTCTGAGTTTCAACTGCGCATGCATGCAAGTAGAGTTGCAGTCAGTAGGAGGTTGAGGGTATATCACCAGGAGCAGATCTACACAGTGAGAAAGAACTGTTGACAGCTAAATCCACAAGGACCTCTCCAGGTGATTACTCCTTACCAATAATGCAGGACTTGGAGTGTCAGCCGGCGGGGAGCGGAGCGCAGCGTGATCCCCCGGGATTGAGGCTGTTCGGAGCCAGCGGAGCAGCAAGTGAAAGCTGCACACATGTAGCTCACCGATCTCAGGGACCCGCCGACTCACTGACCTCGGGGGCCTTGCCGATTCACCAACCTTTTTATTTGTTATTGATTGATTGCTTATTACTTTGGCCTTGGTGATTTAGGTGCAGGGTGCCTTCTAGTTTTTATTTATTAATTAATTGCTTATTACTTTTTATGCTTTGTTTAGTGCTTTGTAAGTCTTGGTTCTAGGTGCAGGTCCTCTCAGCTTCCTTGTATTTTTTATTTGTTATTGAATGCTTATTTTTGTGCTTTGTTTAGTGCTTGGTGCTTTAAATGTACTTGCCTGCGCTGATTTCTTAACTCTCCGCAAGGTTTTTCTGTCGGCCACAAGTGGCCACATACGCTGGCCTAAGTTAGTTTGGAGCAACTATTAGCTGTCCAAACGGGCTTAAATGGTCAAAACAGGCGCAGGTGGCTGGTAACACCCCCTATTGAAAAAAAAACGAAACTAAAAAAAAAATCCGAACTAACTCACTTACACTGGCGCAAATTAAATGTGCAGAATGGGGATTTTTAAGATACTCCAAAAAAATTAAGTTGCTCCAAAAAAAACAGCAACTCCTGGGCAAATTTGGGCCCAATCTCTCTGTATCCACTCTATCAAAACCTATCATAATTTTAAAGATTATATTAGGTCACCCCTCAGCCATCTCTTTTCAAGAGAAAAGAGACCCAGCCTGTTCATCCTTTCCTGATAGGTACTACGCTCCTAAATTAGCCTTGGCTCTGGCCTCATGAATATCTGTACTACTTTTGCTATCTCGGTAGGTTTTTGATAGTGCAGACAGGGTAATGAACAGAAACTCTCTCATTGGATTGCTTTAGCTGCCAGATGCTGTCTGTGCATCTGCAAGATTCTCCTCGTCTTCAAAAGATCAAAGTAACATGAACAACGGGGCTTTAATGACCAAATGTATTTATTGAATAAGTGTTGAAGAAATAATAGTGATACCATAAAATGCATTTACAGTAGAAACATAGAAAATAGGTGCAGGAGTAGGCCATTCGGCCCTTCGAGGCTGCACCACCATTCAATAAGATCATAGCTGATCATTCACCTCAGTACTCCTTTCCTGCTTTCTCTCCATGCCCCTTGATCCCTTTAGCCGTCAGGGCCATATCTAACTCCCTCTTGAATATATCTAATGAACTGGCCTCAACATCTCTCTGCAGTAGAGAATTCCACATGTTAACAACTCTGAGTGAAGAAGTTTCTCCTCATCTCGGTCCTAAATGGCTTACCCCTTATCCTTGGACTGTGACCCCTGGTTCTGGATTTCCCCAACATCGGGAACATTCTTCTTACATCTAACCTGTCCAATCCTGTCAGAATTTTATATGTTTCTATGAGATCCCCTCTCATTCTTCTAAACTCCAGTGAATACAGGCCCAGTCGATCCAGTCTCTCCTCATATGTCAGTCCCGCCATCCCGGGAATCAGTCTGGTGAACCTTCGCTGCACTCCCTCAATAGCAAGAACGTCCTTCCTCAGATTAGGAGACCAAAATTGAACACAATATTCCATGTGAGGCCTCACCAAGGCCCTGTACAACTGCATTAAGACCTCCCTGCTCCTATACTCAAATCCCCTAGCTATGGAGACCAACTTACCATTTGCTGCCTTCAGAGCCTGC
Source organism: Pristiophorus japonicus (assembly GCF_044704955.1). Classification (NCBI taxonomy): domain Eukaryota; kingdom Metazoa; phylum Chordata; class Chondrichthyes; family Pristiophoridae; genus Pristiophorus; species Pristiophorus japonicus. Next base: position 46,349,258 of record NC_091978.1, read on the forward strand.
TGTACCTGCATGCCAACTTTCAATGACTGATGTACCATGACACCCAGGTCTCGTTGCACCTCCCCTTTTCCTAATCTGCCACCATTCAGATAATATTCTGCCTTCCTGTTTTTTCCACCAAAATGGATAACCTCACATTTATCCACATTATACTGCATCTGCCATGCATTTGCCCACTCACCTAACCTGTCCAAGTCACCCTGCAACCTCTTAGCATCCTCCTCACAGCTCACATCGCCACCCAGCTTAGTGTCATCTGCAAACTTGGAGATATTACATTCCGTAGATATTAGAATCTACTGATCTTTATTTTAAACTAATTTTAATTCATTAATTACCTGTACATGGATTACATTTCTTGTAATCTTATCAGCCCCAGGAGCTGACTGGTCTCTTTATATCTCCCATTAGGAGTTTAGGCTCCCTTTTTTAAAAAAAAGCTGAATAACAATTGCTAGCATATCTTGGATTTGAATATCTGTCAACTAAATTCAAAAAGAGCTGCGCATAATTAAATATATCACACAGTTACTTGTGTTTGAACTGTATGGCTTGGCCATTCTTCTCCAGCCAATGGCCGAGGACAGTGGTTCTCAAACATTTCTGGTTGAAGGACCCCTTTTTTAAATGGATTTCATGGAGCCCTCATCTAAATTATAATACTATATAATACACATAATATAAATCCAATCCTCTCTCTCTGTAGGTAGCGCCTTTCACAACCACTGGATGTCTCAAAAGTGCTTTACAGCCAATGAAGTACTTTTGGAGTGTAGTCACTGTTGTAATGTGGGAAACGCAGCAGCTAATTTGAGCACAAGTAAGCTCCCACAAACAGCAATGTGATAATGACCAGATAATCTGTTTTTGTTATGATGATTGAGGGATAAATATTGGGCAGGACACCGGGGATAACTTCACTGCTCTTCTTCGAAATAAGATTATAAGAAATAGGAGCAGGAGTAAGCCATTTGGCCCCTCGAGCCTGCTCCATCATTCAATAAGATCATTGCTGATCTGATCATAGACTCAGCTCCACTTCCCTACCCACTCCCCATAACCTTTTACTCCCTTATTGCTCAAAAATCTGTCTATCTCCGCCTTAAATATATTCAATAACCCAACCTCTAGGGTAGAGAATTTCACAGATTTTCAACCCTCGAAGAGAAGAAATTCTTCCTCATCTCAGTTTTAAATGGACGGCCCCTTATTCTGAGACTATGTCGCCTAGTTTTAGTTTCCCCGATGAGTGGAAATATCCTCTCTGCATCCATCTTGTTGAGCCCCCTCATTATCTTATATGTTTCGATAAGATCACCTCTCATTCTTCTGAACTCCACTGAGTGTAGATTCAACCTATCTTCATAAGTCAAACCCCTCATCTCCGGAACCAACCTTGTGAACCTTTCCTGAACAGCCTCCAATGCAAGTATATCTTTCCTTAAATCCGGAGACCAAAACTATACGCAGTACTCTAGGTGTGGCCTCACCAATACCCTGTACAGTTGTAGCAGGATTTCTCTGCTTTTATACTCTATCCCCCTTGCAATAAAGATCAACATTCCATTTGCTTCCTGATTACTTGCTGTACCTGCAGAATAATTTTTTGCATTTTATGCATAAGGGCCCCCAGGTCCCTCTGTACTGCAGCACTTGCAATTTTTCTCCTTTTAAATTAAAATTTTTTTTCTATTTTTTCTGCCGAAGTGGATAACCTCACATTTTTCCACATTATACTCCATCTGCCACATTTTTGCCCGCTCACTTAGCCTGTCTATATCCCTTTGCAGATTTCTTGTGTCCTTCTCACAATTTGCTTTCCCACCCATCTTTGTATCATCAGCAAACTTGGCTACATTACACTCGGTCCCTTCATCCAAGTCATTAATATAGATTGTAAATAGTTGAAGCCCCAGCACTGATCCCTGCGGCACCCCACTAGTTACTGTTTGCCAACCGGAAAATGACCCATTTATTCTGACTCTCTGTTTTGGGTTAGTTAGCCAATCCTCTATCCATGTTCATATATTACCCCAACCCCGTGAACTTTTATCTTGTGCAGTATCCTTTCATGTGGCACGTTATCGAATGCTGTCTGGAAATCCAAATACACCACATCCACTGGTTCCCCCTTATCCACCCTGCTCGTTACATCCTCCAAGAACTCCAGCAAATCTGTCAAATATGATTTCCCTTTCATAAAACCATGTTGACTCTGTTGATTGAATCATGCTTTTCCAAATGTCCTGCTACTACTTCCTTAATAATGGACTCCAACATTTTTCCAATTTCAGATGTTAGGCTAACTGGTCTATAGTTTCTTGCTTTCTGTCTGCCTCCTTTTTTAAATAGGGGTGTTACATTTGCGGGTTTCCAATCTGGGACCGCCCCAGAATCCAGGGAATTTTGGTAGATTACAACCAATGGATACACTATCTTTGCAGCCACTTCTTTTAAGTCCTTAGGATGCAAGCCGTCAGGTCTAAGGGACTTGTCCGCCTTTAGTCCCATTATTTTACCGAGTACCACTACTTTGGTGATAGTGATTGTATTAAGTTCCTCCCTCCCTATTGCCCCTTGATTATCCACTATTGGGATGTTTTTAGTATCTTCTACCTTGAAGACCGATACAAAATATTTGTTCAAATTCTCTGTCATTTCCCTGATCCCCATTATTAATTCCCCAGTCTCATCCTCTAAGGAACCAACATTTACTTTAGCCTATCTTTTCCTTTTTATGTACCTGTAGAAATCCTTACTATCTGTTTTTATATTTTGTGCTAGTTTGCTTTCATAATCTATCTTCCTTCTCTTCTTAGTCGTTCTTTGCTGGCTTTTAAAAGTTTTCCAAACCTCTGTTGTCATGGGATCTTTTACATCCACCTGAGGAAGCAGACGGGGCCTCAGTTTAACATCTCATCTGAGAGATTGCACCTCCGACAGTGCAGCACTGCCTCAGAGTGTCAGCCTAGATTTACGTGCTCAAGTCTCTGGAGTGGGACTTGAACCCACAACCTTCTGACTCCGAGACAAGTGTGCTACCCACTGAGCCACAGCTGACACTAACTGATAAATGGAGGACTTTCTTTTTCTTTATGGGACAGGATTGTAGGTACAGCAATTTTTAAACCCCATTATACAGTGTGACTGAATCATAGGAACCACTCCCATAATTATAAAAGGCTTCATCTTTGTCACAACGCTCGTTAAAAAAAAAAAATTGGCCTGGATTTCCCTCTACAATCACATCCAAAATTGTGACAGAAAGTGGGGCTAAATGGGGTGAAGGGGCCTTTGGCCACCTGCTCTCCACAACTTTAATTACCCTCCCCACCCCGGGACTGGCACTGGCCACACCTTCCTCACCTGCTGCATCCGAATGCAGGTGGTGCGGGGGCCTGGGTTCCTGGCGCGTTGGCTCCCTATTACTGCTGTTCCTCTGGGTGTGCAAGGAGAACAACAACAACTTGCATTTATATAGCGCCTTTAACGTAGTGAAACGCCCCAAGGGGCTTCACAGGAGTATTGTGCGATTTAAAAATTGACACCGAGCTGCATAAGTAGAAATTAGGGACGGTGACCAAAATATTGGTCAAAGAGGTAGGTTTTTTAGGAGCGTCTTGAAGGAGGAAAGCGAGGTAGAGAGGCGGAGAGGTTTGGGCAGGAAGTTCCAGAGCTTGGGGCCAAGTCAATAGAAGGCACGGCCACTATTGGTTGAGCGATTTATTATCAGGGATGCTCAAGAGGGCAGAATTAGAGGAGCGCAGATGTCTCCGGGGTGGGCGGTTGTGGGGCTGGAGGAGATTACACAGATAGCGAGGGGTTGTGGGGTTGGAGGAGGTTACAGATATAGGGAGGGGTTGTGGGGCTGGAGGAGATTACACAGATAGCGAGGGGTTGGAGGAGGTTACAGATATAGGGAGGGGCGAGGCCATGGAAGGACTTGAAAATAAGGAGAAGCCTGGTGGTTGTCTCTAGGTTAGTGCAGGAAAGTCCCTGACATTTCAGGATGAATGGACAGTGTCTACAAGAACTTTGGCTGAATTCCTCCTTGGGGCTCCTGTGCCTCGTTCCCCTCTGGCCACGCAGTGTACATCCGGCTTCACCACCCGCAGGATCGTGCGCCTTGGCAGCACAGAGCTCCGTTGTGGTTGCGGGAATCCTGCCAGGAGTCCCGCTTGCACACTTAACTGGGCTCTGAGCCAGATAAATGGGTTAGGTTCACAGCGGGGTCAGATAGTGGGGTGGAAGTCCTGCTCCACTGCTAACCAGCCAGAAATATTACCTCTTGGCCTTTATATTCTACACCTCGTGATAAAACCTAGTATGTTACAACACTGGCATCTATCCAACAATGTGGAAAACTGCCCAGGTATGTCCTGTCCATAAAAAGCAGGACAAATCCAATCCGGCCAATTACCGCTCCATCAGTCTACTCTCAATCATCAGCAAAGTGATGGAAGGTGGTGTCGACGGTGCTATCAAACGACACTTGCTCACCAATAACCTGCTCACTGATGCCCAGTTTGGGTTCCGCCAGGACCACTCAGCTCCAGACCTCATTACAGCCTTGGTCCAAACATGGACAAAAGAGCTGAATTCCAGAGGTAGGTGAAAGTGGCTGCCCTTGACATCAAGGCAGCATTTAAGCGAGTGTGTCATCCAGGAGATCTAGTAAAACTGAAGTCAATGGGAATCGGGGGGAAAACTCCCTGCTGGCTGGAGTCATACCTTGCACAAAAAAAGACGGTTGCCATTCGCAACTCCTCAGATAATGAAGCAGTCCATGCCCACATGCAGCAAGACCTGGACAACATTCAGGCTTGGGCTGATAAGTGGCAAGTAACATTCGCGCCACACAAGTGCCAGGCAATGGCTATCTCCAACAAGCGACAGTCTAACCACCTCCCCTTGACATTCACAGCATTACCATCGCCGAATCTCCCGCCATCAACATTCTGGGGGTCACCATTGACCAGAAAGTCAATTGGACCAGCCAGATGAATACAGGCACTAAGGCAACGAGAGTGGGTCAGAGGCTGGGTATTTTGCAGCGAGTATCTCACCTCCTGACTCCTCAAAGCCTTTCCACCATCTACAAGGCATAAGTCAGGAGTGGACTTGCCTGGATGAGTGCAGCTCCAACATCTCTCAAGAAGCTCGACACCATCCTGGACAAAGCAGCCCGCATAATTGGCACCCCATCCACCACCTTCAACATTTACAATCTCCACGACCGGCGCACCCGTGGCTGCAGTGTGTACCATCTATAAGATGCACTGTGGCAACTCGCCAAGTCGTCTTTGGCTGCACTTCCCAAACTCGTACCCTCTACCACCTAGAAGAACAAGGGCAGCAGGCGCATGGGAACACCATCTCCTGCAAGTTCACCTCCAAGTTGCACACCATCCTGACTTGGAAGTATATCGCTGTTCCTTCATCGTCGCTGGGTCAAAATCCTGGAACTCTCTTTCTAACAGCACTGTGGGAGTATCTTCACCACACAGACTGCAGTGGTTCAAAAAGGCGGCTCACCACCATATTCTCAAGGGCAATTAGGGATGGGCAATAAATGCTGGGCTCGCCAGCGACGCCCATATCCCATGAATGAATAAAGAAAAGAAAAATCTATTGGCTTTCCTCAACAACCTTATCAACCTGAGGTGTTGCTTTGAATACCCTCTGATCCTCTACCCCAAATCCATCTGGTCTGACACAAGCTGCCTTCCATTCAGAATATAATTACTGCTATTTTTTTTTCAAAATTGTATCACCTATATTGAACTCCCTCTGCCACTTTTTAGCTCATCCCCCCGCCCCCTGATCACTACCCCTTTGAAGCTTTCCTTGGTCTTCTATAGAATGAACTATATTTCATACTTTGGTATCATCTGTAAATTTTAACACCACTACTCTAAGCCTATATCCAAATCATTGATGTACACAGTGAACAGAAATGGCTCCAGAACTGAACCTTGCAGGACACTACTTTTCAAATACTCGGATGAACTGCCTTGAACCCCTGCTCGCTGCTTTGTCTTTTCCAACTAATGTTCATCAGGTTTTCTCTCCTCATAATTCCATAGCCCTTCACCTTAGGATTCTCAAACTCCACGTACACTACATCCACTGCAAAGGTCAAAAGCGGGTAAAAGATATTGAGGTACATATCAGCCGACGTCTAATTGAATGCCGCAACAGGCTGAAGGGGCCGAATGGCCTGCTTCCTGTTCCTATGATTAAGCAATCAGTTATTCCACAGCCACAGGGAGCTTTCCCCTGCAGCTGACTTTGGGAATGCTAGACACTAGTTCTGGGTGGCAGCAATGTGTCGAAATGTTTAGTTTGGAGCATGGACAACTTGGGCACAAAACATCATCCAAAATAATAAGAAAACAGAACAATTTGCAGATAAAATGACTGATTCTGACTGCGTGCTGTGTACTATCAATAGGCCCTTACTCTCCACGATGTCCAGGCCACTCTATTTTGTACACCTTGATGAGGTCTCCTCTCAACCTCCTCTGTTCCAATGAGAACAAACCCAGCCTATGCAATCTATCCTCATAACTAAGATTCTCCATTCCAGGCAGCAAAATCTTCTCTGCACCCTCTCTAGTGCAATCATGTCCTTCCTATAATACGGTGACCAGAACTGCATGCAGTACTCCAGCTGTGGCCTAACCAAAATATTATATAATTTAAGCATAACCTCCCTGCTCTTATATTCTATGCCTCGGCCAATAAAGGCAAGCATTCCATATGCCTTCTTAACCACCTTATCCACCTGGCCTGCTACTTTCAGAGATCTGTGAACAAGCACTCCAAGGTCCCTTTGTTCATCTGCACTATTAAGTGGCCTACCGCTTAATGTGTATACCCTTTCCTTAATAGCCCTCCCAAAGTGCATCACCTCACACTTCTCTGAATTAAATTCCATTTGCCACTGCTCTGCCCACCTGACTAGCAGATTGATATCCTCCTGCAGCCCATGACTTTCCTCTTCATTATCAACCACACAGCCAATTTTAGTGTCGTCTGCAAACTTCTTAATCATACTCCCTACATTAAAATCTAAATCATTGATATATGCCACAAAAAGCAAGGGACCCAGTACTGAGCCCTGCGGAACCCATTGGAAACATCCTTCCAGTCACAAAAACATCCATCAATCATTATCCTTTGCTTCCTACCTCCAAGCCAATTTTGGATCCAACTTGCCACTTTACCCTGTATCCCATGGGATTTAACCTTCATGACCAGTTTACCATGTGGGACCTTATCAAAAGCCTTGCTAAAATTCATATATACTACATCGTACGCACTACCCTCATCGACCCTCTTGGTTACCTCCTCAAAAAATTCAATCAGGTTAGTCAAACACGATCTTCCCTTAACAAATCCGTGCTGACTGTCCCTAGTTAATCCTTGCCTTTCCAAATGTAGATTTATCCTGTCTTTCAGGATTTTTTCCAATAATTTTCCCACCACTGAGGTTAGGCTGACAAGTCTGTAATTACTCGGCCTATCTCTTTCTTCCTTCTTAAACAAGGATATTACATTAGCAATCCTCCAATCCTCCGGCACCATGCCCAGATTCAAAGAGGACTGGAAAATGATGGTCAAGGCCTCTGCTATTTCCTCTTTTACTTCGCTCAACATCCAGGCCTGGGGAGTTATCTACTTTCAAAGCTGTTAAATCCCTTAATACTTCCTCTCTCACTATATTTATTTCATCCAGAATATCACACTCCTCCTCGATAGCAATATCTGCATTACCCCTTTCCTTTGTGAATACAGATGCAAAATATTTGTTAAGAACCTTACAACATCTTCCGCCTCCTCACAAAGATTACCCTCATGGTCTCTAATAGGCCCTACCCTTTCTTTAGTTACCCTCTTACTCTTAACATAGTTATGCCCAATTTTTTGTGGCCCGAGTATGCCAAAAAAAATGTGTTGTAAGTTTCCCCTTCATTTTGGTGTGGCCTAACCCGAGGATGTGGAGCCTTGATCTGCGCCAAAAAGATCGGGCTGCCTTGGTAACCTGTGAGTTCTGCTGCCTGCCAGTGAGTTCTCTCAGTTCTCCTGTGTGCGTTCTGTGACTTCTGCTGCCTGCCGGTGAGTTCTCTCAGTTCTCCTGTGTGCATTCTGTGACTTCTGCTGCCTGCTGGTGATTTCTCTCAGTTCTCCTGTGTGCGTTCTGTGACTCCTGCTGCCTGCCGGTGAGTTCTCTCAGTTCTCCTGTGTCCGTTCTGTGACTTCTGCTGCCTGCCGGTGATTTCTGTCAGTTCTCCTGTGTGCGTTCTGTGAGTTCTGCTGCCTGCTGGTGAGTTCTCTCAGTTCTCCTGTGTGCGTTCTGTGACTTCTGCTGCCTGCCGGTGATTTCTGTCAGTTCTCCTGCCCGACCCTAGCCCTGGATGAGTGGCCTCCCGATGCGATCTCTTAAAACTCACCGGCAGGCAAGAGCACTAAGAGATTGATTGCACCGGAGGCCACTCGGACAGGGCTAGGAGCGGGGAGGAGAACTGACAGAACTCACCGACAGGCAGGAGGACTGTCAGTTCTCCAGCCCGCCCCTAGCCCTGGCCGAGTGGCCTCCTGGTCCGCTTCCCCGCCCCTAGCCCAGGCTGAGTGCTCACCTCCCTCCCGGTCAAAGGCTTCCCCCCCACCTCTCTCTCTCCCCCTCCCTCTTATCTTTCCTGCTGCTGCTGTCCGGGCATCTGCTGAACTTGCATGCGCCGATTTCCTTACCTGCGCCAATTTCTATACCTGTGCCGATTTCTTTATCTCTCCGCAAGGGTTTTCTCAAGTGGCCACATACGCTGGCCTAAGTAGAAATGGAGTAACTATTAGCTGGCCAAAGTTGCTTAAATGGCCAGAACTGGCGGAGGTGGTTGAGAAAAAGTGAGTTACGCTGGTGCAAATTGATTGGGGAAGCTGGGGATTTTTAAGTTACTTCAGAAAAAGCAGCCTGCTCAAAAAAAAACGGAGCAACTCCTGGCCAAAATTGAGTCCCATGATTGGTAATGGTAGCAATAATTCTCCACTGAGCACAAGCAAGACACAATGTTTGAGTCCCAGTCGAGCAAGATGGAGAAGGCCCGAGAACAGACTCCCTCATCTTCCAGATGCCAGTAGGGAAAAGTTGGAAAGGAAAACTAGCCCTGGGTGACAGTTCCACTTTTGTTTTCGGCATCTAGCTGATTTTGGGTTTGAGCAGAGGATGCACGATCTTTAAATTTGCTGACTATTCGTAAGTCGGGGGTTTGACAAATAATGAGGACTGTCAAGACTTCAGGAAGACAAAGGCATGGACACTCCCATCCACCCATTTGCTGCCCAGTTGACGGATTTCCCAGCAGCCTGGGGCCGATGTGCACTGGAGAGGTGCCCATGGTACTGCTGACCACTGGCCACTGGCTCACCCTGCTGCTGCTCCCATAATTCCAGCAGGGTCAATCCTGGAGAACACTGCTTGATCTTCGACATGTGTAATAAAAGAAAGAATAAGATGGGAAATTCTCCATTTTCTTCCGGTTATCCTGTTTCTTTTCTCTCTTCAGGTTGAACATTGCATGGAAAATTTGCACAAGCAGAAGATGGCATTCCACAAGAAAACAATGGATGTAAGAGCTTTATTTTAATTTATTTCTTGTCTTTCTTTCAAGAACTCGTGCTACTCTTTGGTTTACTGGTTTTCTTTTTTTTTTGGAAGTTTTTAACCTGTGGTTATTCACCACCTTCCAGTATTAAATAAATTAGGCCATTTTATATGTAGTCTGTTGGAAACTGTATGTAGTATGTAGGCTTTGAAACAGGGCCTAATAACTTAGTTCTAGTCAAATACATGTTCAATTATGCTGCTAGAGTTCGATGAGGAAAGATGGGAGGAGGCTCGAGTGGAGCATAAACGGCGGCATGGACTGGTTAGGCCGAATGGCCTGTTTCTGTGCCGTATATCCGATGCGATTGCCTTTTGAAAGTTCCTACGGAATCTGATTCCACCACCCTTTCAGGCAGTGCATTCCAGATCAGCATAACCCTCTGTGTGAAATAATTTCTCCTCATTTTTCCCTCTAGTTCTTTTGCCAATTATTTTACATCTGTGACTTCTGGTTACTGGCCCACTTGCCAGAGGAAACAGATTCTTCCGACTTGTTCTGTCAAACCCCCTCATAATTTAGAATACCTCTATTAGGTGTCTCCTTAACCTTAAGGAGAACAGTCCCAGCTTCTCCAATCTATCTACATAACAACTCCCTCATCCCTGGTATCATCCTGGTAAACCTCCTCTGCACCTTCTCCAAGGCCTTGACATCCTTCCTAAAGTGTGGTGTCCACAATATTCCAGCTGAGGCAAAACTAGTGATTTGTAAAGGTCTAGCATGACTTCCTTGTTTTTGTATTCAATGTCCCTATTTACATAGCCAAACATTCCATATGCTTTCTTAACTGCTTTATCAACTTGCCCTGCCACCTTCAAGGATTTGTGAATATGAACGTCCCCCCACCCCCCCCCCCCCCACTCCCCCTTGCTCCCCACCGGTCGCTCTGCTCTTGTATCCCCTCAAAATAATACCGTTTAGAATATACTGCCTCTCCATGTTGTTACTCCCAAAGTGCATCACTTCACGCTCATCTGCATTAATTTGCATTTGTTATGTGTCTGCCCATTTCCTCCTGAAGTATGCCACTATCATGCTCACTACTCATCCCGTTGTCAAGTTTTATATTGTCCACAACCTTCTATTTTCTGAATAAGTCGTTATGTTGTACTTGATCAAATGTCTTTTGATGTAAAATTATACATCTGCTGCACTACCTTCATCAACCCTCTCGGTTATTTCACGAAATAAATTGATCAGGTTAGTCAGACACAATTTACCTTTAATAAAAAAACAAAATACTGTGGATGCTGGAATCTGAAATAAAAACAGAAAATGCTGGAAATCTCAGCGGGTCAGGCAGCATCTGTGGAGAGAGAAACAGTTAACGTTTCAGGTCGATGACCCTTTGTTACCTTTAATAAATCCGTGCTGGCTGTCCCTCATTAACCCATACTTCTCCAAGTGAGAATTAATGTTGTCCTCGTCAGTGGTCTCTAGTAGAGTTCCAACCACTGACGTTAGACTGACTAACCTGTTAGTTACCAGGTTTATATCTCTCCCCTTTTTTGAACAGGAATGCAACATTTGCAGTCCTCCAGTCCTCTGGCAGCACTCCCATGTCGAAGGAGGATTGAAAGATTGTGGTCAGAGCTTCTGCTAGCTCCACCATAGCTTCCTTCAGCAACCCATCTGAACCGGGTGACTTGTTAACTTTGAGTGATGCCACCCTATTTAGCACCTTCTTCCTATCTATTTTTATCCTATCATGTATCTCTACTCCCCCCTCCTCTACTGAAACATTAATTTTATTGTGTCTGTAAGCACTCTAGTAATGACTCCACGAGGTAAGGTATTGCACTTGAACTGTTGTGACCTTAGTCCATTTATTGCAGCTCCTGAGTGAGGGTATAGTAAGGTGAACTCCCTTTTATACTTGGTTACCTGCAGTGTACAGGTGATCCCTAGATCTCCACCAATTGCACCCTCTGGTGGTACAGGCATAGTGTAGACAGTGTGAAGATACATCCAGTAGTCTTATGTAACTGTACATTGAGTGTACAGGGTATATACTTATGTTATACATACAAAACAAACTTTATCCCTTTTGTGAAGATCGATGAAAAGTATTCCTCATCTCGGTCCTAAATGGCTTACCCCTTATCCTTAGACTGTGACCCCTGGTTCTGGACTTCCCCAACATTGGGAACATTCTTCCTGCATCTAACCTGTCTAAACATAGAATTTTAAACATTTCTATGAGATCCCCTCTCAGTCTTCTGAAATCCAGTGAATACAAGCCCAGTTGATCCAGTCTTTCTTGATATGTCAGTCCCGCCATCCCGGGAATCAGTCTGGTGAACCTTCGCTACACTCCCTCAATAGCAAGAATGTCCTTCCTCAAGTTAGGAGACCAAAACTGTACACAATACTCCAGGTGTGGCATCACCAAGGCCCTGTACAGCTATAGTAACACCTCCCTGCCCCTGTACTCAAATCTCCTCGCTATGAAGGTCAACATGCCATTTGCTTTCTTAACTGCTTGCTGTACCTGCATGTCAACCTTCAATGACTGATGTACCATGACACCCAGGTCTCGTTGCACCTCCCCTTTTCCTACTCTGTCACCATTCAGATAATAGTCTGTCTCTCTGTCTTTACCACAAAAGTGGATAACCTCACATTTATCCACATTATACTTCATCTGCCATGCATTTGCCCACTCACCTAACCTATCCAAGTCACTCTGCAGCCTCATAGCATCCTCCTCGCAGCTCACACTGCCACCCAACTTAGTGTCATCCGCAAATTTAGAGATACCTACATTTAATCCCCTCGTCTAAATCATTAATGTACAATGTAAACAGCTGGGGCCCCAGCACAGAACCTTGCGGTACCCCACTAGTCACTGCCTGCCATTCTGAAAAGTCCCCATTTACTCCTACTTTTTGCTTCCTGTCTGACAACCAGTTCTCAATCCACGTCAGCACACTATCCCCAATCCCATGTGCTTTAACTTTGCACATTAATCTCTTGTGTGGGACCTTGTCGAAAGCCTTCTGAAAGTCCAAATACACCACATCAACTGGTTCTCCCTTGTCCATTCTACTGGAAACATCCTCAAAAAATTCCAGAAGATTTGTCAAGCATGATTTCCCTTTCACAAATCCATGCTGACTTGGACCTATCATGTCACCTCTTTCCAAATGCGCTGCTATGACATCCTTAATAATTGATTCCATCATTTTACCCACTACCGATGTCAGGCTGACCGGTCTATAATTCCCTGTTTTCTCTCTCCCTCCTTTTTTAAAAAGTGGGGTTACATTGGCTACCCTCCACTCGATAGGAACTGATCCAGAGTCTATGGAATGTTGGAAAATGACTGTCAATGCATCCGCTATTTCCAAGGCCACCTCCTTAAGTACTCTGGGATGCAGACCATCAGGCCCTGGGGATTTATCGGCCTTCAATCCCATCAATTTCCCCAACACAATTTCCCGACTAATAAGGATTTCTCTCAGTTCCTTCTTCTTACTAGACCCTCTGACCCCTGTTATATCCGGAAGGTTGTTTGTGTCCTCCTTAGTGACTACCGAACCAAAGTACTTGTTCAATTGGTCTGCCATTTCTTTGTTCCCCGTTATGACTTCCCCTGATTCTGACTGCAAGGGACCTACGTTTGTCTTTACTAACCTTTTTCTCTTTACATATCTATAGAAGCTTTTGCAGTCCGTCTTAATGTTCCCTGCAAGCTTCCTCTCGTACTCTATTTTCCCTGCCCTAATCAAACCCTTTGTCCTCCTCTGCTGAGTTCTAAATTTCTCCCAGTCCCCGGATTTGCTGCTATTTCTGGCCAATTTGTATGCCACTTCCTTGGCTTTAATACTATCCCTGATTTCCCTTGATAGCCACGGTTGAGCTACCTTCCCTTTTTTATTTTTACGCCAGACAGGGATGTACAATTGTTGTAGTTCATCCATGCGGTCTCTAAATGTCTGCCATTGCCCATCCACTGTCAACCCCTTAAGTACCATTCGCCAATCTATCCTAGCCAATTCACGCCTCATACCTTCAAAGTTAGCCTTCTTTAAGTTCTGGACCATGGTCTCTGAATTAACTGTTTCATTCTCCATCCTAATATAGAATTCCACCATATTATGGTCACTCTTCCCCAAGGGGCCTCGCACAACGAGATTGCTAATTAATCCTCTCTCATTACACAACACCCAGTCTAAGATGGCCTCTCCCCTAGTTGGTTCCTCGACATATTGGTCTAGAAAACCATCCCTTATGCACTCCAGGAAATCCTCCTCCACCGTATTGCTTCCAGTTTGGTTAGCCCAATCTATATGCATATTAAAGTCACCCATGATAACTGCTGCACCTTTATTGCATGCACCCTTAATTTCCTGTTTGATGCCCTCCCCAACATCACTCCTACTGTTTGGCGGTCTGTACACAACTCCCACTAATTGCTTTCATCATTATTATACCCAGGTGCGTGCTGTGGAGATCCGAGATGAACGTCTCCCTGCCCTTTTGGGTAGCACTACGCGGTTACCCCACAACAGCCAGTCTGCCTGAATGGACAGCTCGTCCTTTCGCCACTGGAACAGCTTGATTAGCTCTTGCATTTCAACGGGGTTGCTGGCCCAGCTCCCATGCAGTACACAGTTTTTTACTAGGGACAGCAGAGGATCTTGGCTGATCCAAGTGCTAATCTGGCGGGCCGTGACAGATGATTTATCATTATCAAAAGCTTCCATGACCATCAATAAGTTTGCAGGCTGCGCCATTTCCACCCCCGTGGTGGGCAATGGTAGCTGACTGAGAGCATCCACACAGTTCTCGGTGCCTGGCCTGTGGTGGATGGTATAGTTACACGCTGATAGCGTGAATGCCCACCTTTGTATGCGGGTTGAGGCATTAGTATTTATCTCCTTGTTTTCATTGAACAGGGATATGAGGGGCTTGTGTTTGGTTTCCAGCTCAAATTTGAGGCCAAACAGATATTGATGCATTTTCTTTACCCCGAACACACACGCTAATGCCTCTTTCTCAATCATGCTGTAGGCCCTCTCGGCCTTAGACAAGCTCCTGGAGGCATAGGCGACAGGTTGCAACTTCCCCGCAATGTTAGCTTGTTGTAATACCCACCCGACTCCGTACGACGATGCATCACATGCTAGCACAGATCTTTTACACGGGTTATACAATACAAGCAGCTTGTTAGAGCATAAAATGTTTCTGGCTTTCTCAAAAGCAATTACTTGTTTTTTTTCCTCATACCCAGTTCTCACCTTTACGCAATAACATATGTAGGGGCTCTAAGAGAGTGCTTAACCCCAGTAGGAAGTTACCAAAATAGTTGAGTCCCAGGAACGACCACAGCTCCGTGACGTTCTGTGGCCTGGGCGCGTTCCTGATAACCTCTGTCTTGGCGTCTGTGGGCCGAATGCCGTCCGTCGCGATCTTTCTCCCAAAAACTCCACTTCTGTTGCCATGAAGACGCATTTCGACCTCTTCAGCCGCAGCCCTACACGATCCAGTCGCTGGAGGACCTCCTCCAGGTTTTGTAGGTGCTCGACGGTGTCCCGACCCGTGACCAATATGTCGTCCTGAAAGACCACCGTGCGTGGTACCGACTTGAGTAGGTTCTCCAGGTTTCTCTGGAAGATCGCTGCAGCTGACTGAATTCCAAACGGGCATCTGTTGTAGATGAACAGTCCCTTGTGCGTGTTGATGCAGGTGAGGCCTTTCGAGGACTCCTCCAGCTCCTGCATCATGTAGGCCGAAGTCAGGTCGAGCTTGGTGAATATCTTGCCAGCGACGCAAATAGGTCGTCTGCCTTTGGTAGCGGGTATTGTTCCCGCAGCGAGAAACAATTGATAGTTACTTTATAATCGCCGCAAATCCTGACCGTGCCATCACTTTTAAGTACTGGAACAATCGAGCTGGCCCACTCGCTGAACTCCACTGGAGAGATGATGCCCTCGCATTGCAGCCTGTCCAGCTCGATTTCCACTCTCTCCCTCATCATGTGAGGTACCGCTCGCGTCTTGTGGTGGATGGGTCGTGCCTCTGGGACCAAGTGGATCCGCACCTTTGCCCCGGAAAAGTTTCCAATGCCTGGCCCAAAAAGGGAAGGAAATTTGTTAAGAACCTGGGTAAATGAGGCCTCATCGACATGTGATAGCGCTCGGGTGTCATCCCAGTTCCAGCGGATTTTGCCCAGCCAGCTCCTTTTAAGCAGTGTGGGGCCATCGCCCGGGACAATCCAGAGTGGCAGTTCGTGCACCGTGCCCTCGTAGGTGACCTTGACCATGGCGCTGCCCAGAACAATGATAAGCTCTTTGGTGTACGTTCTCAGTTTCATGTGGATGGGGCTCAGGGCTGGTGTGAATGCCTTGTTGCACCACAGTCTCTCAAACATCCTTTTACTCATGATGGATTGGTTAGCGCCAGTGTCCAGTTCCATGGCTATGGGTAAGCCATTCAATTTTACATTTAGCATTATAGGTTGACATTTCGTCGAAAATGTGTGCACCCCGGGTACTCCAGCATCTGCCTCCTCTCTGAGGCTTGAAATTGCTTTGATCAACCATGGACCGATCTTCCTCTGCCACATGGTGGTTAGCAGGTTTTGCAGAGCTTGTAGCTCGTCTGCAAGCTCATTGGAGGTGCCCCATTGTTCCACAGCACTTGCAAACATACCCTTTGAAGCGGCATGAATAGGCTGAATGGAAGCCTTCACAACGCCAACAAGGTGTGAATTGCCTTGCATTCATCCTTTGTTGCGGACTCTGAGTCATCTGGATCACCTGAGGCCTGCTGGCAGTTGCAGACTCGTGGGTTCTGCCCTGTACATTTCTGCTCGCAAACACAGTTCCAGTTAATTTATGAACATTGCTCGCACTTGTGTGCTGAGAGATTTGTTTGGTGTTATCACTGGTGGATAAACACTTGTGCTATCGCATTGGCCTTGCTGAGGGTCGGTGTCTCTACAGTCAAAAGTTTTCGTAGGATGGTCTCGTGGCCAATGCCCAGTACAAAAACGTCTATGAGCATTTGCTCCAGGTAACCATCAAGCTCACATTGTCCTGCAAGTCGCCTTAGCTCAGCAACGTAGCTCGCCACTTCCTGACCTTCAGATCGCTGGCACGTGTAGAACCGATACCTCGCCATCAGCACGCTCTCCCTCGGGTTAAGATGCTCCCGAACCAGTTTACACAGTTCCTCATGCGACTTATCTGTGGGTTTCACCAGAGCCAGAAGATTCTTCATGAGTCTGTACGTCGGTGCCCCGTAGACCGTGAGGAGGACCGCTCTCCTTTTTGCAGCGCTTCCTTCTCCGTCCAGCTCATTCGCTACAAAGTACTGGTCTAGCCGTTCGACATAGGCTTCCCAGTCCTCACCCTCCGAAAACTTCTCCAGGATGCCCACAGTTTGCTGTATTTTTGCGTTGGATTCATATACTCGTCGCCAGTTATTGTGTTCCTAACACAGATAAGACTGCACACAGGGAGGTTAAAGTAACAGTGACCTCAATCTTTATTAAGACACTCCAGAGTGAGGAACAGGCCTTAGGGGCCGGCTTATATACAGTGCTCCCAAGGATTGCTGGGATCCCTTGGGACTTCAGGGGATGTGCTCCCTGGTGGCGGAACATGGGAGTGCATGCTTTACAGATACACAATATCCTTTTCTTCCCTATCCCTCCTGAATACATTGTAACCGGGAATGTTTAGCTTCAGTTCGTGCCCATAAGTAATAGGAGCAGGAATAGGCCCCACGGCCCCTCGAGCCTGCTCCACCATTCAATAAGATCATGGCTGATCTTCGACCTCAACTCCACTTTCCCACCTAATCCCCATATCCTTTGATTCCCTTAGTGTCTAAAAATCTATCGATCTCAGCCTTGAATACACTCAAAGACTCAGCATCCACAGCCCTCTGGGATAGAGAATTCCAAAGATTCACCACCCTCTGAGTGAAGACATTTCTCTGCACCTCAGTCCTAAATGGCCGACCCCTTATTCTGAGACTATGCCTCCTAGTTCTAGACTCTCCAGCCAGGGGAAACAGCCTTGTTTAAGCCAGGTCTCTGTTCTAGCCACTATATCATAACTCCATGTGGCAACTAGCGCCTGTAACTCGTCATTCATACCTGTAACACTCTTCGCGATCCCCACTGACACCTGGGAGTCCCTGGCCCAAGACCGCCCTAAGTGGAGGAAGTGCATCCGAGAGGGCGCTGAGCACCTCGAGTCTCATCGCCGCGAGCATGCAGAAATCAAGCGCAGGCAGCGGAAAGAGCGTGCGGCAAACCTGTCCCACCCACTCCTTCCCTCAACGACTATCTGTCCCACCTGTGACAGAGTCTGTGGCTCTCGTGTTGGACTGTTCAGCCACCTAAGAACTCACTTCAGGAGTGGAAGCAAGTCTTCCTCGATTCCGAGGGACTGCCTATGATGATGATGATGACTCCTCGCAGGCATTCCAACACTATGCTAGTCTGCTTTGTTTTATTCCTCCGCCAAATTCCTCCGCTTTCTCTTCTGTTGCTGTTTCTCCCTCCTAGTTTTCTATGCACCTTACCTCTCCTCTCTGCTGCTATGTCCTACATAGAAACATAGAAAATAGGTGCAGGAGCAGGCCATTCAGCCCTTCTAGCCTGCACCGCCATTCAATGAGTTCATGGCTGAACATGAAACTTCAGTACCCCCTTCCTGCTTTCACGCCATACCCCTTGATCCCCCGAGTAGTAAGGACTTCATCTAACTCCCTTTTGAATATATTTAGTGAATTGGCCTCAACTACTTCCTGTGGTAGAGAATTCCACAGGTTCACCACTCTCTGGGTGAAGAAGTTTCTCCTTATCTCGGTCCTAAATGGCTTACCCCTTATTCTTAGACTGTGTCCCCTGGTTCTGGACTTCCCCAACATTGGGAACATTCTTCCTGCATCCAACCTGTCCAAACCCATCAGAATTTTAAACGTTTCTATGAGGTCCCCTCTCACTCTTCTGAACTCCAGTGAATACAAGCCCAGTTGATCCAGTCTTTCTTGATAGGTCAGTCCCACCATCCCGGGAATCAGTCTGGTGAATCTTCGCTGCACTCCCTCAATAGCAAGAATGTCCTTCCTCAAGTTAGGAGACCAAAACTGTACACAATACTCCAGGTGTGGCCTCACCAAGGCCCTGTACAACTGTAGCAACACCTCCCTGCCCCTGTACTCAAATCCCCTCGCTATGAAGGCCAACATGCCATTTGCTTTCTTAACCGCCTGCTGTACCTGCATGCCAACCTTCAATGACTGATGTACCATGACACCCAGGTCTCGTTGCACCTTCCCTTTTCCTAATCTGTCACCATTCAGATAATAGTCTGTCTCTCTGTTTTTACCACCAAAGTGGATAACCTCACATTTATCCACATTATACTTCATCTGCCACGCATTTGCCCACTCACCTAACCTATCCAAGTCACTCTGTAGCCTCATAGCATCCTCCTCGCAGCTCACACTGCCACCCAACTTAGTGTCATCCGCAAATTTGGAGATACTACATTTAATCCCCTCATCTAAATCATTAATGTACAATGTAAACAGCTGGGGCCCCAGCAAAGAACCTTGCGGTACCCCACTAGTCACTGCCTGCCATTCTGAAAAGTACCCATTTACTCCTACTCTTTGCTTCCTGTCTGACAACCAGTTCTCAATCCACGTCAGCACACTACCCCCAGTCCCATGTGCTTTAACTTTGCACATTAATCTCCTGTGTGGGACCTTGTCGAAAGCTTTCTGAAAGTCCAAATATACCACATCAACTGGTACTCCTTTGTCCACTTTATTGGAAACATCCTCAAAAAATTCCAGAAGATTTGTCAAGCATGATCTCCCTTTCACAAATCCATGCTGACTTGGACCTATCATGTCACCATTTTCCAAATGCGCTGCTATGACATCCTTAATAATTGATTCCATCATTTTACCCACTACTGAGGTCAGGCTGACCGGTCTATAATTCCCTGCTTTCTCTCTCCCTCCTTTTTTAAAAAGTGGGGTTACATTGGCTACCCTCCACTCGATAGGAACTGATCCAGAGTCAATGGAATGTTGGAAAATGACTGTCAATGCATCCGCTATTTCCAAGGCCACCTCCTTAAGTACTCTGGGATGCAGTCCATCAGGCCCTGGGGATTTATCGGCCTTCAATCCCATCAATTTCCCCAACACAATTTCCCGACTAATAAAGATTTCCCTCAGTTCCTCCTCCTTACTAGACCCTCTGACCACTTTTATATCCGGAAGGTTGTTTGTGTCCTCCTTAGTGAATACTGAACCAAAGTACTTGTTCAATTGGTCTGCCATTTCTTTGTTCCCCGTTATGACTTCCCCTGATTCTGACTGCAGGGGACCTACGTTTGTCTTTACTAACCTTTTTCTCTTTACATACCTATAGAAACTTTTGCAATCCGCCTTAATGTTCCCTGCAAGCTTCTTCTCGTACTCCATTTTCCCTGCCCTAATCAAACCCTTTGTCCTTCTCTGCTGAGTTCTAAATTTCTCCCAGTCCCCAGGTTCGCTGCTATTTCTGGCCAATGTGTATGCCATTTCCTTGGCTTTAATACTATCCCTGATTTCCCTAGATAGCCACGGTTGAGCCACCTTCCCTTTTTTATTTTTACGCCAGACAGGAATGTACAATTGTTGTAATTCATCCATGCGGTCTCTAAATGTCTGCCATTGCCCATCCACAGTCAACCCCTTAAGTATCATTAGCCAATCTATCTTAGCCAATTCATGCCTCATACCTTCAAAGTTACTCTTCTTTAAGTTCTGGACCATGGTCTCTGAATTAACTGTTTCATTCTCCATCCTAATGCAGAATTCCACCATATTATGGTCACTCTTCCCCAAGGGGCCTCGCACAATGAGATTGCTAATTAATCCTCTCTCATTACACAACACCCAGTCTAAGATGGCCTCCCCCCTAGTTGGTTCCTCGACATATTGGTCTAGAAAACCATCCCTTATGCACTCCAGGAAATCCTCCTCCACCGTATTGCTTCCAGTTTGGCTAGCCCAATCTATGTGCATATTAATGTCACCCATTATAACTGCTGCACCTTTATTGCATGCACTTCTAATTTCCTGTTTGATGCCCTCCCCAACATCACTACTACTGTTTGGAGGTCTGTACACAACTCCCACTAACGATTTTTGCCCTTTAGTGTTCTGCAGCTCTACCCATATAGATTCCACATCATCCAAGCTAATGTCTTTCCTAACTATTGCATTAATCTCCTCTTTAACCAGCAATGCTACCCCACCTCCTTTTCCTTTTATTCTATCCTTCCTGAATGTTGAATACCCCTGGATGTTGAGTTCCCAGCCCTGATCATCCTGGAGCCACGTCTCTGTAATCCCAATCACATCATATTTGTTAACATCTATTTGCACAGTTAATTCATCCACCTTATTGCGGATACTCCTTGCATTAAGACACAAAGCCTTCAGGCTTGCTTTTTTAACACCCTTTGTCCTAGAATTTTGCTGTACAGTGGCCCTTTTTGTTCTTTGCCTTGGGTTTCTCTGCCCTCCACTTTTCCTCATCTCCTTTCTGTCTTTTGCTTTTGCCTCATTTTTGTCTCCCTCTGTCTCCCTGCATAGGTTCCCATCCCCCTGCAATATTAGTTTAAATCCTCCCCAACAGCACTAGCAAACACTCCCCCTAGGACATTGGTTCCAGTCCTGCCCAGGTGCAGACCGTCCGGTTTGTACTGGTCCCACCTCCCCCAGAACCGGTTCCAATGTCCCAAGAATTTGAATCCCTCCCTGCTGCACCACTGCTCAAGCCATGTATTCATCTGCGCTATCCTGCGATTCCTACTCTGACTAGCACGTGGCACTGGTAGCAATCCCGAGATTACTACTTTTGAGGTCCTACTTTTTAATTTAGCTCCTAGCTCCTTAAATTCTTTTCGTAGGACCTCATCCCTTTTTTTACCTATGTCGTTGGTACCAATGTGCACCACGACAACTGGCTGTTCTCACTCCCATTTCAGAATGTCCTGCACCCGCTCCGAGACATCCTTGACCCTTGCACCAGGGAGGCAACATACCATCCTGGAGTCTCGGTTGCGTCCGCAGAAACGCCTATCTATTCCCCTCACCATCGAATCCCCTATCACTATCGCGCTCCCACTCTTTTTCCTGCCCTCCTTTGCAGCAGAGCCACCTATGGTGCCATGAACTTGGCTGCTGCTGCCCTCCCCTGATGAGTCATCCTCCCCAACAGTACTCAAAGCAGTGTATCTGTTTTGCAGGGGGATGACCACAGGGGACCCCTGCACTATCTTTCTTGCACTGCTCTTCCTGCTGGTCTTCCATTCCCTATCTGGCTGTGGACCCTTCTCCTGCGGTAAGACCAATTCACAACACGTGATACTCACGTCATTCTCAGCATCGTGGATGCTCCAGAGTGAATCCACCCTCAGCTCCAATTCCGCAACGCGGACCGTCAAGAGCTCGAGGCGGATACACTTCCCACACACGTAGCGCCCAGGGACACCGGAAGTGTCCCCGAGTTCCCACATGGTACAGGAGGAGCATATCACATGGCCGAGCTCTCCTGCCATGCCTTAACCTTAGATACACTTAAATTGGTAATAACAATGTTACAGTTCACTTACTGATATAAAAAAGAAAAGAAAAGCTACTCACCAATCACCAGCCAATCACTTACCCCATTGGCTGTGACGTCACTTTTTGATTACTTTCTACTTCTATTTTGCTTTCTCTCCCGCTGTAGCTGCCTTTTGATAGGCTGCTCCCGCGTCTCACCAACTGCCGCTGGCTCTCGATCTCCCGCTGGGCCTTTTATAGGCTGCTCCCGCGTCTCACCAACTGCCGCTGGCTCTCGATCTCCCGCTGGGCCTTTTATAGGCCGCTCCCCTCTCACCAACTGCCGCTGGCTCTCGATCTCCCGCTGGGCCTTTTATAGGTCGCTCCCCTCTCTCCAACTGCCGCTGGCTCTCGATCTCCCGCTGGGCCTTTTATAGGCTGCTCCCACGTCTCACCAACTGCCGCTGGCTCTCGATCTCCCGCTGGGCCTTTTATAGGCCGCTCCCCTCTCACCAACTGCCGCTGGCTCTCGATCTCCCGCTGGGCCTTTTATAGGCTGCTCCCGCGTCTCACCAACTGCCGCTGGCTCTCGATCTCCCGCTGGGCCTTTTATAGGCCGCTCCCCTCTCACCAACTGCCGCTGGCTCTCGATCTCCCGCTGGGCCTTTTATAGTCCTGCTGCACCTCCCCCTTCCAAATGAGTTTAAACCCTCCCCCACAGCACGAGTTAACCTCTCCGCGAGGACCTTGTTCCCAGCCCTGCTCACATGTAACCCGCCCAGCTGGTACAGATCCCTCTGCTCCCCGATCTGGTCCCAATTCCCCAGGAATCTGAAGCCCTCCTGCACCACTTCTCCAGCCACGCACTCACCTTCACTATCTTCCTGTTTCTGTACTCACTGGCACGAGGCACGAGGAGTAATCCAAAGGTCACCACATTTGAGGTACTGCTCTTTAATCTGTTTCCCAGCTCCTGAAATTCTGCCTGTAGGACCTCAACCCGTTTCCTACCTATGTCATTGGTTCCAACATGGACCACGACTCCTGGTTCACATGTTCATAAGGAATAGCAGCAGGAGCAGGCCATTCAGCCCCTCGAGCTCCCTTCGTAATATCCTTTACCACCCGGGAGGCAAAGCACCATTCGGGACTCACGCCTGCAGTTGCAGAATGACTGTCTATCCTCCTGACTATCAAATCTTCTAAAACAACTGCAATTTATCACTCTCTTATGCCCCCGCCCCCCGCCCATTGCAACCGAGTTTCTCATGGTGCCGTGGATTTGTTTCTGACTGTACTTCCCTGAGGTGTTATCACAAATGTTCCCTCTAACTTCTTTTTAGCTTAGTGGGTGGCACTTTCTCCTCTGAGTCAGAAGGTTGTGGGTTCAAGTCCCACTCCAGAGATTTGAGCACAAAAAAATCTAGGCTGACACTCCAGTGCAGTGCTGAGGGAGCGCTGCACTGTCGGAGGTGCCGTCTTTCAGATGAGACGTTAAACCCAGGCCCTGCCTGTCCTCTCAGGTGGACGTAAAAGATCCCATGGCACTATTGCGCAGAAGAGCATGGGAATTCTCCCCGGTATCCTGCCCAATATTTATCCCTCAATCAACATCACAAAAACAGATTATCTGGTCATTAGCACATTGCTGTTTGTGGGAGCTTGCTATGCGCAAGTTGGCTGCTGCGTTTCCCACATTACAACATTGACTGGCTGTAAAGTGCTTTGAGACATCCGGTGGCTGTGAAAGGCTCTATACAAATGCAAGTCTTTCTTTAATTTTTTTTGGGTGCCGCCCAGGCCATTCAAAATATGTGCAGTTTTTACACTGAAAAGCTGGCAAGCCAGCTGCACGGGATCCCTGGAGTGCTGTGTTGTGCAGCTTAAGGAAAACATTGGTCATCACCCTCACTAGTACCCAACACTGAATACCGGTTTGTGAGTGTCACTCGCAGGGTGACAATGTCCGGAAGCGTGCAGACCACGGAACTCTCTGCTTCCCGTTTGCACTGCAGTCACACCAGCCGCACTTCAAGCTCTAATTCTGAGCTCGAGCTTGACCAGTTGCCGGCACTTCCTGCATATGCGGTTTTCCAGGACGCACAAAGTGTTGTGGCGTTCGGGAAGTGCATGTGACGGGCCCCAGCTGTCCTGCCACATCACCAGTTATTTCCGATTTTTTTAATATTAAAGCTAGTTAACTGTTTAGCTAACACTAATCTCTCACCACAAATCAATAAACAAAATATTTATCTGTAACGTACCTGCGTTGCTCCACTCTCTGTGCTGACTCTAATATTAGTCACTTTTTGAGATTTTCCCTCTGTTTGTCTGGTATCTGCTACTCTGGTTTTCCCGATAGCTGTGTATAATATGTGAACGGTGTGGCGAAAATTTGCAGCATCGTCAGCTGGATTTCAAAGCAGTGAAACTGGTAACAGGAGACAAAAGCAAAGGGGGCTTCTTCAATTCTTAGTACCCTGTAGTTTCATCAAGGTGTCTTCTGACCACTCTATTATTGAGCAACTGCACTTCACTGTCTGACATTTCATCCCATTGTCATCATCATAGGTAGTCCCTCGAAATCGAGGAAGACTTGCTTCCACTCTAAAAGTGAGTTCTCAGGTGACTGAACAGTCCAATACGGGAATTACAGTCTCTGTCACAGGTGGGACAGACAGTGGTTGAAGGAAAGGGTGGGTGGGGAGTCTAATTTGCCTCACGCTCCTTCCGCTGTCTGCGCTTGGTTTCTGCATGCTCTTGGCGACGAGACTCGAGGTGCTTAGCGCCCTCCCGGATGCTCTTCCTCCATTTTGGGCGGTCTTGGGCCAGGGACTCCCAGGTGTCGGTGGGGATGTTGCACTTTATCAGGGAGGCTTTGAGGGTGTCCTTGTAACGTTTTCTCTGCCCGCCTGGGGCTTGCTTGCCATGTAGGAGTTCCAAGTAGAGCACTCGCTTAGGGAGTCTCCTGTTGGGCATGCGGACAATGTAGCCCGCCCAACAGAGCTGGTCGAGTGTGGTCTGATGTTGGCCTGATTGAGAACACTGAGGTTGGGAACCTGTTCAACCTTCGCCGCCTCCAGGCTAGATCCAAGGTCGTCCCATCCTCTGTCATCAAACTACAGTACGTGGACGACGCTTAGATCTGCGCACGCACAGAGGCCGATGTCCAAGCCATTGTCAACACCTTCACTGAGGCGTACGAAAGCATGGGCCTTACACTAAACATCTATAAGACAAAGGTCCTCCACCAACCTGACGCCGCCACACAGCACTGCCCCCCCCCCTCCGGTCATCCATGGCGCGGCCTTGGACAACGTGAACCATTTTCCATACCTCGAGAACCTACTATCAGCAAGGGCAGACATCGATGACGAGATCCACACCATCTCCAGTGTGCCAGCGCAGCCTTCGGTCGTCTGAGGAAGAGAGTGTTTGAAGACCAGGACCTTAAATCTGGCACCAAGCTTATGGTCTACAGGATAGTAGTGATACCTGCGCTCTTGTATGGCTCAGAGACATGGACCATATACAGAAGACATCTCAAAGTGCTGGAGAAGTACCATGAACGCTGCCTCCGCATTGTAGAGAGATTGCCACTGACTGACCAACATGTTGGTGTTCAGAGGGACCTGGGTGTCATTGTACACGAATCACTGAAAGTTAACATGCAGCTACAGCAAGTAATTAAGAAAGCAAATGGTATGTTGGCCTTTATTACAAGAGGATTTGAATATAAGAGTAAAGACGTCTTACTGCAATTATATAGGGCCCTGGTGAAACCGCACCTGGAGTATTGTGTACAGTTTTGGTCTCCTTACCTAAGGAAGGATATACTTGCTATAGAGGATGTGCAACAAAGGTTCACCAGACTGATTCCTGGGATGGGGGGATTGTCCTATGAGGAGAGATTGAGTAATTAGGCCTAAATTCTTGAGAATTTAGAAGAATGAGAGGTGATCTCATTGAAACATACAAAATTCTTACAGGGTTTTACAGGGTAGATGCAGGGAGGATGTTTCCTCTGGCTGGAGAGTCTAAAACCAGGGGTTACAGTCTCAGATAAGGGGTCGGCCATTTAGGACTGAGATGAGGAGAAATTTCTTCACTCACAGGGTTGTGAATCTTTGGGATTTTCTACTCCAGAGGGCTATGGAAGCTCAGTCGTTGAGTATATTTAAGACAGAGATCGATAGATTTTTGGATATTAAGGGAATCAAGGGATATGGGGATAGTGCAGCCAAGTGGAGTTGAGGTAGAAGATCAGCCGTGATATTGAATGGTGGAGCAGGCTTAAGGAGTCGAATGGCCTACTCCTGCTCCTAATTCTTATGTTCGTATTAACCATTACACCTGTTATAGTGGGATTGTCACTGACTGACTATTATTATACTGGGATTGTCACTCACTGATCAACATTACACACATTACAGTGGCATTGTTGCTCACTGACTGACATTATGGGGTAGAAATTCACCTCCGCCCGAAATGGGTCGCACCTTCCGGTTGTTGAAGTTTTTCTCTGGCGTGTGGGTTGCGGTGGAGGTGCCGTCGATATTCGGCACTTGGATGTTTTCTTTTGGTCGGACGGATGTAGTTGTGTCTGAGGTGCGGAAGTGCCCTCCCAGCGTGTCGGCCGCCCCGATCACTCATCAGCACCCGCTAATTTCAGGAAGGGGTCGCCGCCGGTCGGTAAGGGGTCGGCACGTCCATGCCACAGCGGGCAACCGGGTGGAGTGGGCCCCTGTACCCCTCTGCCCCTGATTGAGGCCAATTTGCAAAATGGCGGCCCCTCCACAGAGAGTCGGCGGCCATTCCACGCTACCACATGGCTGCACTTTCAGGCGGCCAGAGGCCTTATCGGGAGGGGAAATTTCAGCTCCTATATGTCATCATATTTAGATAATCACACAGTAACTGATATTACACCTATTACAGTGCGATTGCTACTCACTGACCAACATTATGCTCAATGCAGTTGAATTCTCTCGCTGACCAATTGAATCCCCTATTATAATGGGATTGCCTCTCACTGTCCAGCATTAAACCCCATTAAAGTGGGTTTTCATCTCAATCACAACATTATGTCCAATTATAGAGGGGTTGTCCTTCACTGCCTGACATTACATCTTCCACATTGATAGGAGAATAGAGCAGTTGATCAGTGAAATGTAATGAGGAGAATGGACAGGAGTCCGAACGCTCTTTTGGAATCTCTGGTTACTTCATTACTTTTTCATTATTTTTGATGTCCTGTAGTCCAAGAAGACTTACGAGCAGAAATGTAAAGAAAAGGATGAGGCTGAACAGATGCTGAATCGAAGTGCTGGGATCAGCAACTCCAAACAGCAGGAGAAAGTAAGTAACCCTCACAACAGCTCATTAAATGTCCCGCTCAGTTACTTATCTGCTGAAAGTTCTGATGCTATTCTGGTTCAGTTGTTACTTTTTTTCACACATTATTTTGCTTTGCGTAAAATGGTTTGAACTTCTGTCACGCAGGCTCTGTCTGAGCCCCGTAGTATTCAGCTAATATGTAGGCCTCAAGACCAAATGAAGAGAAGTTCTGGTGATGAAACTCCTACCGTGATCAACCACTTTCACGTTTACACCCACACACACATGCACTACAATAGCACTAAAGGAATGGTGCAGAGACTGCGTTTCAACATGTTTGTAATGTGAGAGAGTGCACTGGGCTGTCAGTAATGTATCAGTACAGCGCGACAGCTGCAGGAAAAATGCAGGGAACAGCACCAACCCTTATACATGGCCGCCTTCGACCTTTGACACTGTCAACCGCGAGGGTCGATGGAGCGTCCTCCTCCGTTTCGGATGCCCTCAAAAGTTCATCACCATCCTCCGCCTGACCCACGACAACATGCAGGCCGTGATCCTTACCAACAGATCCATTACAGACCCAATCCACATCCGGACCGGGGTCAAACAGGGCTGCGTCATCGCTCCAACCCTCTTCTCAATTTTCCTCGCTGCCATACTCCACCTCACAGTCAACAAGCTCCCCGCTGGAGTGGAACTAAACTACAGAACCAGTGGGAACCTGTTCAACCTTCGCCATCTCCAGGCCAGGTCCAAGACCACCCTAACCTCTGTTGTCGAGCTACAGTACATGGACGACGCCTGCGTCTACAGAGGCTGAACTCCAAGCCATAGTCAATGTATTTACTGAGGCGTACGAAAGCATGTGCCCTACATTAAACATCTGCATGACAAAGGTCCTCCATCACCCTGTCCTCACCGCACAGCACTGCCCCCCAGTCATCAAGATCCACGGCGTGGCCCTGGACAACGTGGACCATTTCCCATACCTCGGGAGCCTCTTATCAACAAGAGCAGATATTGATGACGAGATTCAACACTGCCTCCAGTGCGTCAGTACAGCCTTCGGCCGTCTGAGAAAAAGAGTGTTTGAAGACCAGGCCCTCAAATCTGCCACCAAGCTCATGGTCAGGGCTGTAGTAATACCCGCCCTCCTGTATGGCTCAGAGACATGGACCATATATTGCAGACACCTCAAGTTGCTGGAGAAATACCACCAACGATGTCTCCACAAGATCCTGCAAATCCCCTGGGAGGATAGACACACCAACGTTAGCGTCCTCGACCAGGCCACATAGTTCGCATGCCAGACACGAGACTCCCAAAGCAAGCGCTCTATTCAGAACTTCTTCACGGCAAACGAGCTAAAGGTGGGCAACGAAAACATTTCAAAGCCGCCCTGATAGAGTGCAACATCCCCGCTGACACCTGGGAATCCCTGGCCAAGGACGGCCCTAAGTGGAGGAAGTGCATCCGGGAGGGCACTGAGCACCTCGAGTCTCATCGCCGGGAGCATGCAGAAAACAAGCGCAGGCAGCGGAAGGAGTGTGCGGCAAACCAGTCCCACCCACCCTTACCCTCAACGACTATCTGTCCCACCTGTGACCAGACAGTGGTTCTCGTATTGGACTGCTCAGCCACCTAAGAACTCATTTTTAGAATGCAAGCAAGTCTTCCTCGATTCCAAGGGACTGCCTATGATGATGAGTACACTGGGCTGTGTATGCTGTCTCAGTACACTGGGCTGTGTATGCTGTCTCAGTACACTGGGCTGTGTGCATGTTGTATCAGCAGTGATGTAGCACAGCAACATTGCATTTTAGATCACAGCAACAATTAAATTTTCTTTATAAAAATGAATATGAATCCCCTTCCCGGTCCCGAATGCTTACCGTGGATCGTCACCGGAAGTTTAAAGGTGCAATTTTGAATGGAAATAGGGACAAACATTACACAGACTCCATTTCCTCTCGATTCTATTTTTATGTCAGTAATCAGTGAGGGCTTTTCTGTTTCTTAAATTCCGCACAACGGCCCCCTACTCTGAGTATTAAACTCTCTACACGTTTATTTCATTTTTCCTTTTCACATCCTTGTACACCAATCACCCGTTGATTCTTGCCGTTTCGCTTCGTACATGAACAGCGGCCACTGAAGTGTATACAGCTAAATGGGAATAGTAATATAGTGGCAACGTCATTGGACGATTAACTCAGAGGCCTGGACTAATGATCCGGAGACATGAGTTTAAATCCCACCAAAGCAACTGGGGAATTTAAATCCAGTTAATTAAATAAATCTGGAATAAAAAGCTAGTATCAGTAATGGTGACCATGAAACTACCGGATTGTCATAAAAACCCAACTGGTTCACTAATGTCCTGTAGGGAAGGAATTCTGTTGTCTGGTCTATATGTGACTCCAGACCCACAGCAATGTGGTTGACTCTTAACTGCCCTCTGAAATGGCCTAGCAATCCACTCAGTTGTACACAACCGGTACGAAAAACAACAATAAGAATAAAACTGGACAGATCACCCAGCGTTGACCTCGGCACTGGCTACGGACAAGACAATGGCACACCCAACCCCGTCGATCCTGCAAAGCCCTTCTCACCAACATCTGGGGACTTGTGCCAAAATTTGGAGAGCTGTCCCACAGATGAGTCAGGCAACAGCCTGACATAGAATCATACCTTTCAGCCAATGTCCCAGATTCCTCCATCCCACCGTGTCCTGTGCCAGCGTCAGGACAGACCACCCAAGGTGGCAGCACAGTGGTATGCGGGAGGGAGGGAGTTACCCTGGTGTCCTCAACCTTGACTCCAGACCCCATGAAGTCTCATGGCTTCAGGTCAAGCATGGGCAAGGAAACCTCCTGCTGATTACCACCTACTGCCCACCCTCAGCTGAACACCACATGGAAGAAGCACTGAGAGTAGCAAGGGCACAGAATATACTCTGGGTGGGGGACTTCAGTGTCCTTCACCAAGAGTGGCTCGGTAGCACCACTATTGACCAAGCTGGCCTAGTCCTGAAGGACATAGTTGCCAGATTGGGCCTGAGCAGGTGGTGAGAGAACCAATACGAGGGAAAAACCTACTTGACCTCGTCCTCACCAATCTACCTGTCGCAGATGCATATCTCCATGACAGCATTGATTGCAGTGACCACCGCACAATCCTTGTGGAGACGAAGTCCCATCTTCACACTGAGGAGATCCTCCATCGTCTTGTGTGGCACTATCATTATGCTAAATGAGATAGATTCAGAACAGATCTAGCAGCTCAAAACTGGGCATCCATGAGGCGCTGTGGGCCATCAGTAGCAGCAGGCATCACCAGGAACAAATTTTAAAAACTATAACCCAGCAAGGAGCCAGTGACTTCAAGAATAGAGAAGAAGGGAGGGGCAAGAACTGCCTGATAAAATAAATCATTCTTTCTGTTTCGGCCCACTGTATCCTACACCATTCCCATGGCCGAGAGT
This sequence comes from Pristiophorus japonicus, assembly GCF_044704955.1. Lineage (NCBI taxonomy): Eukaryota > Metazoa > Chordata > Chondrichthyes > Pristiophoridae > Pristiophorus > Pristiophorus japonicus. Next base: position 46,380,326 of record NC_091978.1, read on the forward strand.
CTGACGAGAGGCTTGTCAAGAGAATGGTTTAATCTGTGCACGTGAAAGTGTTATGTTTTTAATAATTCCGACCGGCAATATTTTGTGTTCCAGCTGATGGCAAAGGCAAACCAGAGCAAACAAAGCGCTGAAGATGCCGGTGAGTGTGAATCAACAGTGAAGAGTGAGTACGGGGGAGGGGTGGGGGAGTGCGGCAGTTCCATTTAGTGTGTAACAACAATAAAGCCAGACATACCAAGTATTGCTCATAAGTTATATTCTCTGGATTAACGTGTATCTGTTTTTCTTTTGTGACATCTTTTACAAAAAAAGTAAACACAGCCCCTTACAATTAAATGGTTTGCATTCAGTACTACCCGTGCTCATCATAAATCCCCCTCCTGATGTTTCATTGATCAGGAATAGAAGGATATGAAGATGGGGCGAGATGAAGTAGGGTGGGCAGAGGCTTGTGTGGATCAGAAACATCTGCCTGGAGCAGATGGGCCGATTGGCCTGTTTCTGCACGATACATTCGATGTAATTACATCGGCCTAGTCAATACAGTGGAGAGGCGGGCAATGATGTGTCGGTGAGGTCTGCTAATCAAACAGAGAATCTAAAAGGACCCGTTTCTCTGACTGGTATCGTGTTCCAATGGTTTTGTTGAAGCTCAGAAATGCTTTGTTGTCATTTCTACCCAATTTTCTTTCTCTTCTCCTGAAGGCCTTGATTCCTCAGTGCGTAACGTTCCACCTCACCCAAGTGGAGTGGGTATTCTGCATGTGTAATCCAGAGCAGTGAGTGCCATCAGCCTACTTTGCCAGGAGGGCACCACAGCCCTATTATGTTCTTGTCTAACGTTCATAAAAGGGCACCTCCAGCTACAGCCACTGGTTAGCGATCCAGAGCAGTGACTGGTCAATTCTGAACTTCCGAACTGAGACCAACTGAAGCATTTCTAAGAATGAAAGACTTGCAGTTATATAGCGCCTTTCACGACCACTGGATTGTTTCAAAAAGCACGTAACAGCCAATGAAGTACTTTTGAAGTGCAGTCACTGTTGTAATGTGAGAAACGCAGCAGCCAATTTGCACACAGCAAGCTCCCACAAACAGCAATGTGATAATGACCAGATAATCAGGTTTTATTTGTTATGTTGATTGAGGGATAAATATTGGCCAGGACACTAGGGATAACTCCCCTGCTCTTCTTCGAAATAGTGCCATTGGATCTTTTACGTGCACCTGAGAGAGCAGATGGGGCCTTGGTTTAACGTCTCATCCGAAAGATGGCACGTCTGACAGTGCAGCACTCTTTCAGTACTGCACTGGAGTGTCAGCCTAGAATTCTGACTTAGAGGCGCGTGTGCTACAGTTGTGTATGGAGAAAGAGTCAGACTGAACACTGAGCTCAAAGTAAAGTGTGACTGTAGTCTTTTATTGCAGGTCTCCAGAGTGCCTCTCCAACCTGTGAGTCCTCCTTAAATACCTGTGCTCCCAAGGGATTATGGGATCCCTTGGGACTCCAGGGGATGAGCCCTCTGGTGGCTGTACAGAGTAAATACAAGTTCACATATATAACACCACCCACTGAGCCACAGCTGACACTACCACAGCCCTGGTTGTGATCAGTTAATTCAGCACACAATGAGGATTGAGCCTGGGTCTGTCTAGTTCTGAACGAGTTAGCCACTTTGTCTGTGTCAAATATTATTTTATTTTTATTGCAGTATTTAGATAAGCCCTTTATTTTTTTAAATATTTGTATTCCCTGTTTTGCTTCTCTGTCCCTGCCAGCCCCTTGTAGCTGGCCACGCTGCCCAGGCATTACCCCCTCGACCTTTTCTACCCTTGGTAGGAAGCTGCTGCAAGCTCTGCCTCCCTAGGCGATGGGGCTCGGATCAGGAACTGAGCGGAGTGGAGTATTTCCTGAACCGGAGTATGTTCAACTCGCTGACACTAAGCGTGGGCGCCTGCACTGCACCCCACACACTGCATCCGAAGCCGTTTAGCAGTTGAAGCCACCCTCCATAATCACATTGGAGTTTAGAAGGATGAGAGGGGATCTCATAGAAACATATAAAATTCTGACGGGTTTAGACAGGTTAGATGCAGGAAGAATGTTCCCAATGTTGGGGAAGTCCAGAACTAGGGGTCATAGTCTAAGGATAAGGGGTAAGCCATTTAGGACCGAGATGAGGAGAAACTTCTTCACCCAGAGAGTGGTGAACCTGTGGAATTCTCTGCCACAGAAAGTTGTTGAGTCCAGTTCATTGGATATATTCAAAAGGGAGTTAGATGTGGCCCTTACGGCTGAAGGGATCAAGGGGTATGGAGAGAAGGCAGGAGTGGAGTACTGAAGTTGCATGATCAGCCATGATCTTATTGAATGGTGGTTCAGGCTCAAAGGGCCGAACAGCCTACACCTGCACCTATTTTCTGTGTTTCTATGTAAGGGAATAGATTGAAGGTCACAGTGGGGTGTCCTCATCAAGACTGAGCCATCGAGCATCTGTGGAGAGGAAGCAAGAGTTAACGTTTCGGGTCGATAACCCTACATGAGAACTGGAGAGTGTTCGAAAAGAACAGATTTTTAACAAGCACTGAAAGAGGGAGGGGAAGAAAGAACAAAAGGGAAGGTCTGTGACGGGAGAGATTAGAGAGACAAAAGGATGATGGCCCAAATTCAAATGGTAATGCCAGGAGTGAGAAAAACATTCGTCAAGATAGGGTGTGAATGGTGGGATAATGACCAACTGCCGTTAGAGACAAGGAGAGAGAAAGAAAGAAAGAAACCGGGAACTTTGTCTCCGAGCCACACACTTTCTGTCTGCACTTACCTCACATAGGGTGACATAAGAACATAAGAAATAGGAGCAGGAGTAGGCCATACGGCCCTTCGAGCCTGCTCTGCCATTCAGTAAGATCATGGCTGATCTGATCATGGACTCAGCTCCACTTCCCTGCCCTCTCCCCATAACCCCCCTTATTCCCTTACTGTTTAAAAAACTGTCCATTTCTGTCTTAAATTTAGTCAATGTCCCAGCTTCCACAGCTCTCTGAGCCAGTGAATTCCACATGTTTACAATCCTCAGATAAGAAATTCCTCCTCATCTCAGTTTTAAATGAGCGGCCCCTTATTCGAAGATAATGCCCTCTAGTTCTAGTCTCCCCTATCAGTGGAAACATCCTCTCTGCATCCACCTTGTAAAGCTCCCTCATAACCTTATACGTTTTGATAAAATCATCTCTCATTCTTCTGAATTCCAATGAGTAGAGGCCCAACCTACTCAACCTTTCCTCATAAGTCAACCTCCTCATCTCTGGAATCAACCTAGTGAACCTTCTCTGAACTGCCTACGAAGCAAGTATATCCTTTTGTAAATATGGAAACCAAAACTGCACGCAGTATTCCAGGTGTGGCCTCACCAATACCCTATATAGCTGTAGCAAGACTTCCCTGCTTTTATACTCCATCCCCTTTGCAATAAAGATCAAGATTCCATTGGCCTTCCTGATTACTTGCTGTACCTGCATTCTAACCTTTTGTGTTTCATGCACAAGTACCCCCAGATCCCGCTGTATTGCAGCACTTTGCAATCTTTCTCCATTTAAATAATAACTTGCTCTTTGATTTTTTTTCTGCCAAAGTGCATGACCTCACACTTTCCAACATTATACTCCAGCTGCCAATGTTTTTCCCGCTCACTTAGCCTGTCTATGTCCTTTTGTAGATTTTATGTGTCCTCCTCACACATTGCTTTTCCTCCCATCTTTTTGTCATCAGCAAACTTGGTTACGTTACACTCAGTCCCTTCCTCCAAGTCGTTAATATAGATTGTAAATAGTTGGGGTCCCAGCACTGATCCCTGCGGCGCTCCACTAGATACTGATTGCCAACCCGAGAATGAACCATTTATCCCAACTCTCTGTTTTCTGTTCATTAGCCAATCCTCTATCCATGCTAATATATTACCCCCAACCCCATGAACTTTGATCTTGTGCAGTAACCTTTTATCTGGCGCCTTGTCAAATGCCTTCTGGAAGTCCAAATCCACTGGTTCCCCTTTATCCATCTTGTTTGTTACTTCCTCAAAAATTCTAGCAAATTTATCAAACATGACTTCCCCTTCATAAATCCATGCTGACTCTGCCTGACCGAATTTTGCTTTTCCAAATGTCCTGCTATTGCTTCTTTAATAATGGACTCCAACATCTTCCCAACCACAGATGTTAAGCTAACTGGTCTATAGTTTCCTGCTTTTTGTCTGCCTCCTTTTTTAACTAGGGACATTACATTTGCAGTTTTCCAATCTGCTGGGACCTCCCCAGAATCCAGGGAATTTTGGTGAATTACAACGAATGCATCCGAGCCCAGTCTAAAACAGGACAGGGCTTTTCAAAAGAGGATGCAGATGTGCGCAAAATGGTCTGATTGCAAACAGACAAATACAAAACAGACCCCTTTTCGCAGATACTTGAATGGGTCATTTTGCACACGAGCAGCCAAGCCATTGTTTTGTTCATATGCACATCCTCTTTTTTTTAATTCAGCATTTTAAAAACCTGACTGGCAGGCAACCAGCCCTGAAGCTGGACCATCCAGTTCAAAACTGAGAATGAATAATTCATGGGGAATGAGGAATGAGGGTGTGAACTTTCAAAACTCAATTTTGAACTGATCCATTTTCTAGAACAAAACGTAAGCTTCAGGACAATTCTGATTGATTTTTTTTTTAAATGCCAACTTTCTTCCCAACATGTGTGTTTCGGATGAGATGTGAAACCAAGGCCCTGTCTGCTCTCTCAGGTGGATGTAAAAGATCCCATGGCACTATCTTGAAGAAGAGCAGAAGAGTTATCCCTGGTGTCCTGGCCAATATTTATCTCTCAATTAACATCACGTTGAAAAAAGAAACACATTATCTGGGTCATTATCTCATTACTGTTTGTGGGAACTTGATGTGTGCAAATTGGCTGCCACATTTCCTACATTACAACAGTGACTACACTTCAAAAGTACTTCATTGGCTGTAAAGCGCTTTGAGACGTCCTGAGGTTGTAAAAGGTGCTATATAAATGCAAGTCTTTCATAGAAACATAGAAAATAGGTGCAGGAGTAGGCCATTCGGCCCTTCGAGCCTGCACCACCATTCAATAAGATCATGGCTGATCATTCACCTCAGTACCCCTTTCCTGCTTTCTCTCCATACCCCTTCATCCCTTTAGCCGTAAGGGCCATATCTAACTCCCTCTTGAATATATCTAACGAACTGGCATCAACGACTCTCTGCGGTAGAGAATTCAACAGGTTAACAATTCTCTGAGTGAAGAAGTTTCTCCTCATCTCGGTCCTAAATGGCTTACCCCTTATCCTTAGACTGTGACCTCTGGTTCTGGACTCCCGAGAACATTCTTCCTGCATCTAACCTGTCCAATCCCGTCAGAATTTTATTTCTATGAGATACCCTCTCATTCTTCTAAACTCCAGTGAATACAAGCCCAGTCGATCCTGTCTCTCCTCATATGTCAGTCCTGACATCCCGGGAATCAGTCTGGTGAACCTTCGCTGCACTCCCTCAATAGCAAGAACATCCTTCTTTCATGGAGTGCCTCGTGTCAAGCCTCCATCTGCTAGGCCATTCCATTTTGAAGTTCAGGCTTCAGAAAACCACTGCAGAACTATTTCACCACACAATGGGCCCAAGTTTCCATATGATTCGCGCCTGATTTTTAGGAGCAACTGGTGGAGAACGGACTATTTTAGAAATCGCAATTCTCCACATTTTTTTTTCTGCAGTTCTAGTCAGGTAGAACAGTTCTAGTTTAGAACAGAATTTTTTCTTCAAAAGGGGGCGTGTCGGGCCACTGACGCCTGATTTGAAAGTTTCCACAGTGAAAATGTACTCCAAACTAAAGTAGAATGGAACAAGTGAAGATTTTTGTAGAACTGAAAAAACCTGTTCTACACATTAAAAAATCAGGCGCAGGTTACAAATTAGGCGTCCAGAACGAGGTGTGGGGGGGGGGGAAGGGAACTCATTAATTCGACAATAAATCCTTATTTATACTTCTACAAATATTATACAAATAAATCCAACCTGAATAAACATTTATAAGCCAAGAAAAGATTAAATAAACCAGCTTCCTACCTGTGTGAAAGTGCTTCAGCCAGGGAGAATTCTGCAGCTATTCGTGCCGCTGAGCAAGGGAGGGAGGGAGAGAGGGAGGGAGAGAGGGAGGGAGAGAGGGAGGGAGAGAGGGGAGAGAGAGGGAGGGAGAGAGAGAGGGAGGGAGAGGGAGGGAAGAGAGGGGGGGGGTCGGGGAACAGGAGCGGGGGGGAGCGGGTGTCGGGTCGGGGGGGAGCGGGTGTCGGGTCGGGGTGGGGAGCGGGAGCGGACCTCGGGTCGGGGCGGGGAGTGGGTCTCGGGGCGAGGGGGGGGAGAGCGGGTCTCGGGTCTCGGTCGGGGCGGGGGGGAGCGGGTCTCGGGTGTCGGGTCGGGGCGGGGGGGGGAGCGGGTGTTCTGTCGGGGCGGGGGGGGGGGAGTGGGTGTCGGGTCGGGGGGGGGGAACGGGCCTCGGGTCGGGGGGGGGGGAGCGGGCCTCGGGTCGGGGCGGGGAGCGGGAGCGGACCTCGGGTCGGGGCGGGGAGTGGGTCTCGGGGCGAGGGGGGGGAGAGCGGGTCTCGGGTCTCGGTCGGGGCGGGGGGGAGCGGGTCTCGGGTGTCGGGTCGGGGCGGGGGGGGGAGAGCGGGTGTCGGGTCTCGGTCGGGGCGGGGGGGAGCGGGTCTCGGGTGTCGGGTCGGGGCGGGGGGGGGAGAGCGGGTGTCGGGTCGGAGGGGGGGGGTGAGCGGGTCTCGGGTGTCGGGTCTCGGTCGGGAGCGGGTCTCGGGTGTCGGGGGGTGGGGGGGGTGTCGGGGCGGGGGGGGGGAAGAGCGGGTCTCGGTCGGGGCGGGGGGGAGCGGGTCTCGGGTTGGGTCGGGGGTGGGGGGGAGCGGGTCTCGGGGCGGGTGTCGGGGGGGTGGGGAGCGGGTGTTGGGTCGGGTCTGGTCGGCGGGGGGGGGGGAGCGAGTGTCGGGTCTGGTCAGGCGCGGAGCAGGAGCTGGCTGTGGGAGGAGCCCCAGTGAGGCCATTGGGCCAGGGCTAGGGGCTGTGTGCTTCGGGCCCCTCCCACACAGTTCGGTGCCTGGAGCTACTGCACTTGCGTGCCGACTGTAGCGCGCATGTGCAGAGGTCCCGGCACTGTTTTCAGCGCAGGGACCTGGCTCCGCCCCTCCCCCACAGCTCGTGCTGGCTGCGCCGAGTGCCACAGGACCTGCAAGTCGGTGGAGAATACCAAGGATTTATTTAGGCGCCGTTTTAGGCGTGAAAAACGGGCGCCCAGCTCGGAGGGGCGCCCGTTTTTTTTCTTGTGGAAACTTGGGCCCAATACCTCTCTGCAGGCTGTGAATACATATCTCATAGGCCAGAGGATAGATTCCTAGTGTTGAGCAGTTCCAAAAGATCTAATTGAAAAGTTATGGCCTTCTCCTCCCCATCCTCTCAGCTGGTTATTATGGAGCTTGCATGCTGCAATGCCACGAGTGATGTTACTGCAGCAGCCCAACAAGGTGGAATACCCACCTCACGTGACTTCATACTTGTAAATAAAAATGAACACTTTCAAAAGTCATCAATCAAAATCAAAAAGTGAAGGGTGCAGGGAGTACTTTGAAAAAATGTTTCCCCATCCTTCTAAACTTTCCTTCCCCCTTTTAAGTCATCATCATAGGCAGTCCCTCGGAAGTGAGGAAGACTTGCTTCCACTCTTAACATGAGTTCTTAGGTGGCTGAACAGCCCAATACGAGAACCACAGTCCCTGTCACAGGTGGGACAGATAGTCATTGAGGGAAGGGGTGGGTGGGACTGGTTTGCCTCACGCTGTTTCTGCTGCCAGCACTTGATTTCAGCATGTTCTCGGCGACGAGACTCGAGGAGCTCAGCGACCTCCCGGATGTACTTCCTCCACTTGGGGCGGTCTTTGGCCAGGGACTCCCAGGTGTCAGTGGGGATGTTGCACTTTATCAGGGAGGCTTTGAGGGTGTCCTTGTAACATTTCCGCTGCCCACCTTTGGCTTGTTTGCCGCGAGGGAGTTCCAAGTAGAGCACTTGCTTTGGGAGTCTCGTGTCTGGCATACAAACTATGTGGCCTGCCCAACGGAGCTGATCAAGTGAGGTCAGTGCTTCAGTGCTGGGGATGTTGGCCTGGTCGAGGTCGCTAACGTTGGTCCTCCCAGGGGATTTGGTGGGATCTCGTGGAGACATCCTTGATGGTATTTCTCCAGCGACTTGAGGTGTCTACTGTACATGATCCATGTTTCTGAGCCATACAGGAGGGCGGGTATTACTACAGCCTACAGACCATGAGCTTTTAAGTATTCTGTACCCATTTACATTAATGTATTAATATGCAGAAATTGCATAAATAAGGAAGAGTATCTATTGTCACTGTAGTCCTCCTCCTCTGTAAAGATAGTTCAATCTGCACATATATTCATATAATTACTTGCTGCATGTCTCATTGCACTCTCTCTAGCCTGGAGTTTCCTATTTCTATTTGTGTTTCTACTTGTTCTCTGTTCTGCCACCTCCCTTTCAAAGTATGTGAGGCAAAGTACCAAAACAAGTCCTAGCATACAGCAAAACTTGGGAGAAGACCATTTTCACATTATAATATAATTCCGCTCCTCCTGCCTTCTGTTACCCAGAGTGGTCATTCTCATCACACAAGCGAAGCCACTGATTGGATGTGGAGTACCATATCTGAGCCCGATCTCACCCTCGCCAATTGCAGGTCTCCTGCTTGGTACCAAACTCTTAAGGGGACGGTGGTCTTGCTATCATTTGAATGATGCCCTGTGTTTGAAGAATAAAGAGTGAGGAATAGAGTACAAATGGTAGGCCATTTCCTGGGTTCATGGGTTTCTCAGTGGTATTAGCTACATTTCTTTGTCTTTGTTGCCTGGAGATGATGACGATGGTGGATTTTCTCTTTGGACTGCTGCAGTCTCTGTAGGTTTGATGCTCCCACGATGATGTGAGATGGGGAATTCCAGGATTCTGACCCAGTGATGCTGAAGGAATGCTGAAATATGTCCAAGTCACTATTGTGTTTGATTTGGAGCAGAACGTGGAAGTGGTGGTGTCCCCGTGATCTTGCTGCTCTTGGTATTCTAGGTGGCAGATGTTTTAGGGCTGTGAGGTTCGCTTGAAGTAAGTTTGTGCAGTGCATCCTGCAGATAGTAGATTCTTCAGTCACAGTGTAGCAGTGGTGATAAGAAAGATATTGAGTCCAGCCGCAGGGGTACAGACCAAATGGAGCACTTTGTTTTGGATGGTGTTGAGCTGCTTCCGTATCGTTATAGGTGAACACCTCCAGGCGAGTGTTGATTCCATCACCCTTCTTGAGCTTTGTAGATGGTAGTGAGGCACTGAGAGGTCAGGAGATGAACCACTTTATGCGGAGTATCGACTCTCAGCCCTTCGCTGGTAGCCACAGTATTGATATGTCTGGCCCGATTAAGCTTCTGGTTTTCTGGTTAATGATAGCCCCATGATATTGATGGTGGGACTTGGTGACGGTGCCATTGAAGGTCAGGATGAGGTGGCTGGGTCATTTCTTGTTGAAGATGGTCATTGCCTGCCACTTACGTTGTGTGAATGTTACCTGATATTTGTCAGCCCAAGTCTGGATCCTGCTGGCTTCATTATTGGACAAACATAGAAATATAGAAACATAGAAAATAGGTGCAGGAGTAGGTCATTCGGCCCTTCGAGCCTGCACCGCCATTCAATAAGATCATGGCTGATCTTCCTTCAGTACCCCTTTCCTGCTTTCTCTCCATACCCCTTGATCCCCTTGACCATAAGGGCCATATCTAACTCCCTCTTGAATATATCCAATGAACTGAGATCAACAACTCTCTGCGGCAGGGAATTCCACAAGTTAACAACTCTCTGAGTGAAGAAGTTTCTCCTCATCTCAGTCCTAAATGGCCTACCCCTTATCCTAAGACTATGTCCCCTGGTTCTGGATTTCCCCAACATCAAGAATATTCTTCCCGCATCTAACCTGTCCAGTCCTGTCAGAATTTTATATGTTTCTATGAGATCCCCTCTCATCCTTCTAAATGTCAGTGAATAAAGGCCCAGTTGATCCAATCTCTCCTCATATGTCAGTCCTGCCATCCCTGGAATCAGTCTGGTGAGCCTTCGCTGCACTCCCTCAATAGCAAGAACGTCCTTCCTCAGACTAGACTAGGAGACCAAAACTGAACACAATATTCCAGGTGCGGCCTCACTAAGGCCCTATACAACTGCAGTAAGACCTCCCTGCTCCTATATTCAAATCCCCTAGCTATGAAGGCCAACATACCTCCTGCTGTACCTGCATGCCCACTTTCAGTGACTGATGAACCATGACACCCAGATCCCGTTGCACCTCCCCTTTTTCTAGTCTGCCGCCATTCAGAAATATTCTGCCTTCGTGTTTTTGCCCCCAAAATGGATAACCTCACATTTATCCACATTATACTGCATCTGCCATGTATTTGCCCACTCACCTAATCTGTCCAAGTCACTCTGCAGCCTCTTAGCGTCCTCCTCACAACTCACACCGCCACCCAGTTTAGTGTCATCCGCAAACTTGGAGATATTACACTCTATTCCTTCATCCAAATCATTAATGTATATTGTAAAGAGCTGGGGTCCCAGCACTGAGCCCTGCGGCACCCCACTAGTAACTGCCTGCCATTCTGAAAAGGACCCATTTATCCCGACTCTCTGCTTCCTGTCTGCCAACCAGTTCTCTATCCACGTCAGTACATTACCCCCATAACCATGCGCTTTGATTTTGCACACCAATCTCTTGTGTGGGACTTTGTCAAAAGCCTTTTGAAAGTCCAAATACACCACATCCACTGGTTCTCCCTCGTCCACTCTACTAGTTACATCCTCAAAAAATTTCCCTTTCCTAAATCCATGCTGACTCAGTCCGATCCTGTCACTGCTTTCCAAATGGGCTGCTATTTCATACTTAATGATTGATTCCAACATTTCCCCCACTACTGATGTCAGGCTAACCGGTCTATAATTACCCGCTTTCTCTCTCCCTCCTTTTTTAAAAAGTGGCGTTACATTAGCTACTCTCCAGTCCATAGGAACTGATGCAGATTCGATAGATTGTTGGAAAATGATCACCAATGCATCCACTATTTCTAGGGCCACTTCCTTAAGTACTCTGGAATGCAGACTATCAGGCCCCGGGGATTTATCGGCCTTTAATCCCATCAATTTCCCTAACACAATTTCCCGCCTAATAAGGATATCTTTCAGTTCCTCATTCTCACTAGACCCACTGTCCCCTAGTACATTCGGAAGGCTATTTGTATCTTCCTTTGTGAAAACAGAACCGAAGTATTGGTTCAATTGGTCTGCCATTTCTTTGTTCCCCATTATAAATTCACCTGAATCCGACTGCAAGGGACCTACGTTTGTCTTTACTAATCTTTTTCTCTTCACTTATTTATAGAAGTTTTTGCAGTCAGTTTTTATGTTCCCTGCAAGCTTCTTCTCGTACTCTATTTCCCCTTCTTAATTAAACCCTTAGTCCTCCTCTGTTGAATTCTAAATTTCTCCCAGTCCTCAGGTTTGTTGCTTTTTCTGGCCAATTTATATGCCTCTTCCTTGGTTTTAACACTATCCTTAATTTCTCTTGTTAGCCACGGTTGAGCCACCTTCCCAGTTTTATTTTTACTCCAGACAGGGATGTACAATTGCTGAAGTTCATCCATGTGATCTTTAAATGTTTGCCATTGCTTATCCACCGTCAACCCTTTAAGTATCCTTTGCCAGTCTATTCTAGCCAATTCACACCTCATACCGTCGAAGTTACCTTTCCTTAAGTTCAGGACCCTAGTTTCCAAATTAACTTTGTCGCTCCCCATCTTAATCAGGAATTCTACCATATTATGGTCACTTTTCCCCAAGGGGCCTCGCACAACAAGATTACTATTAGTCTCTTCTCAATACACATCACTCAGTCTAGGATGGCCAGCTCCCTGGTTGGTTCCTCGACATATTGGTCTAGAAAACCACCCCGAATACACTCCAGTTGTTGTGAATGGAGCTGAACACCTTTGAATTAAGCAAGCAGCCCAATTCTTGATCTTACGATAGAGGAAAGGTCATTGATGAAGCAGCTGAAGACGCTTGGGTCAAAGACACTGTTCTGTGAAACTCCTGCAGTGATGCACTGAACCTGTGCCAAATAGTTTCTGACGACCACAATCTTTTTCCTGTGTCTCTGACACCTGAAGATGGTTCCCGTTGACCTCAGGTTTTACTGGGGCTTCTTGCTGCTATATTCGGTTGAATGCCGCCTTGATAAGGGAAGCTACTTTCACCTCTCCACTGGCACGCTCATGTTTGGATCAAGGTATAATGAAATCTGGGGCTGTTATTCTGGTGGAACCTGAACTGAGCATGGATGAGCAGGTTATTGGTGAGTGGGTGCTGCTTGATGGCCCTGTTGATGAATCCATCCATCAGTTTGCTGATAATTGGCAGGCGGCTGATAATTGGCTGGGTTAGATTTGTCCTTATTGTGGATTGGATAATTTTGTACATTGTTGGGTTAATGCCAATGCCATAACGGCGCTGATATAGTTTGGCTATTTCTGGTGCACAGGGTTCTAGCACTACCACTGTGATGTTGTCAAGGCCCATAGCCTTCCCAGCCACTCCATAATCTCACTTGGAGATAACTAAATTAGCTGGGCATCGGCATCTATGATGGTGGGGGTCCCAGGAGGAGGCTGAATGGAATAAATTACTTGCCATATTTTGAATGAAGATACAGCCTTGATTGTTGCATTCAAGTGCTGGGCTCCTCCGTTTTTGAGGATGGGGATGTCCATAGAGCTGAGTCACCTCCTACCACTAGTTTCCAGTTTGTCCACCACCAGTCTGACCTGGATGTGGTAAGGCTACAGAGTTTTACTGTGATCCATTGGTTGTGGGATTCCTTAGATCTGTCTAGAGCCTACTGCTTTTGGTGTTAAGCACGCAGTTAACCCCATGTTGTAGCTTCACGAGTTTGGTCTCATTCTAAGGGTATGTATGGTGCTGCTCCTAATATGTCCTTCTACACACAGCTTTGAATCAAGGTTGATGGTGATGGAGGGTTAAGCGATGTGCTTTCTGGTGCAAGTTCCAAACTTGCATTCTGCTACCCTAAACTTGAGCCGCCTTGGTCAGCTGCCCGAGTATACATCAAAATTCTGTCCTAGATTTAATTCTCTGTTTCCTCTTAAGTATTAAAGGAAGATTTACAGAACTTGTAAAGAGACTTGTGTGACTTAAAAACAGAAAATGCTGGAAATACTCAGCAGCTCAGGCAGCATCTGTGGCGAGAGAAACAGTGTTAATGTTTCAGGTCGATGACCCTTCGTCAGAACTGGAAAAAGTTAGAGATGTATCAGATTTTAAGCAAGTGTAGGGGCAGGGAAAGGGGAGGGAGGGGAGGGAATTACAAAAGGGTAGGTCTGTGATAGGATGGAAGGCAGGAGAGATTAAGAGACAAAAAGGATGATGGGGCAAGGCAACAGGAGACGGTAATGGGCCAAGTTAAGAAACAAAAGATGAGTCTAGATGGCGTGTAAATGGAGACGGCAGAATCATCAATAGCTGCCGTGGGAAATAAAAAAATATGGGTAGAGATTATGGTCTGAAATTGTTGAACTCGATGAGTCCAGAAGGCTTTAATGTGCCTAAACGAAAGATGAGGTGCTGTTCCTCGAGCTTGCATTGAGCTTCATTGGAACAGTCACACAACAGAGGCCGAGGACGGAGAGATCAGAGACTTGTGGGACTGTTCCGAGCATTAAATTGTACCATAGCAGGTTTTTACAAAGTGATCAAGGGTAAGAAGCTTCGTAGTAGATAAAAAAGCATAAAGTCCAAACACCCTTCCAGTACTGTAACAGCGGGAGGGTAGTAAGACAGAAAGGCAAGATCCTGAGGTACAGATAGGGAGCTGAAAATTAAGAAGCACATGAGATAGTGAGTATAAATGCGTACTACTTGCGAGGTTTGTTTCTGAACCAAAAACAGACACGGGCAACATCAAATACTCATCGTGTTTACTCTGTGACTCTGGGTGTGGTTGTGGTGTTAGACAGATTGACAAGGCAAATGTAGTTCCCATGTTCCAAGATATTCCCATATCCATAAAGGGACCTGGCAGCTATGATTCATTCGCCTGATATTTCAAAAGATTGGAAAGCTAATGGAATAAATAACCAGAAACAGAATGGACGAGAAACTGCATGGAAATAACTTAATAAATGACAGCTGGCCTACCACAACTTGACAAGGCCGAGGCTGTATGAGATGGGGTATTCAGTCATCCAAAATGCTTTCGTTGAAATACCACAAAATGCTCTTTTATAGGCAATGCCATTTAGCCAATTAGCAAATGGGTCCCCAGAGTAAACTGTGAATGTGGATTAGTAATTGGGAGAACAAAAGAGCAGAGTAAGGGGAGCAAGGTCAAATGAGGGTTGGGTATTGGGTAGGCCACCCCAGGGCAGTGTGTTTGTGCCCTTTGAACCTGGGACCCTTCCTGCAGGTTGATATGACTGTGTGAGTGTATGTGACAATGTATTTGCCTAATGGGTTCTTTGCTTAAGAATTCATAGCAACACATTACTACTAAGAACTAGTTGGTTTATTAGCAAAGGTTTAACAATCACACTACACATTACAGTTCACCCACCAGGCACACAGCCAACTGGCTGGGGTTTTATTGAGTCTTGTGAACATCATGTGACTGGCTAAGCCACTCCCAACTCAACAGCTCTACAACTATTTTGTGTAAAACAATATAGCGGGGCACTAGAACTAACAGATTAACAAATTAAACTTTGGAACAAAAAACAATCAAATAAAAATTTGGTTGCCAGGGGTGATGATGCACTCCAGTCCCTCTGGTGCCCACCTCTTGCGGAAGGCAGCGAGCATACCGGTGGACACCGTGTGCTCCATCTCCAGGGACACCCTGGCGCGAACGTAACCGCGGAAGAGAGGCAGGCAGTCAGGCTGAACGACCCCCTCAACCGGTTAATGGCTACCTTGGCCAGGCCCAGGAACAGTCCTACGAGGAGGCCCTCTGACCTGCCTGCTCCCCTCCGCACAGGATGCCCAAAGATCTGGAGCAAAATTGCCATATCCTAATGCAGCAATGCCACGCACTGCTTCATGCTTGTAGTGAAGGAACGCAAGTATTACACGCCACAATTTCTGGACCACGCCTGTGAAGAGACTGGAGCCATACTCCAGTGCTTTAGACCTCTCAGCACGCTACCACTGGAAACATTTTCTGTCCAGCAGCTCTACAAACTTGTGAGCATATTCACAGGTGCATACATTACCGGTGTGCAAGGTAAATTTTTCTTTGATCTATAGATGCTATCTCACAAATTTAAATCACAGTCTAATCATTTGCTAAATGGCACCAGAATGGAACAATGAATCACTACAGAGTACACAAAAATGCATTTCCCCAGAGATGGTCTGATAGCGATTAGGAATGGAAAGTTAACTATTTTTTTCCTCCCCTTTCCCGGGTGGACTCTGGTCAACTGCAATGCCCCTGCTCAGAGCAGCTAACTCATTACAGACTGACCGTTGACCCTGTGACCTTCCTGGTCTGTAAGGCTCAGCTGAGTTCTCTGGGAGTGGACTTTCCATTTTGAGCACGAATTTGCAATTTGACCTGTGGTACGTTTGGGCTGTCTGCGTGTTAGCGCATTCAAGTGAAGTTGTTTTTGTAAGTGCTGAATGAGTCAGAATTGCTTGTTTGCTTGCTGGCATTGCCGGCAGCAAAGTTAATTTGCAGGATTCCCAACATCTATCGGCTCGGATTAAACGTTGCATTCTTGCACGTTTATCTTTAGACTGTTTCCTGTCCTTTTCTGTTCTGGTCACCATGATGAAAAAGTAGAATTATTGATTTTCTGGAGACGAGCTATGAGTAAAGGTTAAAAAAACAAATATATTAATGGGCCAGAATTTGCAGTCAAAATACCGGTGAGGCTTATGGCACTCGCCGTTATTTATGTGCAAATCGCACAGCAACTTCAGGCAAGGGGCAGATGCACGGTTAAAAGTGGAAATCCAAAAGTTGTTGTCCGAGATACTTAGCTTCGCGAAAGCGACATCTTGCTGTGATGGCACCACATATATATATATAAATATATATATAAATATATACAAGTTGTTGTTGTTGTTGTACAGCAGTATTACATCTGGGAGTGGACATAACTTTATGATACATTTATGGTCAACATGAGTGAAAAGTAAATTTAAATCAGATGGCTGGAAAAATGTCTGCAAATGTTTTTCTTTTGGAAATAATCTGAACGATAAAGAGACAGATGTTAGTGGTGTTCAGAATGCAGAACTGGGAAGAGTTAGAGTCCCAAAGATTCTGTGAGCCCTTTCTCATCTTTGATTGCTCTTTTGTTGTTGTGAAGGTTGTTAGACTATTCAAATTTGAGGGTTAGGGCCCTTTTTAAAGATTGGTTTAAATTTAGGCTCACGACTCTACAATGCAAGCTTCATTAAATAGACATAGATCATAAATGAGCGATCTGTGAGACAACAGGTTTGCCAGCCTGGACCAATTCTATCTTGCATACTCCTGGGAGTGTACTACATGGGATATACGGCACAGAAACAGGCCATTTGGCCCAACCAGTCCATGCCGGCGTTTATGCTCCACTCGAGCCTCCTCCTGTCTTTCCTCATCTAACTCTTACTAGCATAACCCTCTATGCCCTTCTCCATTATATACCTGTCTAGCCTCCCCTTAAATGTGTCTGTATTAATCGCCTCCACCATTCCCTGTAGTAACAAGTTCCACATGATAGGTCCAAGTCAGCATGGATTTGTGAAAGGGAAATCATGCTTGACAAATCTTCTGGAATTTTTTGAGGATGTTTCCAGTAGAGTGGACAAGGGAGAACCAGTTGATGTGGGATATTTGGACTTTCAGAAGGCTTTCGACAAGGTCCCACACAAGAGATTAATGTGCAAAGTTAATAGAAACATAGAAACATAGAAAATAGGTGCAGGAGTAGGCCATTCGGCCCTTCTAGCCTGCACCGCCATTCAATGAGTTCATGGCTGAACATTCAACTTCAGTACCCCATTCCTGCTTTCTCGCCATACCCCTTGATCCCCCTAGCAGTAAGGACCTCATCTAACTCCTTTTTGAATATATTTAGTGAATTGGCCTCAACAACTTTCTGTGGTAGAGAATTCCACAGGTTCACCACTCTCTGGGTGAAGAAGTTCCTCCGCATCTCGGTCCTAAATGGCTTACCCCTTATCCTTAGACTGTGACCCCTGGTTCTGGACTTCCCCAACATTGGGAACATTCTTCCTGCATCTAACCTGTCTAACCCCGTCAGAATTTTAAATGTTTCTATGAGGTCCCCTCTCATTCTTCTGAACTCCAGTGAATACAAGCCCAGTTGATCCAATCTTTCTTGATAGGTCAGTCCCGCCATCCCGGGAATCAGTCTGGTGAACCTTCGCTGCACTCCCTCAATAGCAAGAATGTCCTTCCTCAGGTTAGGAGACCAAAACTGTACACAATACTCCAGGTGTGGCCTCACCAATGCCCTGTACAACTGTAGCAACACCTCCCTGCCCCTGTACTCAAATCCCCTTGCTATGAAGGCCAACATGCCATTTGCTTTCTTAACCGCCTGCTGCACCTGCATGCCAACCTTCAATGACTGATGTACCATGACACCCAGGTCTCTTTGCACCTCCCCTTTTCCTAATCTGTCACCATTCAGATAATAGTCTGTCTCTCTGTTTTTACCACCAAAGTGGATAACCTCACATTTATCCACATTATACTTCATCTGCCATGCATTTGCCCACTCACCTAACCTATCCAAGTCGCTCTGCAGCCTCACAGCATCCTCCTCGCAGCTCACAGTGCCACCCAACTTAGTGTCATCCGCAAATTTGGAGATACTACATTTAATCCCCTCATCTAAATCATTAATGTACAGTGTAAACAGCTGGGGCCCCAGCACAGAACCTTGCGGTACCCCACTAGTCACTGCCTGCCATTCTGAAAAGTACCCATTTACTCCTACTCTTTGCTTCCTGTCTGACAACCAGTTCTCAATCCATGTCAGTACACTACCCCCAATCCCATGTGCTCTAACTTTGCACATCAATCTCTTGTGTGGGACCTTGTCGAACGCCTTCTGAAAGTCCAAATGTACCACATCAACTGGTTCTCCCTTATCCACTCTACTGGAAACATCCTCAAAAAATTCCAGCAGATTTGTCAAGCATGATTTCCCTTTCACAAATCCATGCTGACTTGGACCTATCATGTCACCTCTTTCCAAATGCACTGCTATGACATCCTTAATAATTGATTCCATCATTTTACCCACTACCGATGTCAGGCTGACCGGTCTATAATTCCCTGTTTTCTCTCTCCCTCCTTTTTTAAAAAGTGGCGTTACATTGGCTACCCTCCACTCCATAGGAACTGATCCAGAGTCAATGGAATGTTGGAAAATGACTGTCAATGCATCCGCTATTTCCAAGGCCACCTCCTTAAGTACTCTAGGATGCAGTCCATCAGGCCCTGGGGATTTATCGGCCTTCAATCCCATCAATTTCCCCAACACAATTTCCCGACTAATAAAGATTTCCCTCAGTTCCTCTTCCTTACTAGACCCTCTGACCCCTTTTATATCCGGAAGGTTGTTTGTATCCTCCTTAGTGAATACCGAACCAAAGTACTTGTTCAATTGATCCGCCATTTCTTTGTTCCCCGTTATGACTTCCCCTGATTCTGACTGCAGGGGACCTACGTTTGTCTTCACAGACCTACCTTTTTCTCTTTACATATCTATAGAAACTTTTGCAATCCGTCTTAATGTTCCCTGCAAGCTTCTTCTCATACTCCATTTTCCCTGCCCTAATCAAACCCTTTGTCCTCCTCTGCTGAGTTCTAAATTTCTCCCACAATTTCTAAAGCACATGGGATTGGGGGTTGTGTGCTGACATGGATTGAGAACTGGTTGTCAGACAGGAAACAAAGAGTAGGAGTAAATGGGGACTTTTCAGAATGGCAGGCAGTGACTAGTGGGGTACCGCAAGGTTCTGTGCTGGGGCCCCAGCTGTTTACACTATACATTAATGATTTAGACGAGGGGATTAAATGTAGTATCTCCAAATTTGCGGATGACACAAAGTTGGGTGGCAGTGTGAGCTGCGAGGAGGATGCTATGAGGCTGCAGAGCGACTTGGATAGGTTAGGTGAGTGGGCAAATGCATGGCAGATGAAGTATAATGTGGATAAATGTGAGGTTATCCACTTTGGTGGTAAAAACAGAGAGACAGACTATTATCTGAATGGTGACAGATTAGGAAAAGGGGAGGTGCAACGAGACCTGGGTGTCATGGTACATCAGTCATTGAAGGTTGGCATGCAGGTACAGCTGGCGGTTAGGAAAGCAAATGGCATGTTGGCCTTCATAGCGAGGGGATTTGAGTACAGGGGCAGGGAGGTGTTGCTACAGTTGTACAGGGCCTTGGTGAGGCCACACCTGGAGTATTGTGTACAGTTTTGGTCTCCTAACCTGAGGAAGGACATTCTTGCTATTGAGGGAGTGCAGCGAAGGTTCACCAGACTGATTCCCGGGATGGCGGGACTGACCTATCAAGAAAGACTGGATCAACTGGGCTTGTATTCACTGGAGTTCAGAAGAATGAGAGGGGACCTCATAGAAACGTTTAAAATTCTGATGGGTTTAGACAGGTTAGATGCAGGAAGAATGTTCCCAATGTTGGGGAAGTCCAGAACCAGGGGACACAGTCTAAGGATAAGGGGTAAGCCATTTAGGACCGAGATGAGGAGAAATTTCTTCACCCAGAGAGTGGTGAACCTGTGGAATTCTCTACCACAGAAAGTTGTTGAGGCCAATTCACTAAATATATTCAAAAAGGAGTTAGATGAAGTCCTTACTACTAGGGGGATCAAGGGTTATGGTGAGAAAGCAGGAATGGAGTACTGAAGTTGCATGTTCAGCCATGAACTCATTGAATGGCGGTGCAGGCTAGAAGGGCCGAATGGCCTACTCCTGCACCTATTTTCTATGTTTCTATGTTTCTATGTTTCCACATTCTCACCACTCTCTGGGTAAAGAAGGTTCTTCTGAATTCACTACTCCGCCGAACTGCTTCAAACGTCTCTTTTTATACTCTCCGGCCCCAGCTGTGTGTGGTCACTGGCATGCCTACTCATGACATGATTGTACCAAAAGAGTTCCAAACAGTTCCATGCAAGGAGAAAATAATAAACAGACACATACCTTATCTATAGTTTAGTTCATGAGCTGAATTCCTAACTAGCTAGCAGAATTAAACAGTGCCTTCCGCTTATAGCAGGCACATTGGTGTTCATGCAATTAAAAGGTTAAAAGAGATAGTGCTGGACAAACATCACTTTCACATTCAGAGTGCAACCAAATCACTAGTCAACAAACTGAACCAGAGTGTATGCAGTGTAACTAGCTTTATTTAAACTACACCTGCTAAAAAGTAAAAGGGGTTTATAAAAAAAAAAGCTTTAAAAATGATACCTTACATAGATTGCAGTTGTACAGGGTCTTGGTGAGACCACACCTTGAGTATTGTGTACAGTTTTGGTCTCCTAATCTGAGGAAGACATTCTTGCTTTTAAGGGAGTGCAGCGAAGGCTCACCAGACTAATTCCCGCGATGGCAAGACTGACATATGAAGAAAGACTAGATCAACTAGGCTTATATTCACTGGAATTTAGAAGAATGAGAGGGGATCTCATAGAAACATAAAATTCTGATGGGATTGGACAGGTTAGATGCAGGAAGAATGTTCCCGATGTTGGGGAAATCCAGAACCAGGGGTCACAGTCTAAGGATGAGCCATTTAGGACCGAGATGAGGAGAAACTTCTTCACTCAGAGAATTGTGAACCTGTGGAATTCTCTACCACAGAAAGTTGTTGAGGCCAGTTCGTTAGATATATTCAAAAGGGAGTTAGATGTGGCCCTTACGGCTAAAGGGATGAAGGGGTATGGAGCGAAAGCAGGAATGGGGTACTGAAGTTGCATGATCAGCCATGATCATATTGAATGGTGGTGCAGGCTCGAAGGGCCAAATGGCCTACTCCTGCGCCTACTTTCTATGTTTCGATGTTTCTATGATATAATTGTATTGAACTTTTCACCACGGCAAACCTACATGTCTCCGCCAAGGAATTCTGGAGTCGGAGTCTGTGCTGTTTTTCTCAGGCACCTTTCTTAGCGTGCTCCTGTCTGGTTTTATATCAGGCTGCTACTCCATAACATGTCTCAATGTTAGAACATTGCTTAGCTTTACCGTTAGCTCTTCACTGGTTTTCATCCTGCTCTTCTTCCTTTTCATTCTGGAATTGCAAAACACTGACCACCTCTCCTTGTCATCAGTTTCATGCAGAGTGTCGTGGTTGCCAAGGTGACACAGCTGAGTGAATCCTTCTTGCGTGCCCTGTCTGGAGCTGTTAATAGTCTAAGGGGACTGAAATTGGCTTCTTGTGCACCTGTTGTTACCACCTCTGGGAGGAGCGAACGAGGCGCAAAAGGTTTTTTTGCCCGGGCGCAGCGAGAACAGCGACACCCCCACGGAATTGGGCGAGGGTTTTGCGGAGGCGCTACGCTCCTGCCGGAAGAGTCCTGCTCGGCCGCACCCCGTTACCGCTCCAGAAGTGAAAGTCGGCCGCGCCCCCTCGTGTACCGCCTGGCGGTGACAGCGACAGCTTGAGCTGTCGAGTTGGAGTCGGGAGTCGGCTGGAGGAGCGCTATTTAAAGGTGTCATCTTGAAAAAGAAATGTTGTCAACCATTGCTCTTTGCAGCGTGTCCACACATAGGCGGAGTGGCGGATGGACAAATTGCAGCCGTTTTGAGCTCCAGGACTGGTCTTCCTGCTAACTATATTCCCTTGTACCATTGAGGGCAGATTTGAAATCGTGACATTTATCTTGTTTCACGGGGGCTGTGTTAGTACTTGACCTCCTGCTCTGACGTCACCGTCAGAGACTGCTTAGGCGAAGACAATGCGGAGAGGCAGAGCGGCACAGAGAGCGGCAGAGGGAGTAGCACATGGAGAAGGACAGGGAGAAAGACAGCGGGCCGAAATTTAGGGTCTCAGAGGCCCGTTATTGTCCGTTTGCGGCGGCCATGTGGTGGAATCCCGCGGTCGCCGTTTTGTCATCAAATGGCCGCTCCGACCCAAATTCAGCTCGGGGATTTTTCAGCCTGGTCCCAATTCCGCCCGATCCCGATGACTGCCGCGAGCGCGTCATCAGAATGCACACCGCCGCTCTCCCTCACCTGAAAAATGCACCGACCGACATTCAGGTGGAAAAATCGTTGCCCCGCCGGCAGCTTTCTCTGTCGGTGCACCTTTTCCTCGCTATGTGTGGCCCGGCAGCGCAGCGGCCCTTCAAGGCCGCGGCCGCCATGTATTAATGTTTGCCAGCCCGATCGGCCGGCAAGATAATGGTACCACGATTTCGGCCGGGCCGCCAACGGGCAGCCTGGCACCCACTATTGGGTGCCAGACCGCTGGCCCGGCCGAAACCCTCCCTGGTGGCTCAGTGGCCAAAGATTTAGTATGCCCAATTTTCTCCCCCTTAACGGAGGGGAGAGAGCGCGGTGACGCACATGCGCCGTGACGTCACCACGACTCCACCGCTGAGTGACAACGGCGGAGTTCCGGTCCCGACCCAAATTCAGCCCCTTCCTGTCCATCTCCTGCCCCCACTATGACCAATTTCTGTTGTGACTTTGTCAGGGGAGTGGGCTTCCCGGTGTTGCAGGGCGCCATTGACTGCACCCACATCGCTTTGCGGGCACTGCATCACAATCCTGAGGACTTCCATAACCGCAAAGGCTTCCACTCACTGTGCAGTTGGTGTGCGGCCACACACAGCGAATCCTCGCCATCAGTGCCCGCTATCCTGGCAGCAGCCACAATGCATTCACCCTGCGCCAGACTCTATTCCAGCCATTACATCAAGCCCTTGGCTGGCTGCTCGGAGACAAGGACTATCCAGTCTAATGTAAATCTGACTGCACGCCACTGTGTAAAAATAAAAAATCTTCCTCCTCCTTCAGCATTACTCTCAGCAAGAATTTTTGTTTCTACACACTGGGGTCCAGTCATATTTGCATTAGTGTCCATCACTTGAAGGATTCTCTCTCATTGATTTAACAAACCGCTGCTTCCGATAATAGACATGGATTTTAATGCATTTCCCAGTCCACAAAAAGCAGGACAAATCCAATCTGGCCAATGCTCAATAGGGCAGAATTAGAGGAGCGCAGACCTCTCGGGGAGGGGGGGGGGGGGGGGTGGTGGTGTTGTTGTGAGGCCAGAGGAGATTACAGAGATAGGGTGCGGCGAGGCCCTGGAGGGATTTGAAATTAAGGATGAGAATTTTTTTAATCGAGGCATTGCTTAACCAGGAGCCAATGTAGGTCAGCGAGCACAGGGGTGATGGGTGAACGGGACTTGGTGCGAGTTAGGACACGGGGAGCCGAGTTTTGGATCACCTCTAGTGTACATGGTTCAGGCCAGAGGGCTGTAGAGTGCTGTATAGAAAGCTGAGCTGCTGTGCCTCGAGCTTGCGTTGAGATTCATTGGAACATTGACTTGTGGGGGTTGACTTATGAAGATAGGTTGAGTAGGTTAGGCCTATACACATTGGAGATCAGAAGAATGAGAGGTAATTGAAACATATAAGAAAATGAGGGGGCTCGACAAGGTGGATGCAGAGAGGATATTTCCACTCATAGGGGAAACTAAAACTAGGGGACATAGTCTTAGAATAAGGGGCCGCCCATTTAAAACTGAGATGAGGAGAAATTTCTTCTCAGAAGGTTGTAAATCTGTGGAATTCTCTGCCCCAGAGAGCTGTGGAGGCTGGATCATTGAATATATTTAAGGCGGAGATAGATTTTTGAGCGATAAGGGAGTAAAGGGTTATGGGGAGTGAGCAGGGAAGTGGACCTGAGTCCATGATCAGATCAGCCATGACCTTATTGAATGACAGAGCAGGCCCGAGGGGCCAAATGGCCTACTCCTATTATTATGTTCTTAATGAAGTGTCCTTACTATACAGTATAAATGCACATGAGGCCCATACTTGAGAGAAGGTCACTCTGTGAGTATGTTCTGGATCCACAAACCGTCAGGAGATGAGCCCTCCGTTTGCCGGCCAAATCCTGTCCCAACCATTCCTTAGTGACAAAACTTTGCTGCAGTCTCTCAATAAAGTCGTCCCAATCATCACCAACACAGTACCTCTCTGCTGTGCTGCTAGTGGCCATGTTCGCGTGGTTTAAATCCCAGTTTCTCATCGCCAATGATCTGTCCTTACTATATAGTATAAATGCACACGAGGCCCATACTTGAGAGAAGGTCACTCTGTGACCAGTTACTTTATTACCAAGACCTCAAGTGATGAAGGTGGGTGGAGCTTCCCCTTTTATACCTGAAAGTCCAGGTTAGGAGTGTCTCCCACAAGTTCGCCCCTTGTGATCAATGTTCTCAAGGTGTACAACTTAGATCAGCTTATACATGGGTTACAATGATAGTTGAATACATGACACTTAACATCAGAAAAGGGCTTATTTTTGGTTACCAGTTTGGCGAAAATTCAGTTCTTGATTTTGTTGCTTTTATTTATACCAGCAATGTGGTGTTGCATTTAGATGCAAGTCCAGTACCACCCAGTGTCAGGGTGTCCTCACTTTTACCTGGAATCCATACCCCCCAGTCTCCCATTATGCCCAATCCCCGCCTCCCTTAGGGTCTGAGGACATGTTCACATCACACTGGCTCCGATTGGCCAGGGCACCGCGAGAACTCCCTGCCCCTCTTCAAGTGGTGCCTTCGGATCTTCTGTGATCGCCTGAAGGGGCAGTCCTTGATCTGGGATCTCATCTGGGGAAAAAGAATTGAGCAATGCAGCACTCCCTCTGTCTGGCACTAAAGTGGGCGTGAGGCGTTCCCAGGAGCTGCTGGCGGTTAAAGAGCTAAATGGGACAAAAGCAAAATACTGCGGATGCTGGAATCTGGAATAAAAACAGAAAATGCTGGAAATCTCAGCGGGTCAGGCAGCATCTGTGGAGAGGAAGCAGAGTTAATGTTTCGGGTCGATGACTTGAAACGTTAACTCTGCTTCCTCTCCACAGATGCTGCCTGACCTGCTGAGATTTCCAGCATTTTCTATATAAAGGGTTAAATAGTTGCATTTATATAAAAAAAAAATGTAGTCTAAAATGTACTGCTCTGTCAGAAGGTGAACAGGTTGGCTTGTGACTTGTGCCGTTGGACTTGGGACACTGCGGATTTGTTTTGTATCGTTAGGGAAAGGCGTCAGGGGAATATTTTGTGCATCATAATCCTTGCGGATAGCATCTCTATTCATACACGGAGGCTGTAATCCTTAAAGCGACACAAAACAATGGGCTCTACTTTACGTGATGACCAAAACCCATCTGTTAAATTGTGTGGATATGATCGATTGTGCTGACCGGTTCTGTGCTGGAATCCCCCCACTCTTGTCTTTTGCTCTCTGTTATCACCTTCTCACCTGCCGGAGCCAATGTTGTTTAACAGCGAGGCATTGCTGCTCCAAGATCAGCTCCAGCACTCGGCGAGTTGTCTGCGCAGCCTCCTACCATTGGTGGCTCTGCCTTTTAACACCGACTGCTCGTGATGCTGCTGGGGTTTTGGGTTCTGGTGCCTGTCTGCTGCAGAGCGGAGCAGTGCTGCCCAGTGACGCACACAGTGGTTACTGATCAACCACTTACTGCTTCTGGCCAAATTCATCACTCCCAGTTTGTTGCAGGGTTAACCATTCCAGTCGCCAAACTCTTGCACCATTGTCCTTTCAGCTCGGTGCAATAACTAAAACCACTAAAACTTGTTGTTTATGTCAACGCCCTATTTGAACACTCGTTGTCCTTTTTATTCATGGTATCGCTCTTGTTTTTTTTTGCTACAACAATATACTTAATTAGGACACTGAGAAGTGTAGAGGAACAGAGTGACCTTGGAGTGCAGGTCCACAGATCCCTGAAGGTAGCAGGCCAGGTAGATAAGGTGGTTAAGAAGTCAAACGAAATACTTGCCTTTATTAGCCGAGGCATGGAATACAAGATCAGGGAGGTTATGCTTGAACTGTATACAACACTAATTAGGCCACAGCTAGAGTACTGCTTGCCGTTCTGGTCACCACATTACAGGAAGGGTGTGATTGCACTAGAGAGGGTGCAGAGGAGATTTATGAGGATGTTGCCAGGGCTAGAGGAAATATTGGATAGGCTGGGGTTGTTTTCTTTGGAACATAGGAGGCTGAGGGGAAATACTGAGGTGTATAAAATTATGAGGGGACTGGATAGAGTGTATAGGAAGGACCTATTTCCCCTAGCAGAGAGATCATATATTAAAAGTAAGTGGTAGAAGAATTAGAGGGGAGTTGAGGAGAACTTTTTTCACCCAGAGGGTGGTGGGGATCTGGAGCACACTGCCTGAAAGGGTGGTAGAGGCAGAAACCCTCATCACAAAAGTACTTGGATGTGCACTTAAAGAGCCGTAACCTACAGGGCTACGGACCAAGAGCTGAAAAGTGGGATAGCGCTTTTTCGGCTGGCGCAGACACAAAGGGCCGAATGGCCTCCTTCTGTGCTGTCATTTTCTATGGTTCTATAAAAGGCCAGTGTCTAACCCACTGCAGTGTCTAGTGGCCTGGATTGTAGGCTTAATCTCCTCCATGCTTCAGCCTGACTGAGAATTAGAATCTTGTTTTCCACCCTGACAGATCGATTGTATCAGCAGAACGTTTCCACTCTGGAGAAGATCCAGGAAGAGTGGCAAATGGAACACATCAAGACCTGTGAGGTAGGTTTGGATGCACAGAACATAATACTGGATACCTGCCAATGATACACAGGGCAGTGGATTCACTGGAGGGATTCAATTGACATGCCCTCCCTTTGTGAAGTAGGATTATGAAATCCAAGCTTGGATCACTGTCGAAATTCACTGAGTGCTGCTACTGATTATAATGTATAGCAAGGTGAAAATGTTAATTTTGCATTTCTGTATTTCACCCATGAAGCTGACTTTCTGCTCTTTAAAGGTGTTGTGTGCCACTCCAGCTGCAGGTACATGGAGCTGTAATCAAGGACCTAATGTACTATTTTTAAAACATTGAATTACGGGAAAGCCTCTTCCTCATAGGCTGTATTTAGCAGCCTCTTGGGGAAGCAGCTAGCAATGAGGAAGTGTGCATTTGCCTCAAGCTGCAGAATCAATCAACTAACTGTAAAGTCCTTACTCTACAGTATGAAACCACATGAGGCACATTCTGGGAACAAGGTCACTCTGTGACCTGAACTCTTTATTCACAGGACTCCGAAGACGATGACCCTGCATTGGACCTCCCTTTTTATACCTGTGTGATCAGGTAAGGAGTGTCTCCCACAAGTTCACCCCTTGTGGTCAAGGTGTGCATCTAGGTTGAGTGTATACAGTAATACAGTGGTGTTACATACATGACATCAACTCCCCCCCCAAAGTCTTATTGGAATCAGAAGTTTAGTCTTTCAGGTGGTCTACGCTCCCTCGTGGAGCGCTGCAGTTGGGGCTCTGGTTGTTGGACACTGACGTGAGTGTCTGTCACCTGTGGTGATTCCGGCCTGTCCGGGCTGACCGCAGGGACTGTGCATTCTTCTGATTGCTCTTGTTGCTCGTTCACTGGTGGTGGTGTGAGCTCCATCTCATGGTCTTCTTCAGGTTCCTCCGTGTCGATGCTGAACCTTTTTTACTTGGTCCAGATGCTTACGGCATATCTGACCATTGTTGAGTTTTACCACGATGACTCTATTCCCCTCTTTGTCTATTACAATGCCTTCAAGCCATTTGGGCCCCATGGCGTGATTGAGGACGAATACAGGATCATTTATTTCTATACATCTCCCCCTCGAATTACGGTCATGGTACTCGTTTTGTGACTTGCACTTGCCCTCAACTATGTCGGTCAGGACTGGGTGAATGAGGAACAACCGAGTTTTGAGTGTCCGTTTCATAAGTAGCTCTGCGGGCGGGACCCCCGTGAATGAGTGCGGTCGGGACCTATAGGCCAGCAGGAGACGCAATAGGTGGCATTGTAGAGAGGGTCCTTGAATCCTGAGCATACCTTGCTTAATGATTTGGACCGCACGTTCCTCCTGGCCATTGGAGGCCGGATTGAACGGCGCAGTCTGACGTGGTTGATGCCGTTGCCCGACATAAACTCTCGGAATTCGTAGCTTGTGAAACATGGGCCATTATCACTAACCAGGATGTCCGGCAAGCCATGGGTTGCAAAGATCGCATGTAGGCTTTCCACGGTGGTGGATGTCATGCATGAATTCAGAATGATGCACTCGATCCATTTCGAGTACGCATCTGCCACAATAAGGAACATCTTACCCATGAACGGGCCTGCGTAGTCAACATGAATGCGTGACCATGGCCTGGTGGGCCAGGGCCACGGGCTGAGTGGGGCCTCCCTGGGGGCATTACCCAGCTGGGCACACGTCGTGCACCTGCGAACACAGTGTTCCAGGTCCGAATCAATTCCAGGCCACCAAACGTGTGACCGGGCAATGGCCTTCATCAGCACGATGCCTGGGTGCTCGCTGTGGAGTTTCCTGATGAATGCCACCCTGCCCTTCTGGGGCATAACTACTCGGCTGCCCCATAGTAGGCAGTCGGCTTGGATGGAGAGCTCATCCATCCGTCTGTGGAACGGTCTGACCTCCTCAGGGCATGCTCCGTGTGCGGGCGCCCGATCCCCAGTCAGGACACATTTCTTAATCAGGGATAGGAGGGGATCTCTGTTTGTCCAGATTTTGATCTGGCGGGCTGTGATGGGGGAGCGACAGCCATGACCATCTCAGCACTTTGTTCCGCTGCCCCCTCAGTGGTGGCCAGTGGAAGCCTGCTGAGCGCGTCAGCGCAATTTTCAGTGCCGGGCCGGTGCCGGATGGAGTAGTCATAAGCAGCCAGCGTGAGAGCCCATCACTGTATGCGAGCTGATGCGTTGGCATTGATAGTCGTGCCTCTGACAACAGGGATGTTAATGGCTTGTGGTCCGTCTCTAATTTAAACTTCCTACCAAAGAGGTACTGATGCATTTTTTTTACACCATAGACACATGCAAGCGCTTCCTTCTCGACCATCCCAAATCCCCGTTCTGCTTGAGAGAGCGACCTGGAGGCATAAGCCACAGGTTATAGTTGACCCTCAGCATTGCCCTGCTGCAACACGCACCTAACCCCATAGGACGATGCATCACATGTCAGAATCAATTTTTTACAGGGGTCGTACAGGGTCAACAACTTGTTTGAACAAAGTAGGTTTCGCGCCCGATCAAAAGCCCGTTCCTGACAGTCCCCCCAAAACTAATCACAACCCTTACACAGAAGCATGTGTAGCGGCTCCAACAACATGCTCAAGTTCAGCAGAAAGTTCTCGAAATAGTTCAACCGTCCCAGGAATGAACGCAACTCCGATGTGTTGCAGGGCCTGGGTGCTCGTCGAATCGCCTGTTTTGGATTCAGTGGGCCGAATCCCATCTGTAGCAACCCTCCTGCCCAGAAACTCAACCTCAGGAGCTACAAACACACATTTAGACTTCTTGAGTCGCAGGCCTACCCAGTCCAGTCGGAGTAGCACCTCCTCCAGGTTGTGGAGGTGTTCCTCAGTGTCTCGACCCGTGATGAGGGTGTCGTCCTGGAATACGATCATTCCAGGAATGGATTTAAGCAGGCTTTCCATGTTTCGTTGAAAAATCGCGACCGCTGATCGAATGCCAAATGGGCACCTGTTATAAACGAACAGTCCCTTGTGCGTGGTGATGGTGGTCAG
Organism: Pristiophorus japonicus; assembly: GCF_044704955.1. NCBI lineage: Eukaryota > Metazoa > Chordata > Chondrichthyes > Pristiophoridae > Pristiophorus > Pristiophorus japonicus. The sequence continues at coordinate 46,410,392 of NC_091978.1, forward strand.
TAGTTTGGATTCGTCGGCCAGTTACTGGGTCATATAGGCTGAAGTGAGGCCCAACTTGGTGAACAGCTTGCCGCCAGCCAGTGTGGTGAAGAGGTCCTCCACTCTCGGGAGCCGGTATTGATTTTGTAGGGACACCCGATTGATGGTGGCCTTGTAGTCGCCACAGATCCTGACAGAGCCATCCGCTTTTAGGACTGGAACGATGGGGCTCCCAGTCACTGAATTGAACAGGCGAGCTGATGCCCTCTCTCAACAGGCGGTCCAATTCGCTCTTGATCTTTTCCCGCATCACATACGGCACCGCTCTGGCTTTGTGGTGCACTGGCCTGGCATCCGGGGTGATGCGTATCACTACTTTAGTGCCTTTGAAAGTCCCGACGCCAGGTTGAAATAGTGAATCGAATTGTTGTAGGACTTGTGAGCATGAACTTCGCTCCACAGATGACATTGTGTGAACATCCCCCCATTTCCAGTTCATCTCGGCTAACCAGCTCCTCCCCAACCGTGTGGGACCATTGCCCAGGACAATCCAGAGCGGCAGCCAATTCACTAACCCATTGTGTGTGACAGCTAACATTGCACTGCCTAGCACCGGAATGATTTCTTTAGTGTAAGTCTGCAATTGTGTGTCTCAATACGTGCTAGTTTGGGTCTACTGGCTTTAAGTGGCCATAGCTTCTCAAATTGCTGAACGCCCATGAGTGACTGGCTGGTCCCAGTATCCAGCTCCATGCGTACTGGGATACCATTTAATAAAACCCTCATCATTGGTGGTGTTTTGGTGTATGAACTGTGAATATTCGCCACATGGACCCACTGAATCTCGGCGTCTATCGATTTACCCCAAAAGTCATCCTGCCTCAAAGAACCGTCTCATGGTCCATCCACCTCATATATTAGTCTGGTTGCAGGCTTCCTGCACATTCGAGCTAAGTGGCCACTGAGATTGCAGTTCCTGCAGACAAACTGTTGAAATCTGCAAGATCTAGCTGAGTGTTTTCCCCCACACCTCCAGCATGAGTTAAAGTTTCCATTGTTGGGAAAAAAGGGGCTATGGCCAGGCATTCCGTGCTGACTGTCCCTTTGACTGCTCTTAAGTACCCTATTAGTGGGTGTCAATGGCCCCATCCCAGGCCGCATTGTCCACTGTGATGGCGTGAATGTCCGTTCAGCCTGCCATTGTCTCTGTTGAAGTCCTACTCTGAGGTCTATTGCTGCCTGGGGCGTGTCGGACTGCCCCTGCCTGCCTGCGGGCTCTGAGTCGCATTGATGATATTGACTCCCTGATCCATCGCTGCGTTAGAGGCAGAATTGCGCGCGTATATTATTTTCGCCTCTTCCTCCCCCGCTATGAAAGTTTGAGCTATCAACGCTGCCGCTTCCAAGGTCAAATCCTTGGTCTCAATTAATTTGCGGAAAATTCCCGCATGACCGATGCCCTCGATAAAGAAGTCCCTTAGCATCTCCTCACTGCAGGTGTCTGTGAACTTACAGAGGCTGGTCAAATGCCGGAGGTCCGCTACGAAGTCCGGTATGCTCTGTCCTTCACGACGTCGGTGGATGTAGATTCTGTGTCGGGCCATATGTATGCTACTCGCCGGTTTGAGGTGCTCCCCAATCAATTTGCTAAGCTCTTCAAAGGTTTTGTCCACCGGCTTTTCGGGTGCTAGTAAGTCCTTCATGAGCGCATAAGTCTTTGGTCCGCAGTTGGTCAAAAGATGAGCCGTTCGCTTGTCAGCCGCTGCATCCCCCAGCCATTCTTTCGTAATGAAGCTTTGCTGAAGCCTCTCGACAAAATTGTCCCAGTCTTCCCCAAAACAGTACCGTTCCTCTGTGCTACCGGTGGCCATTCTCGTGGGTCGTGAATTCCTGTTTCTCGTCGCCAATGTAAAGTCCTTACTCTACAGTATGAAACCACATGAGACACATTCTGGGGACAAGGTCACTCTGTGACCTTAACTCTTTATTCACAGGACTCCGAAGATGATGACCCTGAGTGGCACCTCCCTTTTTATACCTGTGTGATCAGGTAAGGAGTATCTCCCACAAGTTCACCCCCTGTGGTCAAGGTGTGCATCTAGGTTGAGTGTATACAGTAATACAGTGGTGTTACATTGTGGTTACATACATGACACCAACCATATCCCTCCCTTTCCTCCCCTCCCCTCCCCTCCCTCCCTCTCTCTCTCTCACTCCCCCTCTCCCTCACCTCTCTCTCCTCCCTCTCTCTTCCCCCACCTCTCCTCCACCCCTCTCCTCCACTCCCCCTCTCTCTCTCTCTCTCTCTCTCTCTCTCTCTCTCTCTCTCTCTCTCTCTCCCCCCCCCCTCTCGCTCTCTCCCCCCTCTCTCTCTCTCTCCCTCTCCCTTCTCCCCCCCCCTCTCTCTCCCTCCCTCCCCTCTCTCCCCGTAGGGACAAAGATAGATCCAAAAGTAAGTACAGTGGCCACACTCCAGCGGAGAGGAGAATGGGTAGGCACGTAAATGACTCCAGAAATCTGTGGTTTCCATCAATGCCACAAGAAGTACAGTTCATGCTTCCACTGTTATATTAGGGAGTGTCTTTTGCACTTGGTGCTGTGGTTGCTGATCACAATCAAGATAAGCAACTTGTCATGGTCAAGCTCGATTGCTGCTCCTCCTCCCACCCTCACTAAGCTCACCCCCTCTGAGACCCATCTCTTCCCCCTCCCTTGAAAACCTAAAACAAAACCAGGAAATGACGGAAACACTCAGCACAATAGTCAGCATCTGTGGAGAGATCAGACGAGTTAAGAACATAAGAACATAAAAATTAGGAGCAGGAGTAGGCCATTCGGCCCCGTGGGCTGGTTCCACCATTCAATGAGATCATGGCTGATCTTCTACCTCAACTCCACTTGCCTGCACTATCCCCATATCCCTTGATTCCCTTAATATCCAAAAATCTATCAATCTCTGTCTCGAATATACTCAACGACTGAGCCTCCACAGCCTTTCAGAGATTCACCACCCTCTGAGTGAAGACATGTACCCTCATCTCAGTCCTAAATAACCGACCCCTTATTCTGAGACTATGACCCCTGGTTCTAGATGCCCCAGTCCGAGGAAACATCCTCCCTGCATCTACCCTGTCAAGCCCTATAAGAATTTTGTATGTTTCAATGAGATCACCTCTCATTCTTCTAAACTCTAGAGAATATAGGCCTAGTCTACTCAATCTCTCCTCATAGGACAATCCCCCCATCTCCGGAATCAGTCTGGTGAACCTTCATTGCACTCCCTCATTGGCAAGTATATCTTTCCTTAGGTAACACTTCAGATATCGACTCTTTCAGAACGTCTTGACCATGCTTTTGGCCTAATCTTCTAATTCTGCCATTGGTTTCCTTTCTTTCACAAGTATAACATGGAGCTGCAGTTACAACACACAGAAACAGGCCAGCCAGTCCAACTCGTCGGTGTCTGTGCTTATCCTCCACACCAGATCTAATCCTACGTACCCGCCCTGCAGCCTTGTCTCTTTACAACTTTACCCATCCAACCTATCCTTAAATGTTCCTATATAGTGGGACTTGCCAGATGTAGAGTCATTTTAAACACTTAATGAATGAAAGAACTTACATTGTAGCTCCTTTCATGATCTCAGGACGTCCCAAAGCACTTTACAGCCAATGGTGTACTTTGGAAGTGTTGTAACGTAGGAAACGCGGCAGTCAATTTTGCGTACAACAAGGTCCTACAGGTTAGATAAATGACCAAATCATCTATTTTTAAGTAATGTTGGTTGAGGGATAAATATTGGCCAGCAAGAACTCCCCTGCTTTCTTCAAAATAGTCCATGGGATCTTTTACATCCACCCAAGAGGGTTTAGTGTCTCATCTGAAGGACAGCACCTCTGACATTTCAACATTCCTATCATATCGCCTTGTAATCTGCGTTGTTCCGATGAAAAATGCTCCAGTTTTTCAAATCTGTCTTTGTATTGATAATTCCTCATACCAGGCAGCATCCGAGTGAATCTGCCCTATTTATAGCCTCAACATTCGTCCTATTGTGTGGAGCCCACAACTGAACACAGTACTCCAACTGTGGTCTTACAAAGATCTTTTTACACGTTGGAATGTTTTATTATGTTAAAGGAACTGTACAAATGAAAGTTCCTGTTATAAAAACAGAAAATGCTGGAAATCTCAGCAGATCAGGCAGCATCCGTGGAGAGGGAAACAGAGTTAATGTCTCAGGTCTGTGACCTTTCGTCAGAACTGGAAAAGTTTGACATGTAACACTCAGCATGGAGTTATGAAAGAAAAATCATTCTTGACAAATCTTCTAGAATTTTTTGAGGATGTAACTAGTAGAGTAGATAAGGGAGAACCAGTGGATGTGGTGTATTTGGACTTTCAAAAGGCTTTTGACAAGGTCCCACACAAGAGATTAGTGTGCAAAATCAAAGCACATGGTATTGGGGGTAATGTACTGACGTGGATAGAGAACTGGTTGGCAGACAGGAAGCAGAGAGTCGGGATAAACGGGTCCTTTTCAGAATGGCAGGCAGTGACTAGTGGGGTACTGCAAGGTTCAGTGCTGCAACCCCGGCTATTTACAATATATATTAATGATTTAGATGAAGGAATTGAATGTAATATCTCCAAGTTTGCAGATGACACTAAGCTGGGTGGCGGTGTGAGCTGTGAGCAGAATGCTAAGAAGCTGCAGAGTGACTTGGACAGGTTAGGTGAGTGGGAAAATGCATGGCAGATGCAGTATAATGTGGATAAGTGTGAGGTTATCCACTTTGGTGGCAAAAACACGAAGGCAGATTGTTATCTGAATGGTGACAGATTAGTAAAAGGGGTGGTGCAACGAGACCTGGGTGTCATGGTACATCAGTCATTGAAGGTTGGCATGCAGGTATAGCAGGCGGTTAAGAAAGCAAATGTCATGTTGGCGTTCATAGCGAGGGGATTTGAGTACAGGGGCAGGGAGGTGTTGCTACAGTTGTACAGGACCTTGGTGAGGCCACACCTGGAGTATTGTGTACAGTTTTGGTCTCCTAACCTGAGGAAGGACATTCTTGCTATTGAGGGAGTGCAGCGAAGGTTCACCAGACTGATTCCTGGGATAGCAGGACTGACATATGAAGAAAGACTGGATCGACTAGGCTTATTTTCACTGGAATTTAGAAGAATGAGAGGGTATCTCATAGAAACATATAAAATTCTGATGGGATTGGACAGATTAGATGCAGGAAGAATGTTCCCGATGTTGGGGAAGTCCAGAACCAGGGATCACAGTCTAAGGATAAGGGGTAGGCCATTTAGAACCGAGATGAAGAGAAACTTTTTCACCGAGAGAATTGTGAACCTGTGGAATTCTCTACCACAGAAAATTGTTGAGTCCAGTTCATTAGATATATTCAAAAGGGAGTTAGATGTGGCCCTCATGGCTAAAGGGATCAGGGGGTATGGAGAGAAAGCAGGAATGGGATACTGAAGTTGCATGATCAGCCCTGATCATATTGAATGGTGAGGTAGCCTACTCCTGCACCTATTTTCTATGTTTCTATGTTCAAGAAGTGCAGGGACACTGAAAGGGGGAGGGGAGGAAAGAACAAAAGGGAAGGTCTGTGCTAGGGTGGAAGGCAGGAGAGATTAGAGAGACAAAAGGGATGATGGGCAAAATGAGGTGGTAATGGCACAAGTTAGGAAACAAAAGATGAGTCTAGGTAGGGTGTGAATGGCGGAATCATCACCAGCTGCCATGGGAAAGAGGAAAAAGGGGGGTTTGTAAAAAAAAATAGGACAGAGGAAAGGGAAAAGAAATATGGGCAGAGGTTATGGTCTTAAATCTCTCCTGCCTTCCACCCTATCATAGACCTTCCCTTTTATTCTTTCCTCCCCTCCCCCCTTTCAGTGCCCCTGCACTTCCTTAAGAATCTGTTACATCTCGAACTATTTCCAATTCTGACAAAGGGCCACAGACCCGAAATGTTAACTCTGTTTCTCTCTCCACAGATGCTGCCTGACCTGCTGAGTATTTCCAACATTTTCTGTTTTTATTCAGATTCCAGCATCCGCAGTATTTTGCGTTTGTGCCAGTTCCTGTTGCTGGTTATGAATACGATAGTGGTTGCAGGCCAGGGCTGCAGTAACCCCAGAACCCATGGTGGTGTCGGTGCTGAGGTCAGCTGGCTGTTCGAAGCTCAGCACTGCCATCAGGAGGCTCTCGGAGGAACTATTTGTAAAGTACCAGAATAAAAAGGTCAAACTGCAAACGCTGGAAACCTGACATCAAAAACAGAAAATGCTGGAAATACTCAGCAGGCCAGTCAGCGCCTGTGTAGAGAAAAGACAGGTTACCTTTGACCCTTGACCAGAACACCAGCCCATCAGTTCTGATGAAGGATGCGCACTCTAAATAACCGGTACAAAATAAAGTAAATGAGTTGACGGCACAAATCATTACAAATGGGTATGATTTGGTGGCCATTACAGAAACGTGGTTGCAGGGGGGCCAAGACTGGGAATTAAACATACAGGGGTATCTGACAATTCGGAAAGATAGACAAGAAGAGAAAGGAGGTGGTGTAGCTCTGTTAATGAAGGATGATATCAGGGCAGTTGTGAGAGATGATATTGGCTTTAATGAACAAAATGTTGAATCATTGTGGGTGGAAATTAGAGATATTTCTAATAAGGGGAAAAAGTCACTGGTGGGCATAGTTTATAGGCCCCCAATTAATAACTTCACGGTGGGGCGGGCAATAATCAAGGGAATAATGGAGGCATGTGAAAAAGGAACGGCAGTAATCATGGGGGATTTTAACCTACATATCGATTGGTCAAATCAAATCGCACGGGGTAGCCTGGAGGAGGAATTCATAGAATGCATATGGGTATGTTACAGAACCTACAAGGGAGCAAGCTATCTTAGATCTGGTCCTGTGTAATGAGACAGGAATAATAAACGATCTCCTCGTAAAAGATCCTCTCGGAATGAGTGATCACAGTCTGGTTGAATTTGTAATACAGATTGAGGGTGAGGAAGTTGTGTCTCAAACGAGCGTACTATGCTTAAACAAAGGGGACTACAGTGGGATGAGGGCAGAATTGGCTAAAGTAGACTGGGAACACAGACTAAACGGTGGCACAATTGAGGAACAGTGGAGGACTTTTAAGGAGCTCTTTCATAGTGTTCAACAAAAATATATTTCAGTGAAAAAGAAGGGCGATAAGAGAAGGGATAACCAGCCGTGGATAACCAAGGAAATAAAGGAGAGTATCAAATTAAAAACCAATGCGTATAAGGTGGCCAAGGTTAGCGGGAAACTAGAAGATTGGGAAAATTTTAAACGACAGCAAAGAATGACTAAGAAAGCAATAAAGAAAGGAAAGATAGATTACGAAAGTAAACTTGCGCAAAACATAAAAACAGATAGTAAAAGCTTTTATCGATATATAAAATGGAAAAGAGTGACTAAAATAAATGTTGGTCCCTTAGAAGATGAGAAGGGGGATTTAATAATGGGAAATGTGGAAATGGCTGAGACGTTAAACAATTATTTTGCTTCGGTCTTCACAGTGGAAGACACAAAAACCATGCCAAAAATTGCTGGTCACGGGAATGTGGGAAGGGAGGACCTTGAGATAATCACCATCACTAGGGGTTTAGTGCTGGACAGGCTAATGGGACTCAAGGTAGACAAGTCCCCTGGTCCTGATGAAATGCATCCCAGGGTATTAAAAGAGATGGCGGAAGTTATAGCAGATGCATTCGTTATAATCTACCAAAATTCTCTGGACACTGGGGAGGTACCAGCGGATTGGAAAGCAGCTAATGTAACGCCTCTGTTTAAAAAAGGGGGCAGACAAAAGGCAGGAAACTATAGGCCGGTTAGTTTAACATCTGTGGTGGGGAAAATGCTTGAAGCTATCATTAAGGAAGAAATAGGCGGACATCTAGATAGGAATAGTGCAATCAAGCAGACGCAACATGGATTCATGAAGGGGAAATCATGTTTAACTAATTTACTGGAATCTTTTGAGGATATAACGAGCACGGTGGATAGAGGTGTACCGATGGATGTGGTGTATTTAGATTTCCAAAAGGCATTCAATAAGGTGCCACACAAAAGGTTACTGCAGAAGATAAAGGTACGCGGAATCAGCGGAAATGTATTAGCATGGATAGAGAATTGGCTGGCGAACAGAAAGCAGAGCATTGGGATAAATGGGTCCTTTTCGGGTTGGAAAGCGGTGGTTAGTGGTGTGCCACAGGGATCGGTGCTGGGACCACAACTGTTTACAATATACATAGATGACCTGGAAGAGGGGACAGAGTGTAGTGTAACAAAATTTGCAGATGACACAAAGATTAGTGGGAAAGCGGGTTGTGTAGAGGACACAGAGAGGCTGCAAAGAGATTTAGATAGATTAAGCGAATGGGCTAAGGTTTGGCAGATGGAATACAATGTCGGAAAATGTGAGGTCATCCACCTTGGAAAAAAAAACAGTAAAAGGGAATATTATTTGAATGGGGAGAAATTACAACATGCTGCGGTGCAGAGGGACCTGGGGGTCCTTGTGCATGAATCCCAAAAAGTTAGTTTGCAGGTGCAGCAGGTAATCAGGAAGGCGAATGGAATGTTGGCCTTCATTGCGAGAGGGATGGAGTACAAAAGCAGGGAGGTGTTGCTGCAACTGTACAAGGTATTGGTAAGGCCGCATCTGGAGTACTGCGTGCAGTTTTGGTCACCTTACTTAAGGAAGGATATACTGGCTTTGGAGGGGGTACAGAGACGATTCACTAGGCTAATTCCGGAGATGAGGGGGTTACCTTATGATGATAGATTGAGTAGACTGGGTCTTTACTCGTTGGGGTTCAGAAGGATGTGGGGTGATCTTATAGAAACATTTAAAATAATGAAAGGGATAGACAAGATAGAGGCAGAGAGGTTGTTTCCACTGGTTGGGGAGACTAGAACTAGCCTCAAAATACGGGGGAGCCAATTTAAAACCGAGTTGAGAAGGAATTTCTTCTCCCAGAAGGTTGTGAATCTGTGGAATTCTCTGCCCAAGGAAGCAGTTGAGGCTAGCTCATTGAATGTATTCAAATCATAGATAGATAGATTTTTAACCAATAAGGGAATTAAGGGTTACGGGGAGAGGGCGGGTAAGTGGAGCTGAGTCCACGGCCAGATCAGCCATGATCTTGTTGAATGGCGGAGCAGGCTCGAGGGGCTAGATGGCCTACTCCTGTTCCTAATTCTTATGTTCTTATAAAAGCGGAATACTGCGGGTGTTGGAAATCAGAAATAAAAACAGAAAATGCTGGAAATACTCAGCAGGTGAGGCAGCATCTGTGGAGAGAGAAACAAAGTTAACGTTTCAGGTCGATGACCTTTCATACTAAATCAGCTGTACTTTCTCTTTACTCATGCTGACTGGTCTACTGTGTATTTCCAGCACGTTTTGTGTTTTTTTAACGTACCAGAGTTTGGGCTGATGTTCAACATACTCACCAGAAACAAACCATGCTAGAAACAAACAGTAGGTGAGGCAGGATATGTGAAGGGAACCGATTTAGGTACCGACGCTTCCTAATATCTGAAAAGTAAGACGCGGCAAGTTTATTAATACAATCTGATAAAGGGGACCAAAAAAGACAAGACCAGAGAAGATTCAGCATTTAAACAAGGTATCAGGGGCTCCCGGTACTGGGGAAACCGTATCCCGGTACTGGGGGAACTGTATCCCGAGGGAACCGTATCCTGAGGGAACCGTATCCCGGTACTGGGGAAACCGTATCCCGGTACTGGGGAAACTGTATCCCGAGGGAAGCGTATCCCGGTACTGGGGGAACCGTATCCCGGTACTGGGGAAACTGTATCCCGAGGGAAGCGTATCCCGGTACTGGGGGAACCGTATCCTGAGGGTACCGTATCCCGGAACTGGGGAAACCGTATCCCGGTACTGGGGAAATTGTATCCCGAGGGAACTGTATCCTGAGGGAACCGTATCCCGGGGAACCGTATCTCTGTACTGGGGAAACCGTATCCCTGTACTGGGGGAACCGTATCCCGAGGGAACCGTATCCTGGGGAAACTGTATCCCTGGACTGGGGGAACCATATCCCGAGGGAACCGTAACCCGGTACTCGGGAAACCGTATCCCGGTACTGGGGAAACTGTATCCCGAGGGAACCGTATCCCGTTACTGGGGAAATCATATCCTGAGGGACCCGTATCCCGGTACTCGCGGAACCGTATCCCGGTACTGGGGAAACTGTATCCCAGCGGAACTGTATCCCACGAGAACTGTATCCCGGAACTGGGGGAACCGTATCCCGGGGGAACCATATCCCGGTACTGGGGGAACTTTATCCCGGTACTGGAGGAACCGTATCCCGGTACTGGGGGAACCGTATCCTGGGGGAACCATATTCCAGTACTGGGGGAACTAGTCTGTTATAAATCAAATTAAATATAAATACACTGTCCAAAGTCCGTGTCGCAATTTTGATGAGTGTTTATCCAGTCCAGTTTTTGGAGAGTGGCGAATCACAAGTCGGCATGTGATACATTCCAGTATTCGGTATATTTAGTAATACTTTTATGATCCCTGGGTCTCACCTTATTTACCTTAAAAACTGGGCAGGAAAGGGTGTACTCTGGATTGTGGGAGTGCATCGTGTCCTTACAGGAGTGACTGCTGATGCTGAACTCATGAGCGTATCTAGTGCACAATCCAGAAAATGAGATATGACAGATCTCTTATCCATCAGTTGTTCAACTTGAATTTCTAGCCAACCTGACGAGCTTGTGGGCATGAAACCTGGCACTTTAAGAGGAAGTCTGAGTACTGGGGCTCACGATTACTTGATGAATATGAAACTCATTCTGGCACGGCAGTGAGTTTACGTCTGGGGGAAGGATGGAGACGTATAACTTAATACAACTTTTTCTGATTGCAGTTCCTTGAGAAGCAGGACTGCGAGCGGATATACAATATCCGTAATGCCATGTGGGTGCATGCCAACCAGCTCTCTCAGGAGTGCGTGACCAGTGACGAGGTAGGAGTTCATTGCTTTCTTGCCCCTTTCTGATTCATGTTTCATTCTTTATTTATTTTTTAAATTCCTTCCCCACGTGTGAGGCATAATTTCTTGCCGACATTGATGAAAAGACAGACTATAATGTATTTATTTCATGGGTTCTTTGCTTAAGAGTTTATAGCAACACGTTGCTATTAAGAACTAGTTGGTTTATTAACAAGGTTTAACAATCACACACCACATTGCCAATTCATCCACTAAACTCACAACTGCATACTTCATCGTGGATGACCTAGACCCAACTGACTGGGGTTTTATTGAGTCTTGTGAACATCACGTGACTGGCTAAGCCACTCACAATGCAACAGCTCCACAAACCCATGAGCATGCTCACAGGTGAATACATTACACAGACAGCTAACCTGCTCCTTCAAAAGCAGTGTTGTTACAAACTTTGCAGCGGACTTGCATTCAAACTACTATTAGGTCCTTGGTTGCAAGCCATGAAAAGAACATAAGAACATAAAAAATAGGAGCAGGAGTAGGCCATTTGGCCCCTCGAGCCTGCTCCGCCATTCAATAAGATCATAGCTGATCTAATCATGGACATAGCTCCATCATCATCGAGGAAGACTTGCTTCCACTCTTAAAGTGAGTCCTTAGGTGTCTAATACGAAAGCCACAGTCCCAATCACAGGTGGGACAGATAGTCGTTGAGGGAAGGGGAGGGTGGGATAGATTTGCCGCACGCTCTTTCCGTGCCTGCACTTGATTTCTGCATGCTCTCGGCGATGAGACTCGAGGTGCTCAGTGCCCTCCCGGATGCACTTCCTCCACTTAGGGCGGTCTTTGGCCAGGGATTCCCAGGTGCCGGTGGGGATGTTGCACTTTATCAGGGAGGCTTTGAGGGTGTCCTTGTAACGTTTCCTCTGCCCACCTTTGGCTCGTTTGCCGTGAAGGAGTTCCGAGTAGAGCGCTTGCTTTAGGAGACTCGTGTCTGGCATGCGAACTATGTGGCCTGCCCAACGGAGCTGATCGAGTGACCACACTCAGCTCCACTTCTCTGCCCGCTCCCCTTAACCCTTTACTCCCTTATCACTCAAAAATTTGTCTACCTCCGCCTTAAATATATTCAATGACCCAGCCTCCACAGCTCTCTGGGGCAGAGAATTTCACAGATTTACAACCGTCTCAGAGAAGAAATTTCTCCTCATCTCAGTTTTAAATGGGCGGCCCCTTATTCTAAGGCTGTTTCCCCTATGAGTGGAAATATCCTCTCTGCATCCACCTTGTCGAGCCCCCTCATGGTCTTATATGTTTCAATAAGATCACCTCTCATTTTCTGAACTCCAATATGTATAGGCCCAACCTACTCAACCTATCTTCATAAATCAATCCACTCATCTCCAGAATCAACCTTAATCCTTAAATACGGAGACCAAAACTGTGCGCAGTACTCCAGGTGTGACCTCACCAATACCCTGTGCAGGATTTCTCTGCTTTTATACTCTGAAAAGGGTAAGAATGAATCCTACATGTGGTGATAAAGGACGCGTCAACAAGATGGGTCTTGTTACATTGGTGGGATTTTAGTTGGGAATTCAGACCAAATATTTTTTTTCCTCTCTTGAGGTCTCCTTCATCTTTCTTTTTGCTCCACCTTTAGATGTATGAAGAAATACGCAAGGTGCTGGAACAGTGCAACATACAGAAAGACCTTGAATTCTTCATAGACTTGAAAAGGACTGGGGACACTCCACCAGGTACCGCTGTCTCCTTTAGCAGGAGGCCATGTTACAACTCGTGATAGACACTGTGCACTCCACTGGAGTTTGTGAAGGGCTGTTGAGCATACTCGAGGTTAAGCTGGCTTAGTGAGGCCGAATGCTGAACCTCCCCCAATCCAATTGCGCCAAGGTGAATCGCAGTTCCTGTTGGAATGTTTTGAAAGAATTGCATTAATATAGCGCCTTTCACGACCACCGGACGTCTCAAAGCGCTTTACAGCCAATGGAGTACTTTTGGAGTGTAGTCACTGTTGTAATGTGGGAAACACGGCAGCCAATTTGCGCACAGCAAGTTTCCACAAACGGCAATGTGATAATGGCCAGATAATTTGTTTTAATGATGCTGATTGAGGGATGAATATTGGCCAGGACACTAGGGATAACTCCGCCGCTCTTCTTCGAAATAGTGCCATGGGACCTTTTACATCCACTTGAGAGAGCAGACGGGACCTCGGTTTAATGCCTCATCCAAAAGACGGCACCTCTGACAGTGCGGCACTCCCTCAGCACTGCATTGGATTATCAGCCTAGATTTATGGTCCCAAGTCCCTGGACTGGGACTTGAACCCACAACCTTCTGACTCAGAGAGTGCTACCCACTGAGCCACAGCCGACACTGTGGGTTAATTTGTGAATATCTGAATGTGACCAATCAGTTTTGCTATGGATGTGATTGTCCATTTTAAAGTACAGTCAAAAAGGAGCCTCAGTGGATAACTTGTTGCCTGGGTTCTGCTGAATTAGCTGCCAGTTCTTGGATTTGTAGTAAATCAGCGGATCTCGGGGGGGGGGGGGGGGGTGGGGGGATTGCCGCAATTCGCCTCAGTGTCCCTGGGTTAATGAGGGGGAAGATGAGCTGGGGTTCCTGCTACTGATCCCGGTCCAGTGACCACTGCTGTAATTGCACATGTGTGCACGTTACATGAGGGCAGGATTGGGCTTGATGTGATACCTGCAATGTTCAAAAGAGCTACGGACGCCCGAGGAACCATAGTATGGCGAGAGTAAGCATCTTCAGAAGAGAAGGGTAGAAAATTGGGTGGTTAAGAAACATAGAAATTTACAGCGCAGAAGGAGGCCATTTTGTCCCATCGTGTACGTGCCGGCCGACAAAGAGCCACATGGCCCTCGGTCAGCAGCCCTGAAGGTTACATATAAACCCATGAACAATGGCGGACAGGTAAAGAACACCCGGCCCAACCAGTCTGCCCCACACAACTGCGATACCCCATGTATCGCCACATTTTTACACTCCACCTCACCCGGAGCCATACGATAACCTGGGAGGGGCAAAAAAACAGATAAAAACCCAGGCCGATTGGGAGGAAAAAATCTTGGAAAATTCCTCTCCGACCCATCTAGGCAATCGAAACTAGTCCAGGAGATCACTGGCCGTATAAGATTCCATGATGCAGTTACCATCGTGTCCATACCGGCCAACAAGAGGTTATCCAGTCTAATCCCACTTACCAGCTCTAGGTCCGTAACCCTGCAAGTTACGGCACTTCAAGTGCCCATCCAAGCACCTTTTAAATGTGGTGAGGGTTCCCGCCTCCACACCCTTCCAGGCAGCGAGTTCCAGACCCTCACAACCCTCTGCTTGAAGAAGCTTCTACTCAAATCCCCTCTAAACCTTCCACCAACCACCTTAAACCTATGCCCCCTTGTAATTGACCCCTCCACCAAGGGAAATAGGCCCTTGCTATCCACTATATCCAAGCCCTTCAAAATTTTATACACCTCAATGAAGTGCCTCCTCTGATCCAAGGAGAGCAAACCCAGCCTATCCAATCTGTGCTCATAGCTAAGATTCTCCACTCCAGGCAGCATCCTCGTAAATCTCCTCTCTGGGGGGGAAGCAGGCGCTCATGTGTTTCTTATGTATTAGCTTGTAACCATAGCGGACATGCAACTAATGGACCTGCTACGCTATGGAGTGATGGTGGTTGTTTGCAAGCTCCAGCTCACTGCTCTAAGCGGAGCGTCTCCACAGAGAGGGAGGGAGAAGTAGTGATTCACCCCGATGTCCAGTCTTGCTCAGCAGGTGTGGATTGACATTGACCGAGGCCTGGGAGCAGGTCTGGGAGCAAGACCGCAAGTGGGGAAAGAAAAGGTGATTTTTTTTTTACAATAACAAGCGGTGTGCTTTTTTCCATTTTGTTTATTCAGCCTCCGTCGCATATGAGAATTATTACAGCGGGCAGAGAGGAACTGCTCAGAGCCGGGTTCCTGCCGCCCCGAGGTGAGAGCTGTAAATAGCAAGCGAAGATAGGGGCTTTCAGGCAATGTCATTGTTTATTCCCTCTGATCCCGTTGCTTCAATCTGTTCCAATGTCCATATCCCAGGGTGGGAGGAAGGAAAATCCTGTAAAACCAGACTCCTTCTCACCACAAATGAGACCAGTCTCAAATCTGACAACTTTTTGTGTATTGTGTACAGTACGTGGCCTCCCGTCATTTGAGTATATATCATATCCTGTCTCCTGTGCCCTTGCTTTCAAACTGGGAACTGATCAAGATTTGGGAAAATAATTGTTACTTTGGTGGTGCAGGATGGGTAATGGTGAGAATCATAGAATGGTTGCAGCACAGAAGGCCGCCATTCGGCCCATCGAGTCCATGCTGACTCTCAGCTAGTACTACTGCCCCCAGCCTTTCCCCATAGCCCTGCAATTTTTTCTCCTTCAGATACTTATCCAACTCCCTTTTGAAAGATAAAATTGAATCTGCCTCCACAGACAGAGCATCCCAGATCTTAACCACTCGCTGTGTAAAAAAGTTTTTTCTTATGTCACCTTTAGTTCTTTTGTCAATCACCTTAAATCTGTGCCCTCTGGTTCTCGACCCTTCTGCCAAAGGGAACAGTTTCTTTCTATCTACTCTGTCCAGACCCCTCATGATTTTGAACATCTCTTATCAAATCTCCTCTCAAACTTCTCTTCTCCAAGGAGGACAACCCCAGCTTTTCCAGTCTATCAATGTAACTGAAGTCCTTCATCCCTGGAATTATTCTCGTAAATCTTTTCAGCACCCTCTCTAAGGCCTTCACATCCTTCCTAAAGTGTGGTGCCTAGAATGGGACCTAATACTCCAGTTTTATACAGGTTCATTATAATTTCCACACTCTTGTACTCTTTGCCTCTATTTACGTGAGAGGTTGGTGCAGAATGGGTAATGGTGAGACACTGGTGTAGGATGGGTAATGGTGGGAGGTTGGTACAAGATGGGTAACAGTGAGACATTGGTGCATGATGGGTAATGGTGAGATGGTGGTGCGGATGAGTAATGGTGAGAGGGTGGTGCAGGATGGGTAATAGTGGGAGGGTGGTGCAGGATGGGTAATAGTGGGAGGTTGGTGCAGGATGGGTAATGGTGGGAGGTTGGTGGAGGATGGGTAATGGTGAGAGGGTGGTGCAGGATGGGTAATGGTGAGAGGATGGTGCAGGATGGGTAATGGTGGTCCAGGATCAGCCAGGAAACGCAGTCCTGTCAATATTGCAACAGGATTGGTATCCATAATGAATTAGGAACATGCCTGTTATAGTGTCCTTGTAGCTTTTCTTGATATTCTACTGCAGTACATGATTCATTGATCTCAAACAGTGTGCCAAAATTGCAAAATCTAGTCCCTACTTCGGACCTTCTTGTCATTGTTGGTCATTGTAAGCACAGGGCAATAAGAAACATACAGTAAATAGATGCCTGACTGCCCCAATGTGTAGTAATGAGCCTGACTAGGAGATTCCCATCTTCAATCTTTGGTTTGTACTGAGTGAACTGATTTCAGCTGTGGTGGCGTTGGTGGCTTCTTGGCTCTGGGCTAGGATGGAAGAAAGTACCAGCCAGGCTTCCTGTTCCTAGTTGTTGGGCAGTGATCGCTAATGGAAAGTGTGTTTGTGGACTTTGGGTTTTGACAACATAGCCAACCAACCAACTGTCCTGCTCATATTCGGTGAGTTACAGAGGTTGCTTCGATTTTGATTTTGAGGGACTGCCTATGATGATGCTTCAGCACGTGGAACTGTAGCCCAGTATGAATTGGTTCCTTCAAGAGGAAAGCGGAGAAAAAAAAGTGGAAAAAATAAAAGCTTAATCAGAAGTTTGAGCAAAAGAACAACTGAAGGTGACATACATAAACATAGAAACATAGAAAATAGGTGCAGGAGTAGGCCATTCGGACCTTCGAGCCTGCACCGCCATTCAATGAGTTCATGGCTGAACATGCAACCTCAGTACCCCATTCCTGCTTTCTCGCCATACCCCTTGATCCCCCTAGTAGTAAGGACTACATCTAACTCCTTTTTGAATATATTTAGTGAATTGGCCTCAACAACTTTCTGTGGTAGAGAATTCCACAGGTTCACCACTCTCTGGGTGAAGAAGTTTCTCCTCATCTCGGTCCTAAATGGCTTACCCCTTATCCTTAGACTGTGACCCCTGGTTCTGGAAAGGTGTTGTTTTTGTTTCCTAATTCAGATCATGGTGAGATTTACCTAATTATTAATGTCACATTGGATGTTATTGTCTCCGTGTTCCAAAGTTATCTTGGATGTAATATTTTGTGCTTATGGGAGAGAAATAACACAATTTTCCTTTCTTTTCTTCAGACGTATGCCTCTGTCAAACCCTGATAATTCAGCATGTAAGTAGCTATCCCTACACATTGTTAATAAATTATATTAACGTCATTAAGACATTCAATCAGTTCTCTATAAGTTGTTTACCTTTGTAAACTTGAGGTCATCTTCTGTCTGTGTCCTAACTTGCACCAAGTCCCATTCATCCATCACCCCTGTGCTCGCTAACCTACATTAGCTCCCTGTTAACAAAAAGCCTCGATTTTAAAATTCTCATCCTGGTTTTCAAATCCTTCCATAGCCTCATCCTTCCCTGTCTCTGTAATCTCCAACTGCACAACCCTCTGGGATGTCTGCGCTCCTCCAATTCTGACCTATACGGTGGAGGAGGATTTCCTGGAGTGCATAAGGGATGGTTTTCTAGACCAATATGTCGAGGAACCAACTAGGGGGGAGGCCATCTTAGACTGGGTGTTGTGTAATGAGAGAGGATTAATTAGCAATCTCGTTGTGCGAGGCCCCTTGGGGAAGAGTGACCATAATATGGTGGAATTCTGTATTAGTATGGAGAATGAAACAATTAATTCAGAGACCATGGTCCAGAACTTAAAGAAGGCTAACTTTGAAGGTATGAGGCGTGAATTGGCTCGGATAGATTGGCGAATGATACTTAAGGGGTTGACTGTGGATGGGCAATGGCAGACATTTAGAGACCGCATGGATGAACTACAACAATTGTACATTCCTGTCTGGCGTAAAAATAAAAAAGGGAAGGTGGCTCAACCGTGGCTATCAAGGGAAATCAGGGATAGTATTAAAGCCAAGGAAGTGGCATACAAATTGGCCAGAAATAGCAGTGAACCCGGGGACTGGGAGAAATTTAGAACTCAGCAGAGGAGAACAAAGGATTTGATTAGGGCAGGGAAAATGGAGTACGAGAAGAAGCTTGCAGGGAACATTAAGACGGATTGCAAAAGTTTCTATAGATATGTAAAGAAAAAAAGGTTAGTAAAGACAAACGTAGGTCCCCTGCAGTCAGAATCAGGGGAAGTCATAACGGGGAACAAAGAAATGGCGGACCAATTGAACAAGTACTTTGGTTCGGTATTCACTAAGGAGGACACAAACAACCTTCCGGATATAAAAGGGGTTAGAGGGTCTAGTAAGAAGGAGGAACTGCGGGAAATCCTTATTAGTCAGGAAATTGTATTGGGGAAATTGATGGGATTGAAGGCCGATAAATCCCTAAGGCCTGATGGACTGCATCCCAGAGTACTTAAGGAGGTGGCCTTGGAAATAGCGGATGCATTGACAGTCATTTTCCAACATTCCATTGACTCTGGATCAATTCCTATGGAGTGGAGGGTAGCCAATGTAACCCTACTTTTTAAAAAAGGAGGGAGAGAGAAAACAGGGAATTATAGACTGGTCAGCCTGACATCGGTAGTGGGTAAAATGATGGAATCAATTATTAAGGATGTCATAGCAGTGCATTTGGAAAGAGGTGACATGATAGGTTCAAGTCAGCATGGATTTGTGAAAGAGAAATCATGCTTGACAAATGTTCTGGAATTTTTTGAGGATAAGAACATAAGAACATAAGAATTAGGAACAGGAGTAGGCCATCTAGCCCCTCGAACCTGCTCCGCCATTCAACAAGATCATAGCTGATCTGGTCGTGGACTCAGCTCCACTTACCCGCCCTCTCCCCGTAACCCTTAATTCCCTTATTGCTTAAAAATCTATCAATCTTTGACTTGAAAACATTCAATGAGCCGGCCTCAACTGCTTCCTTGGGCAGAGAATTCCACAGATTCACAACCCTCTGGGAGAAGAAATTCTTTCTCAACTCGGTTTTAAATTGGCTCCTCCGTATTTTGAGGCTGTGCCCCCTAGTTCTAGTCTCCCCCTTGTCTATCTTGTCTATCCCTTTCATGATTTTAAATGTTTCTATAAGATCACCCCTCACCCTTCTGAACTCCAAGGAGTAAAGACCCAGTCTACTCAATCTATCATCATAAGGTAAACCCCTCATTTCTCGAATCAGCCTAGTGAATCGTCTCTGTACCCCTTCCAAAGCTAGTATATCCTTCCTTAAGTAAGGTGACCAAAACTGCACGCAGTGCTCCAGGTGCGGCCTTACCAATACCTTATACAGTTGCATCAACACCTCCCTGCTTTTGTACTCCATCCCTTTCGCAATGAAGGCCAACATTCCATTTGCCTTCCTGATTACCTGCTGCACCTGCAAACTAACCTTTTGGGATTCATGCACAAGGACCGGCCTATAGTTACCTGCCTTTTGCCTGCCCCCTTTTTTTAAACAGAGGCGTTACATTAGCTGCTCTCCAATCCGCTGGTACCTCCCCAGAGTTCAGAGAATTTTGGTAGATTATAACAAATGCATCTGCTATAACTTCCGCCATCTCTTTTAATACCCTGGGATGCATTTCATCAGGACCAGGGGACTTGTCTACCTTCAATCCCATTAGTCTGTCCAGCACTACCTCCCTAGTGATAGTGATCATCTCAAGGTCCTCCCTTCCCACATTCCTATGACCAGCAATTTTTGGCATGGTTTTTGTGTCTTCCACTGTGAAGACGGAAGCAAAATAGTTGTTTAAGGTCTCAGCCTTTTCCACATTTCCCATTATTAAATCTCCCTTTTCATCTTCTAAGGGACCAACATTTACTTTAGTCACTCTTTTCCGTTTTATATATCTGTAAAAGCTTTTACTATCTGTTTTTATGTTTTGCGCAAGTTTACCTTCGTAATCTATCTTCCCTTTCTTTATTGCTTTTTTAGTCATTCTTTGCTGTTGCTTAAAATCTTCCCAATCCTCTAGTTTCCCACTAACCTTGGCCACCTTATACGCATTGGTCTTTTATTTGATACTTTCCTTTATTTCCTTGGTTATCCATGGCTGGTTATCTCTTCTCTTGTTTCCAGTCGAGTGGACAAGGGAGAACCAGTTGATGTGGTGTATTTGGACTTTCAGAAGGCTTTCGACAAGGTCCCACACAAGAGATTAACGTGCAAAGTTAAAGCACATGGGATTGGGGGTAGTGTGCTGACATGGATTGAGAACTGGTTGTCAGACAGGAAGCAAAGAGTAGGCGTAAATGGGGACTTTTCAGAATGGCAGGCAGTGACTAGTGGGGTACCGCAAGGTTCTGTGCTGGGGTCCCAGCTGTTTACATTGTACATTAATGATTTAGACGAGGGGATTAAATGTAGTATCTCCAAATTTGCGGATGACACTAAGTTGGGTGGCAGTGTGAGCTGCGAGGAGGATGCTATGAGGCTGCAGAGCGACTTGGATAGGTTAGGTGAGTGGGCAAATGCATGGCAGATGAAGTATAATGTGGATAAATGTGAGGTTATCCACTTTGGTGGTAAAAACAGAGAGACAGACTATTATCTGAATGGTGACAGATTAGGAAAAGGGGAGGTGCAACGAGAACTGGGTGTCATGGTACATCAGTCATTGAAGGTTGGCATGCAGGTGCAGCAGGCGGTTAAGAAAGCAAATGGCATGTTGGCCTTCATAGCGAGGGGATTTGAGTACAGGGGCAGGGAGGTGTTGCTACAGTTGTACAGGGCCTTGGTGAGGCCACACATGGAGTATTGTGTACAGTTTAGGTCTCCTAACCTGAGGAAGGACATTCTTGCTATTGAGGGAGTGCAGTGAAGGTTCACCAGACTGATTCCCGGAATGGCGGGACTGACCTATCAAGAAAGACTGGATCAACTGGGCTTGTATTCACTGGAGTTCAGAAGAATGAGAGGGGACCTCATAGAAACGTTTAAAATTCTGATGGGTTTAGACAGGTTAGATGCAGGAAGAATGTTCCCAATGTTGGGGAAGTCCAGAACCAGGGGACACAGTCTAGGAATAAGGGGGAAGCCATTTAGGACCGAGATGAGGAGAAACTTCTTCACCCAGAGAGTGGTGAACCTGTGGAATTCTTTACCATAGAAAGTTGTTGAGGCCAATTCACTAAATATATTCAAAAAGGAGTTAGATGAAGTCCTTACTACTAGGGGGATCAAGGGGTATGGCGAGAAAGCAGGAATGGGGTACTGAAGTTGCTTGTTCAGCCATGAACTCATTGAATGGCGGTGCAGGCTAGAAGGGCCGAATGGCCTACTCCTGCACCTATTTTCTATGTTCTATGTTTTTTATGTTACTTCAGCATCCCTGATTTTAATCGCTTCACCATTAGCAGCCGTGCCTTCAGCTGCCTAGGCCCTAAGCTCTTAAATTACCTCTCCACCTCTCTACCGCTCTCTCCTCCTTTAAGACATTCCTTAAAACCTACTTCTTTGACTAAGCCTTTGGTCTTCTGCCCTAATATCTCCTTATGTGGCTTGGTGTCAAATTATAACACTCCTGTGAAGTGCCTTAAATTGCAAGTTTTACTACGTTAAAGGCGCTATTAAATTGCAAGTTGTTGTATTTAGGCCTCATGTTTGTACCTTATTATTTAGGCAATAAGGCTGCTGGTGCCGGGGTGGACAGGGTATGGGTGGTCATTGGCTTTACACGGGAAGTGCCTGTTATCAGTTCAGATGTAGATTTGAGCAGGAAAAACATCCAGCGGGAACCCAAGAGGTCTATTGGTAATCAGAGTGTTCCAAATTGAGAAAACCTGGTAGAACGATTTGACCCCGTACGTGTCCATAGCAAGACTTGTCTCCGTAGGTCTCATGCTGTCAGTTCTTCATTATGTTAACAATTTTTCAAAATAATTATTTACAATTCTAGTTTTGATTTCACTATTCCCAACTGTGTCCTTCCCATCACGCGGAGTCGTAGTCTTGTGTCTTTTCAGAGAGAAAATTGAATCCATGTAATTAATTGAGACTACAGAAATAAAAACAGAAAATGCTGGAAATACTCAACAGGTCAGGCAGCATCTGTGGAGAGAGAAACAGAGTTAACGTTTCAGGTCATCCAAATGAAATGTCAACTCTGTTTCTCTCTCCACAGATGTTGCCTGACTCGCTGAGTATTTTTTGTTTTTATTTCAGATTTCCAGCATCCATAGAATTTTGCTTTTGTTTAAGAGGTTTTGGCTTTGTTGATCTTCTCAGACAGGAGGCGTTTCAATGTCCTCAACTCTCTCTTTGCTTACACTCTTATTGCAGATGAACCACAGTATGCCACAGTTGGAGAAAATGATTACAGATTCATTCGGCACCATTAGCAGTGTAAGTACGTCATGCCTTCCAGTTTTCTCCTTTTTTCTTCTTTCTTTCCTGTGGGAATAACATTTGTTCCTGGTCTCTGGTACCTTTCCCAAATGGTGATTCTTAATGTGTGAGTCTCGATAATGAGCCTGTTAAATGATGAGGGCATCAGCTGAGGCCACTCTCTATCTCGTCCATACTTTCCAGCAGGACTCACCGGATAGAGATCAAGCTTGGGCCTAGAACAGAATTTGTGGAACCCCACTAGCCCGGCGTGAGAATACCAGCGGCAGGTCGGGGCCATAAAAGGAGCGGAGGTGCGGCGGCCCGGGAGCAGCGCGAGCTGGTGCAGGAGGGCGACGGCAGCGAAGAATGATGTCATCAAGATCCCGGTCCTACTGTGGGCAGATACAGCAGGAGCGGCGAGAGACTGTGGAGAGATGTGATTGGGCCCAGGAGAGGTGTGAGTTCGGGGCCAGGGGCAGCAAGGGCCAGCCCACACTGTGATATGTGTGCGCACTAGGTTCATGCAGCAGAGCAGATCTCCAGTCATCTTGGATAACCCTTGCCACTGGACCAAGACCTAGCTCTATCAAGCACGTGTGGTGGCTGGAGTGCAACAGTCACCACACGTTAAAAAAAATCCACGCACAGGCATCTTCCACCCTTCAGAATGTAGTTCAGGACCTGGAATATTAGGTCCTTCATTGAAACACCTGTGAACTCATCCTTTTTTGGCATGGAAGCAAGTCATCCTCGTTTTGAGGGACTGCCGATGATGATGATGTTGTCCAATACACAAGCCACATGTGGCTAATTGGGAATACAGATGTGGTGAATTGCATTTTTGATTAGCAAACAAAAAATGAATTAGAGGCACCTTTATTGGGCATGTGATCTCAATAATCATATTTTCATGGCATATCTACGTGTACTTGAGACTTTTTTTGTGCATTGTTGGTAAAATGGTGAAA
This sequence comes from Pristiophorus japonicus, assembly GCF_044704955.1. Taxonomy (NCBI): domain Eukaryota; kingdom Metazoa; phylum Chordata; class Chondrichthyes; family Pristiophoridae; genus Pristiophorus; species Pristiophorus japonicus. The sequence continues at coordinate 46,433,957 of NC_091978.1, forward strand.
CAAAAAGCTTGCAAGTGTTATTTGATTGTTGTGTGTACTTTACTTCCTTGATGACTGCTTATTGGTTTTCATGCTAAAATGTTGTGTAACACTGGTGAAAATGCCAGACTTCAGCACCATGGAAACACCAGCATCACTGTATGGAGAGAGGAGCTGTCATTGTGCTCAGGTCGGCCAATCGGAATAACCCCTGCAGGCCAACAGAAGTATGGAAGCCCAATCTATAACTATCAGCTCCAACGGGACGCATCGTGTCGAAGGGCGATGATGCGTCTCACTGTGCATGTCAACATTCTCACCAACCTCTCTGAAGTCAAAGTACCGCTTGCAACTGCTGGACAAAACCCTACAAGCTGGACGAAGATGTTCTATCTCTGATAAATTCATGCCAGAATTCCAAACGTTGGTGACCGACAAAGACTGCTAAGTTTCACACTGAATGGTGGTAGATGTTTGTTCAGTAACTGCACACGTGAAGTACTTTTACCTGGAATGTGTCCAAGGCATTTTCTACTAAAATTACTGCATGTGGTTATAATGGTATTGTCACAGCCACACCTGTGGCTAGTCAGCAATTTCCATTGAACAGCACTGCATCCACACACAGCTTTTCCACTTTTACTTCGTGTTTTCCATTCAATTAGTTCATTAAATATTAATTCAATGCACCCTAATCTTATTTAAAAACCTCACAAGGAACTTTATTAAGTGTCTTTTGAAAATCCAAATAATTGCATTACCATTTTAAACAATTGAAATAGGATGTGAGACATGGTCTAATGCTTCTAAATGCATGATGAGGGCTTTTTCTTATAACTTATTCCGGGGCGAAGTTGGTAACCACACTGGTAATAGACATAGAAACATAGAAAATAGGTGCAGGAGTAGGCCATTTGGCCCTTCGAGCCTGCACCACCATTCAATGAGTTAATGGCTGAACAAGCAACTTCAGTACCCCATTCCTGCTTTCTCGCCATACCCCTTGATCCCCCTAGTAGTAAGGACTACATCTAACTCCTTTTTGAATATATTTAGTGAATTGGCCTCAACAACTTTCTGTGGTAGAGAATTCCACAGGTTCACCACTCTCTGGGTGAAGAAGTTTCTCCTCATCTCGGTCCTAAATGGCTTACCCCTTATCCTTAGACTGTGGCCCCTGGTTCTGGACTTCCCCAACATTGGGAACATTCTTCCTGCATCTAACCTGTCTAAACCCGTCAGAATTTTAAATGTTTCTATGAGATCCCCTCTCGTTCTTCTGAACTCTAGTGAATACAAGCCCAGTTGATCCAGTTTTTCTTGATATGTCAGTCCCGCCATCCCGGGAACCTTCGCTGCACTCCCTCAATAGCAAGAATGTCCTTCCTCAAGTTAGGAGACCAAAACTGTACACAATACTCCAGGTGTGGCCTCACCAAGGCCCTGTACAACTGTAGTAACACCTCCCTGCCCCTGTACTCAAATCCCCTCGCTATGAAGGCCAACATGCCATTTGCTTTCTTAACCGCCTGCTGTACCTGCATGCCAACCTTCAATGACTGTTGTACCATGACACCCAGGTCTCGTTGCACCTCCCCTTTTCCTAATCTGTCACCATTCAGATAATACTCTGTCTCTCTGTTTTTACCATGAAAGTGGATAACCTCATATTTATCCACATTATACTTCATCTGCCATGCATTTGCCCACTCACCTAACCTATCCAAGTCACTCTGCAGCCTCATAGCATCCTCCTCGCAGCTCACAGTACCACCCAACTTAGTGTCATCCAAAAATTTGGAGATACTACATTTAATCCCCTCGTCTAAATCATTAATGTACAATGTAAACAGCTGGAGCCCCAGCACAGAACCTTGCGGTACCCCACTAGTCACTGCCTGCCATTCTGAAAAGTACCCATTTACTCCTACTCTTTGCTTCCTGTCTGACAACCAGTTCTCAATCCACATCAGCACACTACCCCCAATCCCATGTGCTTTAACTTTGCACATTAATCTCTTGTGTGGGACCTTGTCGAAAGCCTTCTGAAAGTCCAAATATACCACATCAACTGGTTCTCCCTTGTCCACTCTACTGGAAACATCCTCAAAAAATTCCAGAAGATTTGTCAAGCATGATTTCCCTTTCACAAATCCATGCTGACTTGGACCTATCATGTCACCTCTTTCCAAATGAGCTGCTATGACATCCTTAATAATTGATTCCATCATTTTACCCACCACCGATGTTAGGCTGACCGGTCTATAATTCCATTTTCTCTCTCCCTCCTTTTTTAAAAAGTGGGGTACATTGGCTACCGTACACTCCATAGTAACTGATCCAGAGTCTATGGAATATTGGAAAATGACTGTCAATGCACCCGCTATTTCCAAGGCCAATTCTTGTCACTGGACCAAGACCAAGCTCTGTCAAGCCCGTGTTGTGGCTGGTGTGCAAAGGCCACCAAACGTTAAAAAATCCACGCATCTTCCACCTTTCAAGATGTAGTTCGGGATCTGGAATATTCGATCCTTCATTGAAACACCTGTGAACTCATCCCTTTTTGGTGTGGAAGCAAGTCATCCTCGTTTCTAGCGACTGCCTATGATTGATCAAATCTATAGGCTAGCTTTTTTAATGGCTCGGATCTATTGTTCTTGAATGCCATTGAATTTAATGAACACCTCCATCAGCACCTAAAAACAAATGATCTGGTTATTATCTCATTGTCGTTGGTAGGATCTTGCTTGTGCCCAAATTGGCTGCTACGTTTCCTACATTACGACAGTGACTACTCTTCAAAATTACTTAATTGGTTGTAAAGCGCTTTGAGACGTTCTGAGATTGTAAAAGACGCGAGTCTTTCTTAGTGTCATGAAAACTGGCTTGTTTAAGTTACATCCTGCACTCCATCACCTGTATCATTTCAAGCCCAGATGCCTCCTCTTCTTTTGCTTTGCTTACATTCTCCTCCATACATTCTCCTCTATACTTTAGATATCAATTGTGCCTCCGTGCTTCTTTACCACCTCGCTAGATACTAGATACCCTGGAATCCAATAGTATGTATTTGGTACATATCTTTCCTTTGTAGCTCTTCAAACTATTGCGACACATAATAAAGGGACATGTTTCTCATTTCCCTCGCCTCGCACAAAAAGGGTATTTAGGCTGTCCCAGGCGATCTAATTTAATTGATTTATTCAGTTATTTTCTTTCCAACCTTTCCTGTGAATGCCGATGGTGTGCCTCTTTCCCAAAGTTGTGTTACTGCCTGCACTCTGTTGGGGAAATTCCATTACAAATTAATCATCTCAGTCCACTCTTCCAGGCACCACATTTTATTGAAAGTGTTTCTGTTTGCGATCCCTGGGAGCTGGCTCAGTAATCTCGGGTTGCCGCTAGTTGAGGTGGGTAATTGCCTCGAGCTCACCCCGTGGTATTGTGGAATGGCGCTATTGCAGTGCAATGCGTTGGTGGCACTACCCAGTGACTGCATTCTGGGGCTGCCATTTCCCCATTGTGTCTGCCGTCTGTGCTCCTGTTGCTGCAGCCAAGCCAGGACTATACCAAGTCTCCAGGACTGTACAAAATGTCCTTGACTGACTTGCCAATGGAAACAGGTCGCAAGTGGTAATGCTACCCTCTCTCATCAATCCTGCCTCATTTCAGCTCCATCATCTCATGCCCTGGATGAATCCAGTTCCCCCCAGCAAGAACATGGAACGCATCGGAGATGTTTTAACTTTCCGCCCCCTGCTCCTTCCGTGAAACCATGCGCACTGTGATAGAGTCCAGCCAACTTTTTACATAATACTTAGGGCACAGAAACAGGCCAGTCATGGTCTATGCCGGTGTTTATGCTCCACACGAGCCTCCTCCCACCCTACTTCATCTCACCCTATCAGCATAACTTTCTATTCCTTTCTTCCTCATGTGTTGTGATGAGAGGTGATCTTATCTTAAGATTATGAGGGGGCTTGACAAGGTGGATGCAGAGAGGATGTTTCTACTGATGGGGGAAACTAGAACTAGAGGGCACAATCTTAGAATAGAGGCCGCCCATTTAAAACTGAGATGAGGAGAAATTTCTTCTCAGAGGATTGTAAATCTGTGGAATTTGCTGCCTCAGAGAGCTGTGGAAGCTGGGACATTGAATACATTTAAGACAGAAATAGACAGTTTCTTGAACGATAAGGCGTTATGGGGAGCGGGCAGGGAAGTGGAGCTGAGTCCATGATCAGATCAGCCATGATCTTATTAAATGGCAGAGCAGGCTCGAGGGGCTGTATGGCCTACTCCTGCTCCTATTTCTTATGTTCTTATGTTTATCTCGCTTCCCCTTTAAATGCATCTAAACTCCTGAATAGCCACAGGCAAATCTTTCAACCAACAACAACAACTTGTATTTATATAGCACCTTTAACATAGTGAAACGTCCCAAGGTGCTTCACAGGAGTATTATGAGATAAGAATTTGACCAGATCAAACTCTGAAATTTGTAGCTCATTCCTCCAAGAATCAAACAAAATTCCAGGTTATTGGTGTAGCATTTCCAGTTACTGGTGTAACATTTCAATTTAAATTATTCAACCCTGAACCACTTGTATCCGCAGATTACATCTCTGATCTCTGCAGCACAAAGACCACCGGCTGCCCTGCGATGTTGGGGCACTAGATGTTCTGTTCACCGAGGGATGGAAGATCATTCGAAGACTGTGGCTTATGTGCTGATCTCACAGAATCCAGCTGTTGCTGATCTCACAGAATCCAGCTGTTGCTGCCAGAATTCAAATATTTACACTTCTGTAATTCTTTGTCACATTGACACACCAATTATATCAAATCCTCATGAGATCACAAACTGGTACTCGGATGGAGTTGTGATTTCAATTTTAATTTATTTCTTCCCTCCCCCCCCCCACCCCATGTCTTGGATGTGCACTTCAAGTGCCGTAACCTACAAGACTACGGACCAAGAACTGGAAAGTGGGATTAGATTGGATAGCTCTTTTTCGGCTGGCACAGACATGATGGGCCGAATGGCCTCCTTTTGTGCCTTAAACATCTATGATTCTATGTCAAACCATCTTCCTAACTCTACAAAGACCTAGTTGCTTGATGGTGCAGCTGGTTAAGTCTGAGTAACTGAGGCATGCAAATCAGGAGGGGCCCCAACTAAATCTCCAATCGGTGATGCTGGCTGATCTCGGGTGAGGTAGCGGTAAGGGTGTTAAAATAGATCTCTCTGCCCCTGGGTGAAGAAGAGGAAAATCAGCTACGGTTCCCGGTCCACAGTTGCCAACACTTGCGCCGAGCGCCCATGGAACCACGCCAAGCTGTTGAGGAAAAAATGTAGGTTGAATAAAAAATTTTAAAAAATTAGAGGCCCCACTGAAACAAGTGCTACCACGTTCTTCCATCCTTCTCATTATGAAGAAATGTTTCACATGGACAGAGGGAGTTTGTGTAACATGTTGATAGTTAGGTATTCTCAATTAGACACGTATACCAATGTTTTTAAAAAAGTCATACTGCACAGGATTCTCAGTGGAGCTCGGTGTGGCCTTCTCCATCAGCAACAGAGGCTGTGGAGTGACTTAAGGTGGAAGTTCTACTTGAACTGTGTATACTCAATAACGCATGGGTAACATTACGTTTTAAAAAAATTCTTTGTTATGCTCACTAACCCCAGATGACAGGAGGCCTACGCCCACCTCTCCACCTATGTCACTTTACCACTGTCTGCTGTGAGGCACGTGAGGAGCGATCACTGGGTGTAATGTATGCATTTGTGAGTATGCTCACCAGTTTGTAGAGCTGTTGAACTGCTGGTCAGTTAGCTCAGATGGTTGGAACATAGAGTGAATAAGGCTAAGGTCACGGGTTCAATTCCCTTGCTGGCCAGCTACAGTGTCTGGTGCTGCTGTGGCCGAAGGCCTGAGAATACTTTTAAGGTTGACATTAACATGTCCAGGCAGCGGGCGGTCAAGGGGTTCGCTCAGCCCGACTGCCTGCCTCTCTTCCGCGGCTATGTTCGCGCCAGGGTGACCCTGACGATGGAGCACACGATGTTTACCGGTACGCTCGCGGCCTTCCGCGAGAGGTGGACACTAGAGGGAATGGAGAGCATCATCACCCCCGGCAACCAAATTTTAATTTGATCTGTTACAAGTTCCATTTAAAGTTTTATTTTGTAATTTGTGGGTTCTAGTGCCCCTTTAATCGACTTTATCTGTTTATTTTAAAATAGTTGCAGAGCTGTTGAATTGTGAGTGGCTTAGCCAGTCACATGATGTTCACAAGACTCAATAAAACCCCAGCCAGTTAGGTTTGGGGGAATCCACGATGAGGTAGGTGCTTGTGAGCCTGGTGGATGAACTGGTAATGTGTAGTATGATTGTTAAACCGTTTGCTAATAAGTCAGCTAGTTCTCAATAGCAATATGTTGCTATGAATTCTAAGCAAGGAACCCATAAAGCAAATACATTACCCTGGGTGACCCTTTCTTTTTGTGAGATAGTGCCTGATTGCTCACAGGGCAGCTGTATTGACAATGAGGCATTTGGGGAATCCCAGGTGGCATCCCTCATCTGCTTCTTCTGTTCATTTCACAATTCTTCAATCTGATTGGTTAAGTAGATGCACAGTGTTTACTCAGAACCTAGATGCCGTGTCAGGGGCACTGTGCCGATTCCATCCCTCACTTCCAGCAACTTGCAGAGCAAAATTTAATCAACATTAAACTACCACGGGCAGGTCTACCTAACGGGCACAGTTCGCTGGCCTACCACAGCAATTTGTGACCCTATGTGCTTACATGCTAAGTGAAATTGCAGCAGTATTGTATTGTGCACTGTAGGCTCCTGTACAGCTTCCTTTTTGTTTACATTTCATGTTTCTGTTTTTACGTTGTAACTAATTCGAGAAAAGGTGGCTGCTGTTATTTTGGGGGCCAGCTAAATCCCTGGAACAATTCTTACTTTTTTTTTTGCAGTAAAATAACCAGCTTCAGCAACATTGCTGAAAATCTATCGTTGGCTGCCTGTGTGAACGTGTGCTGTATCGGTGTGTAGTGCACGCCATTTTTCCCTGCAGTTGATGCTACAAAGCTAGTTTTAAATAAAAAATGAATTCTGTTCTGAGCTCAGCAGTAGAAACACTGGGCACTTGGTGGTACTGCAGACTGGATTCGGTCCCATTATATTCTCAGCCCCATTTCAGGGACAGAGACATATGGGGGCCTACTGTAAATTGTATGTAGGCAAACTTTTGAAATCAGAGATTTATTTTTTAGGCATTGTATAAGTTCTTACTGAATGATAAGAAGTATGCATGGAACTGTTGTAAATATTGTAGTATGGGTTTAATTGTGTAACAGCTCATTATTATTCAATAACCAAATTACTTGGTCCATTTCTTGATTAACTCGTCACTGGCTGGTTGGGTGAAATGTTTTCTTTTTGTAGTTTCCAGCACTCTCGGTGTGTATTTTCTCATTTCAAAGAGTTAGCCACACATTGTAGGATGAGTCACATCAGACCAGGTAGGAGTGGCAGGGTCCCTTCCCTGAAAGGACATTAGTGAACTTGTTGGGTTTTATGACTTTCATGGTTATTTTCTGATGCTTGCCCACAAATGAATAGATTCGTTGAATTTAGTTTCACAACTTGGTGGGACTTGAACTCATGAGCTCTGGATTGCTAGTCCAGTATCATGACCAATAGACGACCACACACCCCAGAATGGATTGGGGTGGAGAAACAGTGTTATCTCTGGCTGTTTTCAGCCTCTTCCTTTAGAGCAGTCAGTAAACAGGACTCCTGACTGTTCGCTTATCCAGTGAGTAGCTGAATGATGCAGACCAGTGAAGTCCCAGGTTCAATCGCTCGTCTGTGATGAGTTTGCTACTCCTGGCCTGGACAGCTGGGGGGTGCAACAGAGTTGGCCTCAGCACCATTGGGCTCAGGAGAAATTGGCCGTGATTCCTCAACTATTTTGTGACTCCTGCGAAAAGTGCATGCACCTGCCTGGTGAGCTCAGGATCCAGACTCGAGGGGATATTGTCCATGGTTGAACAGCCTTGTGACAAGCAGAGTCACAACTCACACGTGAATACTGGCCACTACAGTGACTGGTGCCTGTGAAACCATACCCCAGCAAAGAATTAACACTTTTAGGAGCAGAGCGGAGAAAATTGATATGGGGGGTGGGGGAAGTAAAAAAATAAAGGCCTCATATCAGATCGGCGCTATTTCCGAAGCAGGAGTTTGTTATCTACCGATATAATAGAAGATTAATGCCTACAAGAAAAGGTATCATGGGTACAGTTAAATACTAATAACATGTTGAACTATAATTAACTGATGAATAGATGTTCATTTATTATTTTCTTGGTAAAGTTGTGTTAATTAACTTGCTGGCTAAACATATCTTTTATTTATTTTGATGTTTGTGAGCCTTTATATAAAGTAACGAAATAGGATGTTTTCGATGGGAAATCAATTGTAATTTTTACTCCATATCGAATGGTTTTTGTGTTTGATATTTGGCTTCTAGATAATGCTGTACTGCGCAAACAAAATGATTAACTGCTTGTAACTGTATTTAATTTAGATTGTGTAATTAAATTTTTGGAGAAAAAAATTGCATGTGCTTTACTGATCAATTCTTGACTTAGTCTGTTTTACAACTGCCGATTGCACAAACGATTCGCTATCTGCCTTTTTTCACAACCATACAGTCAAGAATTACCCTTTATATAATGGGATTTCCAGTACCCTCTGTGAAGAAATGATTTCCAAATTAAAAAGGATTTGTGTGCACACATCACATCAACCCAATTTAATTCATCCATCTCGAACAGCCCTAGAGCATAAGAAAGAAATAGGAGCAGGGATAGGCCATTTGGCCCCTCGAGCCTGCTCTGCCATTTAACAAGATCATGGCTGATCTGCTTTTGGCCTCAACTCCACTTCCCTGCCTGCTCCCCATAACCCTTTACCCCTTATCATTCAAAAATCTGTCTATCTCCACTTTAAATAAATTCAATGACCCAGCTCTCTGGGGCAGGGAATTCCACAGATTTACAACCCTGAGAGAAGAAATTCCTCCTCATCTCCGTTCCAAATGGACGACCTCTTATTCTGAAACTATGCCCTCTAGTTCTAGGTTCCCACACGAGGGGAAACATCCTCTCTTCTTCTACCTTGTTGAGCCCCCTAAGTAGCTTATGTTTCAATAAGATCACCTCTCATTCTTCTAAACTCCAATGAGTATAGGCCCAATCTGCTCAACCTTTCTTCATAAGTCAACCCCTTTACCTCACGAATCAACACTCCTCCCATTGCAGCATTGTCTCTTAAATTATTCCAGGGTTTTCATCGCCACCATTCCAAGTGTTGATCATCCTCTGCACAAAGAACTTTCTAAAGTCGCTGTTCAGTAGTTGTGCACTTGTCCTACGCCCAGTTTATTGTATTGTTTTATTTGGTCTTAAGATGTGAACAACACTGGCAAGTAATATTTATTGCCCAGCCTTAGTTGCCCTGAGGGCATTAAGTCAGCCACATAATGTGGTTCAGGAGTCACGTGTAGACCAGACCTGGTAAGGGTGGCAGGTTTCCTTCCCTGAAGGACCTTAGTGAACTACATGAAAACGTGAAAACCAGTCGTTTTTTTTCAAACAATCCAGCAACTTTCATAGCTATTTTGTAAAGCCAACCCACAAATTACTAGCTTTGAATAACCACTAGACTACTGTATTCCAGATTAACTTTTCTATACCATTTATCATCATCTTCTCTACCTCCATAAAATCAGATTCCCCCTTTCAAGACTAACAGGTTTAGGATATTGTGCCCAAGACTGTTCTGCCATTGTCATATAATGGCTGATTTGTACCTTGACTGTATTTGCTCACCTTTGCTCTATATCCCTCGATACTCTTGCCAAACAAAAATCTATCAATCTGTCTTTTGGGAGTTCCAGATTTCTACTGTGATTTGATGCCCAAAATTGTCTTATACTTAAAATTAAGTCCATTTGCACCTTTTAAATGTTCTTGCTTGAAGTAATGTAGCACTTGCATGTGACATGGCCACAGTGAAAACGATGCACAGCTCTTTTTCCCCAAAAAAATGCCATTTCATTAATGAATTATTAGTCCAGTTTCTGGATTATTAGATCAGCAACAAAACTGCTATGCTACCGTATGGAAAATCACCTACCTGTAATCTTTCCCCCCCAACCTCCAAACCGGAGCTTCTGGTTATTTACAGTTCCCACAGGCTTTCACTTCTCTCACTCTTTACAGCATTTTAACTCAACGTCATGTCACTTAACTATGACTTACTGATTTACCACATATTTCAACCTTGGTAGTGTCCTGCAGTGTGAGCTTTGGACTTTCACCTAGATTCTCAGTTTAAAACCAAGATAACATGAGGCAGATGTTGGAAGAAATCATTGGTGTAACTGACTCCCAATTCATCATCTGGGACAGCTAAAACAAGTGAAAATAAAAACTGTAGGCTAGCAAATAAATTGGATAGCTCTTTCAAAGAGCCAGGGCATGCACAACAGGCCGAATGGGCTCCGTCTATACTGTAAGATTCTATGGTTGTAGTTGAGACAGGCAATACTAAAATAAAATTCCAGTTTTGGTGAGCAGTTGTGTAAATCATTTAAGAGGAATGGGGGGGCCTACTGAATACAGTGTTCGCTCAAAATTCTGTGTTATAACACCACTTGTAAAGAATTACCAATGGAATAATGGTTGTAATATCTCTATTTAATATATAGTGCTGTACCAATGTTGTAATTTAGGCACCTGGTTTACTCCAAAATGAAGTCACAGTCCACCATCTGGAGATTGTAATCTATCAGTGAGTTAGAATGCTGATGTATGTAAAGTTGGTTTAAGACATGTAAAATAAAGCTGCTGCTTCTCGTGATCATTCTATGCCGGATTATTAGGAATTCCAAGGACAACGACATATCTAAAAGCCATAAAAGTAGTATTAAATCAATTTATATTATGTAGAGATGCCAACTTTGAGAATGTCCTAGTACTGAGATCTGTAACCTAGAAATGACTGTTTTGCAAAATTAGAGTACAAGCACTTCATACAGTCTTGTAACATTATTTTATACACTATTAATAAAGGAATAAACCCATTTATTTTTAATGGTTAATGTTTCCATTAAGATCCTGGACAGTGGAATGTCATGAATGTGTTAAAGCATTTATATGTTAATAGTAAATTCTAGGGTGATGGTATAAAAATATGGGTCATGGGGTGAGAGTCTGGCCACAGACAGTGAAGGGGACAGGTTTATACATTTTTGGTTACTTTCAGAAATTGTAAAATGTAATCACTTCAACTCATGCCTGAGCGAGGAGGCTGCTGTGGCCATCCAGTCAGGCCAACACAGGCAGAAAAGAATCACCTCCAGAAGAGGGCGAAAAAGGCAATTGTTTTTCTTTCTTTTCTTTGTACTGAACAGGTGTGCTCCTCCAGGCCACACAAAAAGCTTAGGCCTCGCTTGCCCTAGACTTTCCCATCGCTCGAGACACCCTTCCCCCGCCTGGGGAACCCAATCCCAACACCTGCCGCTGTCAAGTGCCGGCCTCCAAATCCCACAATTTTCCGACGGTTCCCCTTTAGGCACACGCAGGAAGTCGATCAGCAGGAGGCACGGCCCTTTAAAAAAAAATCGATCAGGCCTCATTCTGCTACCGAATTAATTCGGCAGTGTGGTTACAGGAAACCAGATCCTAGTTAAAATCCAAGCTTTTAGTTTCTGTGAACCAGTTGCTTCTCTCACAGAAAAAGACTTGCATTAGCGTCTTTCATGACCATCAGATATCTCAAAGCGCTTTACAGCCAATGAAATACTTTGAGTGTAGCCACTGTTGTAATGTAGGAAACGCGGTAGCCAATCTGCGCACAGCAAGCTCCCACAAACAGCAGTGTTATTTTGTTTTTGTTATGTTGATTAGAGATAAATATTGGCCAGGACACTGGGATAACTCGCCTGCTCTTCTTTGAAATAGTGCCATTAGAAACATAGAAACATAGAAAATAGGTGCAGGAATAGGCCATTCGGCCCTTCGAGCCTGCACCGCCATTCAATGAGTTCATGGTTGAACATGCAACTTCAGTACCCCATTCCTGCTTTCTCACCATACCCCTTGATCCCCCTAGTAGTAAGGACTACATCTAACTCCTTTTTGAATATATTTAGTGAATTGGCCACAACAACTTTCTGTGGTAAAGAATTCCACAGGTTCACCACTCTCTGGTTGAAGAAGTTTCTCCTCATCTCAATCCTAAATGGCTTACCCCTTATCCTTAGACTGTGACCCCTGGTTCTGGACTTCCCCAACATTGGGAACATTCTTCCTGCATCTAATCTGTCTAAACCCATCAGAATTTTAAACGTTTCTATGAGGTCCCCTCTCATTCTTCTGAACTCGTGAATACAAGCCCAGTTGATCCAGGTTTATGTCAACCCGAGTGGGCAGACGGGGCCTCGGTTTAACGTCTCATCCGCCAGACGGCACCTCCGACAGTGCAACATTCAGCACTGCCCTGGAGTGCCAGCCTAGATTTACAGGTTCAAGTTTCTGGAGTGGGACTTGAACCCACAACCTTCTGACTCAGAGGTCCATGACTGCATATAAAAAGATGTACACCTGCAGCCAGAGTGTAAATGGATGGCCTAGGATTTCTCGCCCTTTTTGCATCCTTTTGATATTTTGGTTCTCTCTACACCTAAAGGTGACACCCATCTCTTCCCTCCCCCTTCCAAAGCATCATCCAGAGGCCTGCATCAAGATTTAATGCCTCCATTGAAAGAAAACTGCCTGGATGACAGAGTAAATCAACCTGTTGCTAGAACCAGAACCAAAGGGAGCAGAAAGTTTTTCAGGCTTGATCACTGCTCCAAGCTGAGTCAGCTGACCTTAACCAAGGCATGGATAGAGATAATATAAATCGGTCTCATTAATCCTAACTAAGCGGCATGGAGAGACACTGCAGGCGAAGGACGAGTGAGAGAATACCTATTAGATTATAATATGGTGACATTTTAAAGTTAGTCAACCAGAGAACAAATCCTGTATATGTGCATTTTCCCGAGTGCAATCCCCAATTTTCTTTCCTGATTAATTTGGATTCCCCCCTCCCCTTAAAACTATTTTTATTACTAAAAAGAAGCAAGAAAGTTGGAATTTTCAAGCTCATTATCTCTGCATTTTCCAAGTCTGAAAACAAATTGGCACCCGTTAAATATACTCTAAAATGATCAATTTATAAACAAAAGGGTGAGAGTGGATGGGCAAATTTTAAACACATACACCAAGCAACTCTGACTTACACGAACATGACATTCTACAAGGTGCTGAAAAGAGCACAAAGCAATTTCTGAAAGAGTAGGAGTGACGGCCAGAGACTTAGCTCCCACGGTTCTTATATCACCATTTCAGCAACTTCAACAGAAACCATCTGCCTGGGAACAGGATGCAGTCTGCCTTATGGTCAGGAAACAGCAGGTGACAAGTGGGAGAGGGAAACAAAACAGAGATTTTTAAAAAACCAACTGAATTATTCTAAATTCAAGAAGGTGAGAGAGAAGACGGTTTGAATCACAGCTCCTGCTCAATGCTCAGAATGGACTAAAAATGGGATGAAAGTAATGAATAATGCACCAGGCACAAATCTACTTTGCGCTGTACAAAGGCAGCAAGATAAATAAATTGCGATAGTTTCTTGTTGAATAGAATTTTAGTTCGATGTAGCAAGTTAAAATAGTAACTGTGCCATGCATATCCAAATTGTTAAATAAGTTACATTTTTAGAATCACGTCAATACATATCAACACATAAATGTTAATAAAACTACTTGTCAAATCTTGCACAATACCACACTTTCCACCGCTAAATATTTAAATCTTAGTACAAGACACAATAAAGTACATTCTACTCACCAGTAATTAAACATAATGGAATGTTAGAAGAACATAAGAAATAGGAGGAGGCCAAACAGCCCCTCGAGCCTGCTCCTCCATTCAATAAGATCATGGTTGATGATCTACTGTAACTCTACTTTCTGCCCTATCCCCAATAACAGAAGAAATAGGAGCAGGATATATAGGTCATACAATAGCAAACTGTCTCATTACATCACATTTCATGCTTTGTAGTTAAGTGCAGGATAAATTAAAAAAATGCAAAAAATTATGCTGACCCGCAAAATAAAGCTTACAAGTAGTTACATTTATATAAGGCTCCTTACATAAAAACATTTCAGTCCACTAGACAAGAGGGAGAGGTGGGTTTTGGGTAGGTCTGAAAGAATTGATTGAGGAGGACAGGAGAAATTGAAGGGGTGGCGAATGAGAACGGTCTTAAGGAGACTTCTGAAAACAAGGATACAGGTTCCAGGACAAAGTGGTTTTGGAAGAGAATGTCAAAGAACAGTGGCTTTATAAATCAAATACTTTATAGTTTTTTTTTTTAAATAAGCCTCTGAAATATATTTAACATTTCACTGAATATTTAGCTTTGCACATCACCTGCTAAACTGGCTTTAAAACACATTCTCATCTCAAACATTTGAGACATATTTCACTTGTACGTGTGTCACATGATTCATGGGAATATATTCTGAGCAAAGTATCACGGCCCTTCTCTGAATCATCAGTCTAACAGGTTTGAAGGCAGGCAGTCACACAAAGCCCGCTTTTCCACTCTCAGCAGCAGATCATCAGTCTGTAAATATATAAAATATCAATGTTTCACGAAACCAAGTTTCAAAATACATGTTAATATTACACAAACATATATATGCAATGTGTAAACACTCCTTCCCCTTCAAACAAATCTAGTTTTATTTCTTTCTTACAATTTCACTGTAGTCCAAGCACCAAGTCACATTTTGGATTATGTCCTATGTAGCTATTACAATTTTTGTGTATACAACAAAAGTTGTCGATTTTTAAAATCCAAGAAAATATTTAAGTAAATACAGCTGAGTATTTGAAGGCATTGAGATTACAGCATTCCATCAGTAGAAAGTATAACAATCTTTGACCATAGTCTTGTATAAGTTCCAAATCAAAAGTTAACTCAAACAAATATACATTCTCGTTCTAAAGTGGATTTCTTACACTAGCAACGAATACTGTTGAAGATGACGAGGGTACTAGACTGGTCTCTGCTTTATTGTAAACACAATAACTAAGATGGCTTGTTCTGGGGACTTGGTCCTATGATAATCTGTCACGATGTCCATGACTATGAGTCAAATGGAGTGTTTACATTATCAAAGGGATGCTCCTCATCGCTTGTCCAAATTCTGTTAACGTTATTATAACTGCAACACTATATAGGTAATTCAACAACAACTTGTTTTTATATAGCGCCTTTAATGTAGTAAAACGTTCCAAGGCACTTCACAGGAGTGTTATAAATCAAAATTAGATATTGAACCACATAAGGAAATATTAGGGCAGATAACGAAAAGCTTGATTTTAAGGTAGATTTTAAGGAGTGTCTTAAAGGAGGAAACAAGGTGCAGAGGTTAGGAGATAAATCCAGAGCTTAGGGCCTTGGCAGCTGAAGGCACAGCCACCAATGGAGGAGTGACTAAAATCAGGGATGCTCAAGAGGCCAGAATTAGTTCAGATGATCTAATGGAGTTGCACTGCAATAAAATGATTTATCAATGTGTCTATTATGCTAATGCAAAGCATCATACATTTAACAATGCATCTGAAAGTTAATACCATGTTTTCTTAAAGTTATAGATCAGCTTTGGAGCAGCATCTCAATTTATTATAACCTGCAGCATCTGCATTGATTCTGTACTCGACAATAAAAGAAATGTCATAGAATACTTTTTGTGTGGCTTCCAGCAACAGCTGTTTTAATTTGTACGGCTTTGGTTTATTTTATCAACTTGTTATAGTGAGCGATGCATATTTACCCGTGTATTTAGGTTATTTGCAGTCCTTTTCAAGTCCTGTAGTGCTCTCTGCATGAATTCAAAAGCATGACAGTCAACACAGGGACGGCCTGTGGAAGAAACATAAAAACAGCTAAAATGAGCTGGCTCGAGTTTACCATAAACAGTACGAATAAAAATTCATGACTGGAACAGCTACCAAAACAAGCTAACAAGATTACCACAAACACTTTGCTGGTGGATTTTTGATGGAATGCTCTCCACTTGCCTGGATGAGTGCAGCTCCAGCAACACTCAAGTAGCTCGACACCATCCAGGACAAAACAGCCCGCTTGATTGGCACCCCATCCCACACCTTCAACATTCACTCCCTCCACCACTGGTGCACAGTGGCTGCAGTGTGTACCATCTACAAGATGCACTACAGCAACTTGCCAAGACTTCTTCGACATCACCGCCCAAACCCGCGAACTTTATCACCTAGAAGGACAAGGGCAGCAGGCACACGGGAACACCACCACCTGCAAGTTCCCCTCCAAGTTACACACCATCCTGATTTGGAAATATATCACCATGCCTTCATCATCATTGGGTCAAAATCCTGGAACTCCCCAACAGCACTGTGGGGGTATCTTCACCTCACGGACTGCAGCGGTTCAAGGCGGCGGCTCACCATCACTTTCGTAAGGGCAATTAGGGATGGGCAATAAATGATGGCCCTGCCAGCGATGCCCATGTCCCATGAATGAATTTTAAAAATTACAGTCGAATATCCAAGCGAGTACAAGTTTTCAAAATTAGAAAACAAATACTATGCCAAGATCTAACTGTTTTACAGATTGCAGGGCCTTACCCTAGATAACATTATTGTGCATTTAATGCATCATAAATCAGAATAGCTACATAATCATACTGTAAAATTCCACTCAGATTGGCACAGCTCATATTCAAAATAGACAGGGGTTCAATCTTTATTTTTCCTATTCCCAATAACATAAGAAATAGGAACAGGAGTAGGCCATACGGCACCTCGAGCCTGCTTCATCATTCAATATCATGGCTGATCTGATCATGGACTCCGCTCCACTTCCCCATAGCCCCTTATCGTTAAAGAAACTGTCTATTTCTGTCTTAAATTTATTCAATGTCCCAGCTTCCACAGCTCTGAGTTAGCAAATTCCATAGATTTACAACCCTGAGAGAAGAAATTCCTCCTTATATGTTTTAAATGGATGGCCCCTTATTCTAAGATCATGTCCTCCATAGTTCTAGTCTCCCCCATCAGTGGAAACATCCTCTCTGCATCCACCTGGTCAAGTCCCTCATAATCTTATACGTTTTAATATCATCTCTCATTCTTCTGAACTCCAATGAGTAGAGGCCCAACCTACTCAACCTTTCCTCATAAGTCAACCCGCTCATCTCCAGAATCAACCTGGTGAACCTTCTCTGAAATGCCTCCAAAGCAAGTATATCCTTTCGTAAATATGCAAACCAAAACTGTACGCAGTATTCCAGTTGTGGCCTCACCAATACCCTGTATAGCTGTAGCAAGACTTCCCTGCTTTTATACTCCATCCCCTTTGCAATAAAGGCCAAGATTCCATTGGCCTTCCTGATCACTTGCTGTACCTGCATACTAACTTTTTGTGTTTCATGCACAAGTACCCTCTGGTCCTGCTGTACTGCAGCACTTTGCAATCTTTCTCCATTTAAATAATAACTTGCTCTTTGATTTTTTTTCTGCCAAAGTGCATGATCTCACACTTTCCAACATTATACTCCATCTGCCAAATTTTTGCCCACTCACTTAGCCTGTCTATGTCCTTTTGCAGATTTTTTGTATCCTCCTCACACATTGCTTTTCCTCCCATCTTTGTATCATCGGCAAACTTGGCTACGTTACATTCAGTCCCTTCTTCCAGGTCGTTAATTTAGATTGTAAATAGTTGGGATCCCAGCACTGATCCCCGAGGCACCCCACTAGATACCAGAGAATGAACCATTTATCCCGACTCTCTGTTTTCGTTAGCCAATCTTCTATCCATGCTAATATGTTACCCCCAACCCAGTAACCTTTTATGTGGCACCTTGTCAAATGCCTTCTGGAAGTCCAAATACACCACATCCACTGGTTCCCCTTTATCCACCCTGTTTGTTACATCCTCAAAGAATTCCAGCAATTTTGTCAAACATGACTTCCACTTCATAAATCCATGCTGACTCTGCCTGACCGCATTTTGCTTTTCCAAATGTCCTGCTACTGCTTTTTTAATAATGGACTCCAACATTTTCCCAACCACAGACGTTAGGCTAACTGGTCTATAGTTTCCTGCTTTTTGTCTGCCTCCGTTTTTAAATCTGCTGGGACCTCGCCAGAATCCAGGGAATTTTGGTAAATTACAACCAATGCATCCACAATCCCTGCCGCTACTTCTCTTAAGACCCTAGGATGCAAGCCATCAGGTCCAGGGGATTTACCCGCCTTTAGTACCATCTCCTTAGTAATTGTGTTAAGTTCCTCTCCCACCCCCCATAGCCTCTTTAACTATCCACTGTTAGAATATTGTTAGTGTCCTCTTCGGTAAAGACTGATGCAAAATATTTGTTCTGAGTTTCTGCCATCTCTCCATGTTTCCCATTACTAATTCCCCGGTCTCGTCCTCTAAGGGACTAACATTTACTTTAGTCACTTTTTTCCTTTTTATATACCTATAGAAACTCTTGCTGTTTTTATATTTTGTGCTAGTTTACTTTCATAGTCTAGGTTCCCTTTCTTAAATCATTTTTTTAGTCATTCTTTGCTGGCTTTTAAAAGCTTCCTAGTCTTCTGTCCTCCCACTAGTTTTGGCTACATTGTTTTTAATTGGATACAGTCCTTTATTTCTTTAGTTAGTCACAGATGGCTCTCTTTCCTCCTCATTGGAATATATTTTTCTTGAGTCTGGGACTATAATCCCTGTAACGAAATATAAAATTATTATTCAGAGTTGCCAGGTCATGACGATGTAAAGAAGTGCGATAAATTGGCTTATTTCAAGGATTTTCATTGATCTGGTGGCAACTGCTTTAAAACCAACTCATTTGAAAACATCAATGCATCCTCCGAGTAATCCATTTTGCATATCCAATCCCACTTAACGTAGTAGTCAATGGGAATTAAAGCACAATCATCCTGTAACCAGTTACCTACTGGATAAAGCAGTCTTTTCATAAATCACTTTTATAAAATATGGAATCTATTTTCATGAATATAAATTAAAGGCTTCCTGGGCGGCTAAGGTGGTTAAGGTAGTGAGCAGCTGCATTGAATGCAGCTTCATTCACACCAACTTAGTGTTGATCTGCTTTCTTCCAAACTTAAGAGCAACACTGCAAACGTGAAGCACAATACATACATATCCTATGTATATATACACCTGTGCAACTGAGTCAGTTCTCTAAACTCAGCTACATAAACTGGATCAGCATAAATTCCGCAAGAAAAATGTAGCAAAACAAAGGCCTGTTACATTGGTGCACAAAGTACATAAAATCCAACACAAATCCGAAAACTATACACGTAAAAGGTCGAGTCAGACATAACTAAACTTGCATGGAACAAGGCAGTCTGTATCTTCAATAAGAAACAAAACTGTGACTTAGTAACAATTACCCACATTAGGCCATTGTGTCAGCCGTGGCTCAGTGGGTAGCACTCTCACCTCTGCATCAGAAAATTGAGAGTTCAAGTCCCACTCCAGGGATTTGAGCACAAAAGTCTAGGCTGGCACTTCAGTATTGAGCGAGTACTGCACTGTCAGAGGTGCCATTTTTCAGATGAGATGTTAAACCAAGGCCCCGTCTGTTCGCTCACAGGTGGATGCAAAAGATCCCAGAGAGTAGGGAAGTTATCCCCGGTGTCCTGGCCAATATTTATCCCTCAAATCAACAACACAAAAACAGATGATCTGGTCATTATCACATTGCTGTTTGTGGGAGCTTGCTGAGCACAAATCAGCTGCCGCGCTTCCTACAACAGTGACTGCACTCCAAAAGTACTTAATTGGCTACAAAGCGCTTTGGGATGTCCAGAAGTTGTGAAAGGGGCTATATAAATACATGTCTTTCTTTCTATTGCCAGAAATACATTGATAGGGAGAAGAGAGAAGGAATTATTTGGCACATTGAAGGTTTCACAAGTGGCTATGAAATCTTCTTCTTAGGCAGTTCCTCGGAGTCGAGGATGACTTGCCTCGACACTAATACGAGTTCTCAGGGTGACTGATGGGTCCAATGCGGGACCTAGTCTCTGTCACAGGTAGGGCAGACGGTGGTTGAAGGGACCGGTGGATGGGGTGCTTGGGTATACTTGAAGGAAGACATTAAATGGGACGGAGAACACCATTCGAGCAAATCGGGTGTCCAGTGAGGAGGGAGGGGTAGAGAAATGGTTGAGGCTTTCCACAGAACATTTAAAAAAATTAATTCTTGGGATGTGGGCATCACTGTCAAGACCCATCACTAGTTGTTCATTTGATGCAACACAGAGTGGCTTGCAAGGTCAAATCTGGTTTCCTTCTCTAAACATTAGTGAACCAGTTGGCTTTGTATGATAATCGGACAACCTCATGGTCACTTTTACTGTTAACTCTATATCCCACATTTTATTTCAACTTAATTCAAATTCTCAAACTGTATTGCTGGGATGTAAACTAACATTTCTGCATTGTTAATCCAGTGTTGTACCATAACCACGACACAAGGGTTGAAAACTCTGGTGGGACATATTCCTGGAGGCGTCATCACATGTTCTCCTGCCTCCAACCACCCTGTCCCCCACACTACTGCCATTGTCGCCCAACACGCCATTATGTGCGGCGCACCGCCTTCGCACGCCGATTGGAAAGCGAATAGACTCTTCATTACCCCACTGGATGTATCTTAACCGTAATCAACATAACAAAAAAAAATGATCTGGTCATTATCACATTGCTGTTTGTGGGTGCTTGCTGTTCGCAAGCTGGCACATTACAACAGTGACTACACTTCAAAAGTACTTCATTGGCTGTAAAACGCTTTGAGACGTCCAATGGCCGTGAAAGGCGCTATATAAATCCAGGTCTTTTTTTTTTAAAAAGACAAATTTTTCTCCCTATGTGCGATATTTGTATAAATAATAAACACAAGTGTTGAAAGAAATGAAAAAAAAAACACAATTTTATTTAATCCCCCCCCAAATGAATTGGCGCTCGGGCGGTGCCCTGGAGATGGACCTTTAATTCCTGGAGGACTCCCGGGCAATCCGGGAGGGTTAGCAACCCCAACTGCCCCCGCAACCCTGACTGGCGCCCTGGGGAAGGGAGGGAGGAGCCGGGACTTACTCTCAGCCGGGATCACGGTCCCTGGTTCGCTGTTGGCTTCGGCGAACAACCCGGCAGCGAGCAGGACGAGGACGCAGAGCTGGGGGGCGGCCATCATGGCTCTGAGCAGCGGCGTCAGACCCTCGGCGTCAGCGAGCTGTTAATAACGGGGTCGGAGGCGGAAAATCACCGTTATTGTACCGTCAAACGGACCGCCAATCATTAAACTTATTCTTTTAACAGCAACAACGACAACAAAAAAAATCCGCTTTAAAAGAAACGACGTCGCCTCGAAATGTTAACTCAAACCCAACCGAAAAAAAATGTAAAATTTTAAAACCGCTCGAGCTTCCTCCCTCTCAACTCAACTTGATTAAAACGGTGAGAGTGATGGGCGTGTGATTGATGTAGGATCGCACCAATTGGCGGAGCGGGCTGCCCCCCCCCCCAAAGGGGGCAGGGACTGTGTGTCGCGTCGAGCCAATCAGCTGACAGAGACAGGCGCGGCCTCGCGGCAAACCAGCGGGTTTGATTGCGAGCTTGCAGGCGGGGCCTGAGCGCCAAGGGGGCGGGGCCCGGAGCCAAGGCTTTAGTTGTCCCGTTTAATGCCCGTCCATTCAAATCTCCTTCTTCAAGATGGCGTCCATGCGGGAGAGCGACACAGGCTTGTGGCTTCACAACAAACTCGGCTCGGCCGACGAGCTCTGGGCGCCTCCCAGCATCGCCTCGCTGCTTACCAAGGACGTGGTGGACAACATCCGCGTGTGTTTTCACGGCCTCTCGTCGGCGGTGAAGCTCAAACTGCTGCTGGGGATCCTGCACCTCCCCAAGCGGACCGTGGACGAGGTGAGCCGCCTTTTGCTCTTCTCTCACTCTGTGTCAGCGAGTCTGGAAGGGAAACTGGAGAGAGCGCGGCAGGAAGTACATGAAACATAGGGGTCAAGTCACTAAATATAACCGCCCCTTCTCATTGCAAGACGTGTGTATGTATATATATATATATATAAAGAACCTGGTGGATCAGCTCCAGAAAGTTTGATTATTTTAACAAGGAAATTGTAGCAGCAGGGAAATTGTATTAATAAATGTATGTAGTTTTTTTGGGTCGGGCTGAATTAATATTCAGCAACTATCCTCAGTTGCTCTTTTTTTTAAGTGTAGAATTTGTCTTAGTTGTAGAGGTTGCCAAACTTTATTTGTTCTCCCTTCAAATGATTCATGCCCTTTTTCTAAGAAGCAGTATTTTTACATCGAACAAGAGGATTTTACTTTTCTCAGCTAACATAACACATTGCTTAAGATAGAAAGCAACATAAATAACACAGTACCAGTACTACCTTACTAAATAAACTTGATCATAAAGAATGCTTAATGACTCTCCCTTCTCGCAGTGATCAGCATAAGCCTGTTGGTGCACAATTTGTGGAATCTTGGTTTGGTTTTTGTTTCAACTGCAAATCGATCCCTACATTCAATCTCCTGCTATACTTGTTTCTGATGTAAGTGAAAAAAATCCCACTTCATGTAGATATGTTGAGGCAAAGTGAACAAGTAATTCAACAGTTCTTTAACTCGGGGAACTCTCTCTTTCTTGAATTGAGACTCAGAACTCATCAAGAGGCACGGCTTTAAAATTGTATCTCAAAAGTGACACCAGCAACATCGATCAAATTCTCTTATAGATTCATGCCAATCTTGGCCTTTTGCCACAAAGCCCTTTGACAATGGATTTTGAACTTGGACTAAATCTAATTCATTTGCCTCTCATTGAGGAAAATATTTATTGTTTTTTGTGCAATGGTTTAAACTAATTTGGGAGGGGCTTGGGAATGAGGATTCACACTACTTGCGTACCTTGCTATTCTTTCTGCGCAGTCTGTGCCAGCACACGATGAGGTAAAAGTTAAAACCGCTTTCTGCTGAGCATGTCTTCTAAATTGTGCAAGGGGATTTTCAAGTCGGTCGTGTTTATTTCCTGCACCAGATCTCTGGTGACCTTGAAGGCAACACCTAATTTCTGATTGGTCCCTTTGGAGGACAAGACACGCCCAGCAGTTTATCTAGAATGTGTAATTAGATCCTGCCTGCCTAAGTAATCAATTATTTTGCAAAGTGTAATTCGAGCCATTCTGACTGCCAGGTTCCAGGCAAAACTGAGCTGACATAGAACAGACAGGGCTCACCCACACTGGTTAAGACCTGCCCCCCAACAAGTTCTTAACCTTCCTCACAACCCTGAGTTTCTGACCATTTCCCTCTCCAGCAGGTTCCTGACCTCCCCACCCATTTTTAAAGAATCTAGGGAAGAGATAGCAGAGGCATTGCTACACACCTTTAATAATTCGTTTGAAAAAGGTGTTGTGCCAGAGGACTGGTGGATAGTAAATGTAATACCTATATTTAAGAAGGGGGATAAACCATGTCCAGGGAATTATAGACCAGTCAGCTTTACATCGGTGGTAGGAAAAATAATGGGATCCCTACTAAAGGAGTAAATAGAAGAGCATCTAGAAACTTAAAAAAAACAATAATGAATAGTCAGCATGGATTTCAAAAGGGAAAGTCTTGCTTGACTAACCTCATTGAATTTTTTTAAAGAGGTAACAGAGAGAGTAGACAATGGTAATGCAGTAATGTAGATGTAATTTATCTAGATTTTCAAAAGACCTTTGATAAGGTACCCCATAATAGACTGATGAAAAAGGTCAGAGAATGCAGAGTCTGGGGGCAAGTAGCAGAATGGATAGCTAGCTGGCTTCAAACAGAAAGCGGAGAGTAGGGGTAAAGAATAGCTATTCATAGTGGCTGAAGGTGGGTAGTGGTGTTCCACAAGCATCAGTGCTGGGACCACTGTTCACAATTTACGTTAACGATTTAGGCTTTGGAATCAAAAACACAATGTCTAAATTTGCAGATGACACCAAATTGGGAGCAATAATTAATGCTGAGGACGCCCAACGAATTACAGGAGGACATTAATAAACTTGCAGAATGGGCATATAATTGGCAAATTAAGTTCAACACAGGTAAATGTGAGGTACAGGTATACATTTTGGTTGGAAGAATAGGGAGGTCACTTATTACTTGGAGGGTGTGAGTCTCTGGGTAGAGGAATAAAGGGATCTGAGTACAAATACACAAATCATTAAAAGTTGCGACACAGGTAAGCAATCCATTTTTTAAAAAAGCTAGAGGTATTGAAAAGTATGGACGTTATACTAAACCTGTATTGAACCTTGGAGTACTGCGTACAGTTCTGGTCACCATATTATAAAAAGGATCTAGAGGCACTGGAGAGGGTGCAGAGAAGATTTAACAACAACAACTTTTATTTATATGTCACCCAAAGTGCTTCACAGCAGTGTTACAAAAAAGATAAATTTGACACCAAGCAACATAAGAAATTACGGCAGATGACCAAAAGCTTGGTTAAAGAGGTAGGTTTTAAGGAGAGTCTTGAAGGAGGAAAGAGAGGTTTAGGGAGGCAGTTCCAGAGCTTAGGCCCCAAGCAGCTGAAGGCACGGCCACTGATGGTTGAGTAGTTATAATCAGGAATGCTCAAGAGGGCAGAATTGGAGGAGCGCAGATTTACAAGGATGATACCAGAAATGCGAGGGTATACATATAAGGAAAGGATGAACAGGTTGGGTCTCTCTTCTCTTGGGGGGGGGGAAAAAAAGAAGGCTGAGAGATGACTTGATAGAGGTCTTTAAAATTATGAAAGGTTTTGATAGACTGGATAGAGAGAATGTTTCTACTTGTGGGGAAGAGCATAACTAGAGGCCATCAATATAAGATGGTCATCAAGAAATCCAATAGGGAATTCAGAAGAAACTTCTTTACCCAAAGAGTAATGAGAACGTGGAATTCGCTACCACAGGGAATAGAGGGTTATGCTGATAGATTTAGATGAGGAAAGACAGGACAAGGCCCAAGTGTAGCATAAACTCCGGCATGGACTGGTTGGGCTGAATGGCCTGTTTCTGTGCTGCATATCCTATGTAAATGCTCCAGAATTGTATATTTCATTTCTAAGACAACATTTCACAGTCCATAAAGTCAAGACAATGTCAGAAACATAAGTTACATCGTTTTGCATAGAGCTACTCCATAGCAAAGATTTTTCGGCAATGCTCTATACTGTTTCATACATGTTTCAAAAATGTTACAGTTCTTGCCTTGCAAGGAAAGGCCAAGTTCATTGAGCTTGTCAAGTATCTCGGCCAACTAGCCCGGTAAAACCTGGAAGTGTTGTTTGAGAAGATGATGGTGATTCAGAGTTGATTTTTTTTTTAAATCCGTCCATCCTCAGAGTTTGCAGTATCTTGCCAAAACTACTGCACGGCAGCCATCGAACTGCTGTCCGAAGCTGAAGTTGCCAGTGTAGTGATCCCGGCTGTTCACATAGCACAGGGAAGAGGCATGAGTTCGGTGGTCGAGCTTTCAAGTGATTCACAGCTTTGAAGCAGCAGTCGCTTTTGTGGCTAGTACCTACTTCCCTGTGTGTACAACAGTGGTGAAAAATCTTTCCCCCCAGCTATTGCATCCAATCGTGGCTTTTGTCCCATTTATGCAAATCTCGATAAAACAATTGCACTCTCTATTTTTATTTGTCAGGTACCAGTCTAAAATTTTGAACAACTCCTTGACATCTCCTGGGATGAGAGGGTTGTCCTGTGAAGGAGAGATTGAGTAGAATGGGCCTATATTCTCTGGAGATTAGAAGAATGAGAGGTGATCTAATTGAAACATGTAAAATTCTTAGATACTGTTTCCCCTGACTGGGGAGTCTGGAACCAGAGGTCACAATCTCAGGATAAGGGGCATTTAGGACTGAGATGAGGAGAAATATCTTCACTCACAGGGTTGTGAATCTTTGGAATTCTCTGCCCTACAGGGCTGTGGTTGCTCAGACGTTGAAACATAGAAAATAGGTGCAGGAGTAGGCCATTTGGCCCTTCGAGCCTGCACCACCATTCAATATGATCATGGCTGATCATTTTTGCAACTTCAGTACCCCATTCCTGCTTTCGCTCCATACCCCTTCATCCCTTTAGCCGTATCACATCTAACTCCCTTTTGAATATATTGAGTTGAGTATATTTGAGACTGTGATCGATAGATTTTTGGATACTAAGGGAATCAAGGGATATGTGGATAGATGAGGAAAGTGGAGGTGAAGTAAAAGATCAGCCATGATCTTGTTGAATGATGTAGCAAGCTCGAGGGTCCGTACTTCTGCACCTATTTCTTGCGTTCTTATCTCCTGCCATGTCAGCAATTATGTGGCTGAGACTTGCTGATCAGCAACTTTCCTTCCACATACTATCAATGCCATTTCAATCAATGCTGGCAGAATAAGACGTACCAATTGAATGAACATTTCCACTTGTTGCAATTTAGTATGAGACAGCAGGGGGATGTGTCAGCTGCTCTGAAGGGGCGACACTGCATTCTTCAGTTGCCTTCATCAGTCCATTCAGTTGAAAGAGCTTTCGTTTGGAAATGGCAGAGACGTTGAACAAATATTTTGTATCGGTCTTCACGGTAGAAGACACTAAAACATCCCAATAGTGGATAATCAAGGGGTTATAGGGAGGGAAAAACTTAATACATTCACTATCACTAAAGAAGTAGTACTCGATAAAATAATGGAACTAAAGGTGGACCCTTGCATTCTAGGGTCTTAAGAGAAGTGGCTGCAGAGATAGTGGATGAATTGGTTGTAATCTACCAAAATTCCCTCGATTCTGGGGAGGTCCCAGTGGATGTAACGTTCCTATTTAAAAAATGAGGCAGACAAAAAGCAGGAAACTATAGACCAGTTAGCCTAACGTCGGGGAAAATGCTGGAGTCCATTATTAAGGAACCAGTAGCAGGACATTTGGAAAAGCATAATTCAATCAAGCAGAGTCAGCATGGTTTTATGAAAGGGAAATCATGTTTGACAAATTTGCTGGAGTTCTTTGAGGATGTAACGAGCGGGTGGATAAGGGGGAGCCAGTGGATGTGGTGTATTTAGATTTCCAGAAGGCATTCGATAAGGTGTCACATAAGTTATTACAGAAAATAAAAGCTCACTGGGTAGGGGGTAATATATTAGCATGGATAGAGGATTGGCTAATTAACAGAAGACAGAGAGTCGGGATAAATGGGTCATTTTCCGGTTGGCAAACAGTAACTAATGGGGTGCCGCAGGGATCAGTGCTGGGACCCCAACTATTTACAATCTATAATTAATAACTTGGATGAAGGGACCGAGTGTAATATAGCCAAGTTTGCTGATGATGCAAAGATGGGTGGGAAAGCAAATTGTGAAGAGGACAAAAATAAATCTGCAAAAGGATATAGACAGGCTAAGTGAGTGGGCAAAACTTTGGCAGATGGAGTATAATGTGGGAAAATGTGAGGTCATCCACTTTGACAGAAAAAAATAGAAAAGCAAATTATAATTTAAATGGAGAAAAATTGCAAAGTGCTGCAATACAGAGGGACCTGGGGGTCCTTGGGCATGAAATGCAAAAAGTTAGTATGCAGGTACAGCAAGTGATGAGGAAGGCAAATGGAATGTTTATTGCAAGGGGGGGGGGGGGCGATAGAGTATAAAAGCAGAGAAGTCTTGCTACAGGGTACAGGGTATTGGTGAGGCCACACCTGGAGTACTGTGTGCAGTTTTGGTCTCTATTTAACGAAGAATATACTTGCATTGGAGGCTGTTCAGAGAAGGTTCACTAGGTTGATTCCAGAGATGAGGGGGTTGACTTATGAAGATAGGTTGGGCCTATCTCATTGGAGTTCAGAAGAATGAGCGGTGATCTTATCGAAACATATAAGGTAATGAGGGGGCTCGACAAGGTGGATGCAGAGAGGATATTTCCACAGATGGGGGAAACTAAAACTAGAGGGCATTGTCTCAGAATAAGGGGCCGTCCATTTAAAACCGAGATGAGGAATTTCTTCTCTTGGGGTTGTAAATCTGTGGAATTCTCTGCCCCAGAGAACTGTGGAGGCTAGGTCATTGAATATATTTAAAGCGGAGATAGACAGATTTTTGAGCGATGATAAGGGAGTAAAGGGTTTTGTGTTCTTTATCGGGCTGCACAAGCCATTCAAAAAACATACAGCGCGGTTTTGCTATTAAAAGCCAGTTTGTCGGCTGCTAACTGAACTGAATTTAAATTCCTCAGCTGCCATGGTGAGATTTGAACTCACATCTCCAGATCATTACTCCAGGCCTCTGGATTACTAGTCCAGTAACATAACCACTATGCTACCACCTCTAGAATGGAGTTGATGTAGAATGATTCCAAGATTTCAGGCAGTTCAATCCTGAATTGTTTTCTTTATATGATTTATTTACATTCCAGATCATCTGCCCCATAATAATCTGCAGTAAATTAATTAAATCATAAGGGCCAGAACTCCAGAGGCACAAACAATCTCGAGATTCTATTTGGCTCAAATAAAAGCCGACTTATACCTCGAGTATGGTGTCAAAAATGGCTAGCTGCAGTTTTAGCGTGTGATGCAGAGAAAATTCACTCCATCTAATTTCGTGACAAAGTCGCAATAGAAAAGTTTGTAATAGTTTTAATTTAATGCCGCATGGCAGTGTTTTTTGAAGCATTGTGTCTTGTTGAGAGGAATGGAGGAGGCCATGTGTAACAAATTGCAAATGCATCTTTAATACACTTAGTGTGGCTGCACACTGCTTTACCAATTCTTCCCACATATTATAACTGTCCGTGTGTGGTAAAGGATGATTTAATTTGGGGTGTTGGTTAAATATTTAGCTGTGGACCTTGCATTCACTGATATAG
The DNA here is from genome assembly GCF_044704955.1 of Pristiophorus japonicus. NCBI lineage: Eukaryota > Metazoa > Chordata > Chondrichthyes > Pristiophoridae > Pristiophorus > Pristiophorus japonicus. Next base: position 46,463,070 of record NC_091978.1, read on the forward strand.
TGGGTAAATAGGTCCCCAGTTAAACCAATTGAGTACTCCTGATGTAGACAATATAAAACATTTTAAGTTAAGAGTAAAGCATTTAATACTATGGTCTTCTAGTGATAATTTGGGCGATGTGTAACTACTCTGCCACTATAAGTTCAAAAATAATTAATAATTAATTGCTGTAAATAGGTACATCTGGAGTTCAATTCCAGCCTCGTTGGCAGACCTGGGGTAATTACAAGTTATTTTTTTGTTGCGAGGGAAGTTGCCTTGCAGATTGGCAGGTGTTTGTAAATCCCCAGTGAGCATCATGTGGTAAATCTCAATCTCTCTCACTCTCGCTCTCTTCCTCTTTGCACTCTTCCTTCCTTTCTCTCTTCCCCCCCCCCTCTCCTTTCTCTTCCCCCCCCTCTCCTTTCTCTCCCCTCCCCCCCTCTCCTTTCTCTCCCCTCCCCCCCCTCTCCTTTCTCTCCCCTCCCCCCCCTCTCCTTTCTCTCCCCTCCCTCCCCTCTCCTTTCTCTCCCTCCCTCCCCTCTCCTTTCTCTCCCCTCCCTCCCCTCTCCTTTCTCTCCCCTCCCTCCCCTCTCCTTTCTCTCCCCTCCCTCCCCTCTCCTTTCTCTCCCCTCCCTCCCCTCTCCTTTCTCTCCCCTCCCTCCCCTCTCCTTTCTCTCCCCTCCCTCCCTCTCCTTTCTCTCCCCCCCCTCTCCTTTCTCTCCCCCCTCTCTCCTTTCTCTTCCCCCCCTCTCCTTTCTCTTCCCCCCCTCTCCTTTCTCTTCCCCCCCTCTCCTTTCTCTTCCCCCCCTCTCCTTTCTCTTCCCCCCCCTCTCCTTTCTCTTCCCCCCCCTCTCCTTTCTCTTCCCCCCCCTCTCCTTTCTCTTCCCCCCCCTCTCCTTTCTCTTCCCCCCCCTCTCCTTTCTCTTCCCCCCCCTCTCCTTTCTCTTCCCCCCCCTCTCCTTTCTCTTCCCCCCCCTCTCCTTTCTCTTCCCCCCCCTCTCCTTTCTCTTCCCCCCCCCTCTCCTTTCTCTTTCCCCCCCCTCTCCTTTCTCTTCCCCCCCCTCTCCTTTCTCTTCCCCCCCCTCTCCTTTCTCTTCCCCCCCCTCTCCTTTCTCTTCCCCCCCCTCTCCTTTCTCTTCCCCCCCCTCTCCTTTCTCTTCCCCCCCCTCTCCTTTCTCTTCCCCCCCCTCTCCTTTCTCTTCCCCCCCCTCTCCTTTCTCTTCCCCCCCCTCTCCTTTCTCTTCCCCCCCTCTCCTTTCTCTTCCCCCCCCTCTCCTTTCTCTTCCCCCCCCTCTCCTTTCTCTTCCCCCCCCTCTCCTTTCTCTTCCCCCCCCTCTCCTTTCTCTTCCCCCCCCTCTCCTTTCTCTTCCCCCCCCTCTCCTTTCTCTTCCCCCCCCTCTCCTTTCTCTTCCCCCCCCTCTCCTTTCTCTTCCCCCCCCTCTCCTTTCTCTTCCCCCCCCTCTCCTTTCTCTTCCCCCCCCTCTCCTTTCTCTTCCCCCCCCTCTCCTTTCTCTTCCCCCCCCTCTCCTTTCTCTTCCCCCCCCCTCTCCTTTCTCTTCCCCCCCCCTCTCCTTTCTCTTCCCCCCCCTCTCCTTTCTCTTCCCCCCCCCTCTCCTTTCTCTTCCCCCCCCTCTCCTTTCTCTTCCCCCCCCTCTCCTTTCTCTTCCCCCCCCTCTCCTTTCTCTTCCCCCCCCTCTCCTTTCTCTTCCCCCCCCTCTCCTTTCTCTTCCCCCCCCTCTCCTTTCTCTTCCCCCCCCTCTCCTTTCTCTTCCCCCCCTCTCCTTTCTCTTCCCCCCCCTCTCCTTTCTCTTCCCCCCCCCCTCTCCTTTCTCTTCCCCCCCCTCTCCTTTCTCTTCCCCTCCCCCCCCTCCTTTCTCTTCCCCCCCCCTCCCCTCAATCACCAAGGAGATGGTACTCATTAAGATAATGGGACTAAAGGCGGATAAATCCCCTGGACCTGATGGCTTGCCTTGATTGGGTCTTAAGAGAAGTAGCGGCAGGGATTGTGGATGCTTTGGTTGTAATTTACTAAAATTCCCTAGATTTTGGTGAGGTCCCAGCAGATTGGAAAACTGCAAAGGTAACGCTCGTAGTTCAAAAAGGTGGCAGACAAAAAGCAGGAAACCAGTTAGCTGTGGTTGGGAAATGTTGGAATCCATTATTAAAGAAACAGTAGCAGGACATTTGGAAAAGCATAGTTCAGGCAGAGTCAGCATGGATTTATTAAGGGGAAGTCATGTTTGACAAATTTGCTTGATTTCTTTGAGGATGTAACGAATAGGATGGATAAAGGGGAACCAGTGGATGTGGTGTATTTGGACTTCCAGAAGGTATTTGACAAAGTGCCACAAAAGGTTACTGCACAAGATAAAAGTTTATGGGGTTGGGGGTAATATATTAGCATGGATAGAGGATTGGCTAACTAACAGAAAACAGAGTTGGAATAAATGGCTCATTCTTGGGTTGGCAATCAGTAACTAGTGGGGTGCCGCAGGGAACAGTGCTGGGACCCCAATTATTTACAATCTATATTAACAACTTTGGTGAAGACACCGAGTGTCAACAAGTTTGCTGACGATATAAAGATAGGAGGAAAAGCAATGTGTGAGGTGGACACAAAAAACTTGCAAAAGGACATAGACTGGCTAAGTGGGCAAAAGTTTGGCAGGTGGAGTATAACATTAGAAAGTGTGAGGTTATGCACTTTGGCAGAAAAAAAATCAAAGAGCAAGTTATTATTTAAATGGAGAAAAATTGCAAATTGCTGCAGTACAGCGGGACCTGGGGGTACTTGTGCATGAAACACAAAAGGTTAGTATGCAGATATAGCAAGTGATCAAGAAGGCCAATGGAATCTTGACCTTTATTGCAAATGGGATGGAGTATAAAAGCAGGGAAGTATTGCTATAGTTATACAGAGTATTGGTGAGGCCACACCTGGAATATTGCATACAGTTTTGGTTTCCATATTTACAAAAGGATATACTTGTTTTGGAGGCAGTTCAGAGAAGGTTCACTAGGTTGATTCTGGAGATGAGGGGGTTGACTTGTGAGGAAAAATTGAGTAAGTTGGGCCTCTACTCATTGGAGTTCAGAAGAATGGGAGGTAATCTTATCGAAACATATCAGATTATGAGGGGGCTTGACAAGGTGGATGCAGAGAGGATGTTTCCACTGATGGGAGACTAGAACTAGAGGGCATAATCTTAGAATAAGGGGCCGCACATTTAAAAGAGAGATGAGGAGGAATTTCTTCTCTGAGGGTTGCGGATCTGTGAAATTCGCTGCCTCCGAGCTGTGGAAGCTGGGTCGTTGAGTAAATTTAAGATAGAAATAGACAGCTTCTTAACCGATAAGGGGTTATGGGGAGCGGTCAGAGAGATTGGATCAACCATAATCGTATTAAATGGTGGAGCTGGCTCGAGGGGCCAAATGGCCTACTCCTGTTTCTATTTCTTATGTTCTTGCGTCACACTCTCTTTACCCCCCCCCCCCCCTCTCTCTAAATAGCAGGCTGGAGGGAGATGTGCAGCTAGTCCAGATACTTGCGCTAAAAACAATCCATTGAGCTCTTCACACAATGCAGAGGTATGATCTGACATCTAGAAGAGAAATCTGGGGTTGACCTTGGCCGCCAAGAAAATCCTGGAACAGTCGGATTTGGCTTTGTCGAGCTTTTATAGTGATCCAGCCAGATCGGGAGGTGATTCACCAGGCCTGTAGCAGGAATCTGTAGTTGTAACATTTAAAGATGTAGAGATGGGAGTTGTATCATAGAAATATGGAAAATAGATGCAGGGGTAGGCCATTCGGCCCTTCGAGCCTGCACCGCCATTCAATAAGATCATGGCTAATCATTCCCTCAGTACCCTTTTCCTGCTTTCTCTCCATACCCCTTGATTCCTTTAGCCGTAAGGGCCATATCTAACTCCCTCTTGAATATATACAATGAACTGGCATCAACAACTCTCTGCGGCAGGGAATTCCACAGGTTAACAACTCTCTGAGTGAAGAAGTTTCTTCTCATCTCTGTCCTAAGTGGCCGACCCCTTATCCTAAGCCTATGTCCCCTGGTTCTGGACTTCCCCAACATCGGGAACATTCTTCCCGCATCTAACCTGTCCAGTCCTGTCAGAATCGTATACGTTTCTATGAGATCCCCTCTCATCCTTCTAAACTCCAGTGAATAAAGGCCCAGTTGATCCAGTCTCTCCTCATATGACAGTCCGGCCATCCCTGGAATCAGTCTGGTGAACCTTTGCTGCACTCAATAGCAAGAACGTCCTTCCTCAGATTAGGAGACCAAAACTGAACACAATATTCCAGGTGAGGCCTCACTAAAGCCCTGTACAACTGCAGTAAGACCTCCCTGCTCCTATACTCAAATCCCCTAGCTATGAAGGGCAACATACCATTTGCCTTCTTCACTGCCTGCTGTACCTGCATGCCAACTTTCAATGACTGATGAACCATGACACCCAGGTCTCGTTGCACCTCCCCTTTTCCTAATCTGTCATTCAGATAATATTCTGCCTTTGTGTTTTTGCCCCCAAAATGGATAACCTCACATTTCTCCACATTATACTGCATCTGCCATGCATTTGCCCACTCACCTAACCTGTCCAAGCCACCCTGCAGCCTCTTGGCGTCCTCCTCACAGCTCATACCGCCACCCAGCTTAGTGTCCTCTGCAAACTTGGAGATATTACACTCAATTCCTTCATCTAAATCGTTGATGTATATTGTAAAGAGCTGGGGTCCCAGCACTGAGCCCTGCGGCACTCTACTAGTCATTGCCTGCCATTCTGAAAAGGACCCGTTTATCCTGACTCTCTGCTTCCTGTCTGCCAACCAGTTCTCTATTGACGTCAGTACATTACCCCCAATACTTTGATTTTGCACATCAATCTCTTGTGCGGGACCTTGTCAAAAGCCTTTTGAAAGTCCAAATACACCACATCCATTGATTCTCCTTGTCCACTCTGCTAGTTACATCTTCAAAAAATTCCAGAAGATTCGTCGAGCATGATTTCCCTTTCATAAATCCATGCTGACTTGGACCGATCCTGTCACTGCTTTCCAAATGCGCTGCTATTTCATCCTTAATGATTGATTCCAACATTTTCCCCACTACTGATGTTAGGCTAACCGGTCTATAATTACCCGTTTTCTCTCTCCCTCCTTTTTTAAAAAGTGGTATTACATTAGATACCCTCCAGTCCATAGGAACTGATCCAGAGGGTGATGGTATTGAAGGCAAAGGAACTGTTGGGCGGGTTAAGAGCAGCAGTCCTATTTCTGTGCCTCGCCCAAGCTCACCCTGTGTAGGCCTCATTATTTAATCAGATTTGTGTTCACCCTTCTGTCGGCTCAGTTAATACTGCTCCACTATACAGAACAAGTTAAATTTGCAGTGAATTAGTAATTGTGCGTATGACTTAACCACTACATTGCAACCCCCCCCCCCCAACAACTGCTTGTTCTCTGCAGGTCTCCTGCCGGCTGTCTTCAATAAACACCTGGTTGTTACTGCTGTGTTGGTGAGCTATTGACTTTGCTCAATTACTGGTTCTATTGTCGAGAGTGCTTCTGTGGCATCAGATATGCCACAGCCACTCTGGTCTGTTCTGTGACACCAGGTTGTCTTGTTTTTGTGTTATTTTATATAGTTAGGGTCAATGTTCTCTGTAAGCTGCGCTTTGTTCTGTTCTTTTAGTGCGCAGTCCCTTTACATTTCAACATCCGCGTGGAACTTACAATGGCGATGCCAGTGAATGGCCTGTGCGGGACCTTTCCCATCGCCGGGTTAGGGTAACATTGGTCATTCACACAGTCCTCCACTGCATTCTCCTTCAGGTACAGGGAGCCCAATGTTCCTGCCTGTGTTTAATAAGTTAGCACATTGAGGGAAGGGCATGTCTTTTCTGGCTCAGCTAGGAAAGCGGTTTTGGAAAAAGGATTCTATTAATTGTTCTGGATTTTATGTTTACAATTGCCAATTAAATCATTTAAATTAAACTTTCTGTTAACCATTGCCACGCGACAGATGTGTTTAACTCCAAATATTTACATATTTTTAGTGAAACTCCTGTGTTCAATTATGGTATGTTAGAGATCGACTCGATCTCCTTTTATAATTGTACATTATGTATATGATGTGCAAATTCTTCCCGTCCAGAAATAGCAAAAATGATTATTTTAATGTATTTGATAGATAATTATATCTGAAGCTATACTTGGTGCAAAGAATACTTACTTTGCATCAAATTTGGAGAGATTTTAATGCTTTACTGTGTTGGGCTGTGCTGTACTGTAGACAGAACTTCACTACCTGTTTAAACTTGCACTGCCAGTATCTTCTGAATGTTCAAAATAACACATGATGTGTGATTATAATTCAGTCCTCTCGGTAATCTTTGACAATGGTCAAACCGCAAGAACAGGCTCGCCAATGGGAACGTGCCATCGAAAAAAACCTAGCATTAGTCACAATAAATGCAAACTATCTGAACATCTAATTGGGAAAAATAAAACGTGGTAATAACACCCTGCAGAATAATGAGCTGCCAACTCCCAGCTGTGATTTTCCATGTGGTAATTTTGCAGTCAATCGGCAAGCCTGTCATCTGGAGACAGCAAATGGAAGCCAAGCATTTTCCGGGAGGGAGCGAAGGAAAATAGCAGTCAGCTGCTGTGACCAGGGAGCAGATTGCCTGGCCATCCTGGAAAATGCTGAACAACATAGGAAAACTTAAATCAAAATAGAAAATGCTTGAGAAAAGCAAAATACTGCAGATGCTGGAATCTGAACTAAAAACAGAAAATGCTGGAAATCTCAGCAGGTCAGGCAGCATCTGTGGAGGGAAAAGCAGAGTTAACGTTTCTTGAAATACTCAGCAGGTCAGGCAGCATCTGTGGACTTTTCGTCAGAACCCATTGGCTCAGAAAACTTGGGTTAGAACTATAGGAATAAATAGAAATAAAAACAGAACATGCTGGAAATACTCAGCAGGTCAGGCAGTGTTTGTGGAGAGGGAAACAGAGTTAACATTTTGGGTCTGTGACCCTTTGTCAGAACTGGAAAAGTTCGAGATGTAACAGATTCTTAAGGAAGTGCAGGGGCACTGAAGGGGGGGGAGGGGAGGAAAGAACAAAAGGGAAGGTCTGTGATAGGGTGGAAGGCAGGAGAGATTTAGGAGACAAAAGGGATGATGGGCAAAAATGAGGTGGTAATGGCACAAGTTAGGAAACAAAAGATGAGTCTAGATAATGTGAATGGCGGAATTATCACCAGCTGCCGTGGGAAAGAGGGAAAAAAAAGGGGGGGTTGTCCTTTTTTTTTAAAAAAAAAAGGATGAAAGGGAAGAAAAATATGGGCAGAGGTTATGGTCCGAAATGGTTGAACTTGATGTTGAATCCGGAAGTCTGTAAAGTGCCTGATCGAAAGATGAGGTGCTGTTCCTCGAGCTTTATTAGAACAGTGTAGGAGACCGAGAATGGAGAGGGTGGAGCGGGAAATTCAAGTGACTGGAGACCGGAAGCTCGGAGTCACACTTGCGGACTGAACAAAGGTGTTCTGCAAAGCAGTCACCCAATCTGCGTTTCGTCTCCCCAATATAGTGAGCAACGAATACAGTATACCAAATTGAAAGAAGTACAGGTATAGCGTTGAGAACCAGACACCGGGACAATCCGTGGTGGAGTCATCCGAAATCCAGAAAATGTTCCGGAATCTGGCCCCCTGCCTTGTGCCCACGCCGACCTCTCTTCCCCAGCCCCCTGCTGTCGCTCAACCCTACCCACCCCCCCCCAGGTCAATGGTCCAGGGATACGCGGGAGGAGGTGCCAGAGTTGGCAATCAGTCTCTGCAAGGTAGAGGTCAGTTTGCCAAACAGCAATTGTGTCACACTTGTCGGCAGGTTTAATGACAATGTTGGGGTTGCACCTGAGAGATCGGAGTGCTACAAGTTCAGAGAGAGGTAGGTTGGAGTGAGTAGTGAGGGGAGCAGAGAAATTGAGACGGCCGATGTCCCATCAGCAGTTTGCAATGAAAAGATCTAGAGGGAGGGGTCCAGGTAGAGCGAGAATTCTGAAGATGGGAGAAAGGGTCAGCTGTGCGGGGGGTGGGGGGGGGGGGGAACTCCTGGCTGAAGAATTGGGCACGAAGACAAAGGCGGCGGAAAAAGAGCTCGGCATCGTGCCGAGTTCAAAATTCGTTGAGGTGGGGGCGTAAGGGGATAAAGCTCGGGCCTTTGCTAAGGACTGATCGTTCGGGGTCAGAGAGGGAACAGTGAAAACACGGCAGGTGGTGGGATTGGAAGAAGGGATGGGATCAGAGAGAAGTGAAAGGGAAGAAGGTTCCGGAGGGGCGCTGGTGTCCAAGAGTTATTGAAGCTAACGATCCTTGACACCTGAAAGCAAGGAAAAACGTTTTTTGTTAAAGCGAAGGATGAAATGGAACTGCAGACCAGGACAGCTTAGAGATAGTGCGTCAGTGCTGCTGAAGGGAGAATAAGTAGAATTCATTTTATAAATTAATTTTAGCAGTGAAAGCACATGCACAGTGCAAGTACATTATGGGCATAGAGGACATTTTAGTTTTTTTGGCAAAGCTTGAGATGAAGAAGCCGGTATTTGCTTACTATCTTGGTCACGGCAGGATAAAGCCAGAATTCAGCTGAATGGTTATGGAATATTGCCAGGGATGATCCATTCCCCGACCCTGCAGTGAACTACAGCGATTGCCTAAAGCTTGGGTACGGAGTAAAGAATGTGAAGTAGGTGTGGCTTTGACAGAGGCCTCAGTCAAGTTTGAGAGTGAATATAATTATTTTAATGACTCGTAAATATTTTTTGATAAACAACTGAAGCATCTTACTTTCTTGCTCTGATCTTTGTTTCCTCTGCTACTATACTTTTTATTGACTAGCTCCCATCAAATTGTACCTCACCCACTCCAGAATCCCAATACTTGCGTCAGGAAACTGGCCAACGTGTGATTGGCACACAAGAAGGGACTGAGGACAGCTCAAGTGAGATTGTCAGTAGAGACTGGGATAAACCAGTATTGCTGGTGTTCTGTTTACATATAACCACCTGACAAAATTTGAGATGCAGTTGTAAACCAAAGGAAAGTAGGGTTATAGAATCACAGAATCATAGAAATTTACCGCATGGAAGGAGGCCATTTCGGCCCATCATGTCCGTGCCGGCCAACAAAGAGCTATCCACCTAGTCCCACTTTCCAGCTCTTGGTCCGTAACCCTGCAGGCTACAGCACTTCAAGTGTACACTCAAGTACTTTTTAAAAGTGGTAAGGGTTTCTGCCTCTACCACCATTTCAGGCAGTGAGTTCCATACCCCCACCACCCTCTGAGTGAAAAAATGTCCCCTCAAATCCCCTCTAAACCTACTACCAGTTATTTTAAATCTTTGCCCCCCTGGTTGTTGAACCCTCTGCTAAGGGAAATAGGTCCTTTCTATCCAGGCCCCTCATAATTTTATACTGTACATGGTCCATGATTCTGAGCCATACAGGAGGGCGGGTATTACTACAGCCCTGTAGACCATGAGCTTGGTGGCAGTTTTGAGGGCCTGGTCTTCAAACACTCTCTTCCTCGGGCAGCCAAAGGCTGCACTGGCGCACTGGAGGCGGTGTTGAATCTCGTCATCAACGTCTGCTCTTGTTAAGAGGCTCCTGAGATATGGGAAATGGTCCACGTTGTCCAGGGCCGTGCTGTGGATCTTGATGACTGGGGGACAGTGCTGTGCGGAGGACCTTAGTCTTACGGATGTTTAGCGTAAGGCCCATGCTTTCGTACGCCTCAGTAAATACATCGACTTATGTCCTGGAGTTCACCCTCTGTGTGCGCAGACGCAGGTGTCATCTGTGTACTGTAGCTCGATGACAGAAGTTGGTGTGGTCTTGGACCTGGCCTGAAGACGGCGAAGGTTGGACACCTCAATAAGATCTCCCCTCAGCCTCCTCTGTTCGAAAGAAAACAAACCCAGCCTATCCAATCTTTCCTCATAGCTAAAGTTCTCCAGTCCAGGCAACATCCTCGTAAATCTCCTCTGTACCCTTTCCTGTAATGTCCAGCACTGCAAGCAGTACTCTAGCTGTGGCCTAACTAGTGTTTTATACGGTTCAAGCATAACCTCCCTGCTCTTGTGTTTATGCCTCGGCTGATAAATGCCAGCATTCCGTATGCCTTCTTAACCACTTGATCTACCTGAACTGCTACCTTCAGGGATCTGTGGACATAAACTCCAAGGTCCCTTTGTTCCCCTACACTTCAGTGCCCTACCATTTAATGTGTGTTTCCTTATCTTGTTACACCTCCCCAAATGCATTACCTCACACTTCTCCAGATTGAATTCCATTTGCCACTATTCTACCCATCTGGCCAGTTGTTCATTAATATCTTCCTGCAGTCTTCTTCATTATCAACCACTCAGCCTACTTTATTTTCATCTGCAAACTTCTTAATCATACCTCCTACATTTAAGTCTAAATCATTGGTATGTTCCACAAAAAGCAAGGGACCCAGTACTGAGCCCTGCGGAGCCCCACTGGAAACGGCCTTCCAGTCACACAAACACCCATCAACCATTACCCTTTGCTTCCTGCCTCTGAGCCAATTTTGGATCCAACTTGTCACGTTGCCTTGGATCCCATGGGTTTTTACTTTCGTGACCAGTCTGCCATGTGGGATCTTATCAGAAACCTTGCTAAAATTCATATACACGACATCAAATGCACTACCCTCATCGACCCTCCTTGTTACCTCCTCAGAAAATTCAATCAAGTTAGTCAGACACTCTTTTTCCTTAACAAATGCATGCTGACTGTCCTTGATTAATCTGTGTCTTTCTAAATAAAGATTTATGTTGTCCCTCAGAATTTTCTCCAATAACCGAGGTTAGGCTGACTGGCCTGTAATTACTCGGTCTATCCCTTTCTCTCTTTTTAAACAAAGGTATAACGTTAGCAGTCCTCCAGTCCTTCGACACCACACCTGTAGCCCGAGAGGATCGGAAAATGATGTTCAGAGCGTTTGCTATTTCCTCTTGCTTCTCTTAACAGCCTGGGATACATATCATCAGGGCCTGTGAATTTATCCACTTTCAAAGCTGCGAAACCCCTTAATACTTCCCCTCTCTCTTTATTTCATCAAATATTTCACACTCCTCCTCCCTGATTGCAATGTCTGCATCGCCCCTCTCTATTGTGAAAACAGACGCAAAGTATTCATTAAGAACTATATCCACTTCCTCCTCCTCCACACACAGATTACCATTGAGGTCTCTCATCAGCCCTACTCTTTCTTTAGTTATCTTCCAGCTCCTAATGTATTTCTAAAACATTTTTGGGTTTTTCTTGATTTTACTTGCCAAAATTATTTCATGCTCTCTCTTTGCTTTCCTAATTTCCTTTTTAATTTCACCCCTTCACTCTCTATACTCTAGGGTTTCTGTGGTATTGAGCCTTTGGTATCTGTCATACTCTTCCCTTTTTTCTTTATCCTACCCTGTATGCCACTTGACATCCAGGGGGCTCTAGATTTGTTAGTCCCACCCTTTTTCTTTAAGGGAACATACTTGCTCTGAACCCTCAGGATCTCCTCCTTGAATGCCTCCCTGTCACTGATTTACCTTCCAGTAGCTGTTTCCAGTCCACCTTGGCTAAATCACATCTCAGCTTAGTAAAATTGGCTTTACTCCAATTTAGAACTTTTATTCCTGGTCTGTCTTTGTCCATTTCCATAACTACCCTAAATCTAACTGAATTATGATCACTAGCACCTAAATGCTCTCCCACTGATGCCCCTTCCACATGCCCAGCTTCATTTCCTAAAACTAATTCCAGAACTGCCCCCTCCTTTGATGGGCTTGCTACATACTGGCTAAAAACGTTCTTCTGAATGCATTTTAGGAATTGTGCACCCTCTATTCCCTTCACATTAATTCTATCCCAGTTAATATTAGGGTAGTTGAAATCCCCTACTATTACTGCCCTATAGTTTTTGCACTTCTCAGAAATTTGCCTACATATTTGCTCTTCTATCTCCCTCTGACTGCAGGTCTATAGTACACTCCCAGCAGTGAGGTCATCCCTTTTTTGTTCTTCAATTCAACCCATATGGCCTCATTTGATGATTCTTCTAACCTATCATCCCTCTCATAGCTGAAATTGTTTCTTTAATTAATACCATGACTCCCCCCCTCCATTTTTATCCCCCCTCTCTATCCCGTTTGAAAACCCTGTAACCAGGAATGTTGAGTTACCATACCTGCCCTTCTTTCAGCCATGTCTCAGTAATAGCTATAATATCATACTCTCAAGTGTCTCTCTCTGCTCTCAACTCATTTGCCTTATTCACTATACTCCTTGCATTGAAATATATACCATTTAGCACTGCCAAACTCTCTTGCCTATTTTCTGTCTGTTTCCTCTGCCTTCCAAATACACTTTCTAATTTTCTGCTTTCCAATTCCTTTGCTGCTCTCCCTTTGAAATCTACTCTCCTGTTCCCATCCCCCTGCCATGCTAGTTTAAACTCTCCCCAACAGCACTAGCAACCCCACCCCCACCCCGCAAGGCTATTGGCCCCGGCTCTGTTGAGTTGTATCTCGTCCAGCATGTACAGGTCCCACCTCTCCCAGAAACGGTCCCAGTGCCTCGGGAATCTAAAGCCCTCCCTCCTGCACCATCTCTCCAGCCACATATCCATTTGCTCTTAGTAGAGATTGGGATAAACCAGGTTAGTACCTGGAGTTTTTTTTGTCTACTGCCACACAATATCGACAAGTTAATTGTTCACAACTTACTGACATTCAATAATTGCTGTGACATCCTGTAATTGCTTATTCTCCCACCCTACAAGATTATCTTGGGAATGCCTCAAGTTTCTGCCCCTTGGGAATATCAATGTAGGAATGGGAACAGCTTTGTAAGATTCTGGCTGATGCCTTGTCTTATTAATTAATAAGTTAGAGAGTCTAGTGTCAGCAACTTTAACACTATATTAAGAAATATAAGATTAGCATATTTTTTGTACTCTACCGTATCTTTTATTGATGCATAGGCCTTTATCTCAAGGGTGTTGGAATATACAGGGGAGGAAGTTGTGCTTCAATTGTATCGAGCATTGGTCAGACAAACCCCATCTGGAGTACTGTGTTCAATTTTGGGCATCGCAGCTCAGGAAAAATGTATTGGCCTGGACTTGCCAGAATGATATCGAGGCTTAAAGGGTTGAATTATGAGGACAGGTTGCATAAATTTGGCTTGTATTCCCTTGAGTTTAGATGGTTTAGAGATGATATAATTGAGATGTTTAAAATGATTAATGGATTTGATAGAGTAGATATAGAGAAACAATTTCCTCTACTGGGGGAATCTGGAACAAGAGGACACAACTTTGAAATTGGAGCTAGGACATTTAGGAGTGTAAACAGGATTCACTTTTTCACACCAAGTAATGGAAACCTTGAACTCACTCTCCCCAGAAGGCAGTGGAAGCCGGATCAATTAATTTTTTTTTAAGACTGAGCAAGAGATTTTTGTTGGGTGTAAGGATATCAAGGGATTATGGATCAAATGCAGGTAAGTGGAGTTGATCTACAGATCTGCCATGATCTAAAACTCATTAGTGTGAAAGCAGGTCATCATCGACTCCAAGGGTCTGCCTAAGAAGAAGAATTGAATGGCTGAACAGACTCAAAGGGCTGAAATATATTTATTATGTTTATTAACAACCACAACAACTTGTCATTATATAGCAGCTTTAATATAGAAAAACAACCTGAGGCACTTTACTGTAGAAAAAAGAATCACAGAGTCATGGTGGAAGAGTTAGGGAGGTGACCAAAAGCTTGGTCAAAAAGATGGATTTTCCGAAGGCTTTAAACGGTGGGAAATGAAGTAGAGACCCATAGGGTTCAAGAAAGGAAGTTGCTGTGAGTAGAGCTGAACTGTATCAACCCTTCCCAACCAATAGCGAGGTGTAGGGAGGGAACGAGGCACAGAAGGCCCCAATTGGAGCACCAATGATGGCAGAGGCAGAGTTGGCGTTGTTTACAAAGGTAATGTGGGTGAGGCCATGGACGGATTTCAATTCAGTACATTGGGAACTTGGAGCCAGTGTAGGTCAGCAAGGACAGGGGAGATGGAACAAATGAGACATTGCAGGATAGTATCGGTAGCTGAGTTTTGAACGTTTGTTGCTGGGAAGCTGGCTAGATGGCTGTTGGATAGATCAAGTCTAGAGATGACAAAAGGAGGTGAGGTGAGGACGGGCAATGTTGCAGAGGTGGAAATAAACAGTTTAGGTAATGGGATAGCATATGGGATTTGAAACTCCATGCTGGGTCAAACAGGATTGTTGTGAAGATTTCACACAGCTTTATTGAGTGTCTGGGGAGGGTAATAGCACCTGTGGCAAATAGCAGAGTTTAATGAAAGGGGAATATAAGAACATAAGAAATAGGAACCGGTGTAGGCCATACGGCCCCTCGAGCCTGCTCCGCCATTCAATAAGATCATGGCTGATCTGATCATGGACTCGGCTCCACTTCCCCGCCCGCTCCCCATAACCCCTTATCCCCTTATCGTTTAAGAAACTGTCTATTTCTGTCTTAAATTTATTCAATGTCCCAGCTTCCACAGCTCGCTAAGGCAGCGAATTCCACAGATTTACAACCCTCAGAAGAAATTCCTCCTCCCCTCTGTTTTAAATGGGCAGCCCCTTATTCTAAGATTGTGCCCTCTAGTTCAAGTCTCCCTCATCAGTAGACACATTCCTCTCTGCATCCACCTTGTCAAGCCCCCTCAATCTTGCACGTTTCGATAAGATCACATCTCATTCTTCTGAATTCCAATGAGTAGAGGCCCAACCTACTCAACCGTTCCTCATAAATCAAGCCCCTCATCCCCGGAATCAACCTAGAGAACCTTCTCTGAACTGCCTCCAAAGCACGTATATCCTTTTGTAAATATGGAAACCAAAACTGCACGCAGTATTCCAGGTGTGGCCTCACCAATACCTTGTATAGCTGTAGCAAGACTTCCCTGCTTTTATACTCCATCCCCTTTGCAATAAAGGCCAAGATACCATTGGCCTTCCTGATCACTTGCTGTACCTGCATACTATTCTTTTGTGTTTCTTGCACAAGTACCCCCTGGTCCCGCTCGACTGCGGCACTTTGCAATCTTTCTCCATTTAAATAATAACTTGCTCTTTGATTTTTCTGCCAAAGTGCATGACCTCACACTTTGCGACATTATACTCCATCTGCCAAATTTTTGCCCACTCACTTAGCCTGTCTATGTCCTTTTGCAGGTTTTTTGTGTCCTCCTCACACAGGCTTTTCCTCCCATCATTGTATCGTCAGCAAACTTGGCTACGTTACACTCAGTCCCTTTTTCCAAGTCGTTAATATAGATTGTAAATAGTTGGGGTCCCAGCACTGATCCCTGTGACACCCCACTAGTTACTGGTTGCCAACTGGAAAATGACCCATTTATCCCGGCTCTCTGTTTTCTGTTAGTTAGCCAATCCTCTATCCATGCTAATATATTACCCCCAATCCCGTGAACTTTTATCTTGTGCAGTAACCTTTTGGTCTTATAATGATGGTTTTGGTCTTCCTGATAATCAATTGGGTGAAACAGTTGACTCATCCACGACTTAATGTCAATTATGGCAGTCTGAGTGCAGAGGTAGTTGAGGGAAGTGGTGGAGTGAGAACTGGTCATCAGCATACATCAGTAAATTTGCCTGGTGCCTGCAGATGATGTCACCAAGGGATAGCATGCACCCGAGAAACTCCAGAGGTGACTGTGTTCGGGCAGGGAGATGGTGATGTGTTGGCTTCACTGGTACAGGCCAGATTATAACTACACATGAGCAGTTCCACTGATCTGGACAGCAGGAAAAGGTGATGGAGAACATGACCAACCATGTCAAATGCAGCAGAGGTTGAAGAGGATTAGATGGGATAACATACTGCAATTGATAGCATTTGTGATTTTGGTGCTGTAAGCAGGGCAGAAGCCAGGCTGAAGTGATCCAAACTAGAAGTTTTGGGAGAGATTGGCACAGAGCAGTGAGGTGACGAACTTTTCAAGGATGTTCGAGAGGTTGGAGGTGGGTGTAGTTAGAGATTCAAATGGCTTAATGGTGAGCTTTTTGAGGAAGGGTGATGGTGACTTTGAAATAGAGAGGGACCGTGCCCGATGAGAGTTATTAACATTGTTAAGCATGGGGTCCAGGAAAGGTAATTGTGATCAGGAGTTGGGTGGTGAGGGGATTGAGGATGCTTTATAGAAGAGTTGAGCTTGGTAAGGGCTAGGCTGATGGGGTGAAGCTGTAGAGGTATGATATTGCATGTAGGATGAATGGGGGAATAGGGAAAAGGAAATGGATGTAGCAGAGGCATGAATGGGCTTTTGCATTTGGCATTGAAGGCGAGTGTACAGGTGATGAGAGGAAAGGGCGTTGAGGAGGCAGTTTCGCATGGTTCTTGTTCTCCAGGATAATTCTGGAGTAATAAAATGATGTGGCTGAGGAAAGTGAAACACAGTAGAGCTTAATGAGATTGAGCCCAATTTGACACAAATGACAAGACCAAATATACATGTGTGGTTGGGCTTGTGGCCCTCAGACTTGAGGGAGCAAAGCTGGAATATCTACTGGGAGGACTGCAGGAGTGGAGAGTGATTTGGTAGGAACAAAGACCTTGAAATTGGAGATGGGGAGCAATGAACAGCAAACAGTGGTTGAGATGTCATGACAGGAGAAGGAGTTTGAGTGTGAGCTTGAGGTTTCTTTTTGTAGGGGTGGAGGGTGTTGGGGAATGTGAATTATGTACTTTATATAAAGTTGTAGCCTGCTTATCCAATTCACCAGATAGATGTGGCTCATGTGTATATATACAGAATTACCAGCAGAGGTCACTGAGGTACCTATTGAAGAGTAATTATTTTAAAAGTAATGTAATTGTTGTCCAATTCAGAACATGAAAACTGCAAATTCCACTAATATACAAGGGGATTGTGCTACTCAGAACTAAGATATTCCAAGATTCTCATCGTACAAATTCTTTGTACTTTTAAACGGGAAGGTTTTGGAGATTTCCTGCTATCCACTATGCTTCTTTGGCATTCTTCGAAGGCCCATTAAGATACCAGTTGCCGCCTCCTTTTGAGTAGTAACCCCAACAGCCCCATCCTCCTCTCGTAGATCATCTTTCCCCTCCCCTTTCCTCAGCATACCTGCTGGGCGTTAGCCTTGCCAACTTCCTTTCTGTCCTGCACCATACCCACCATTGCCCCTTTGGACTTGAACTACAATCACCACCCTCTCTGCACTTCTCCCCACACAATGCTCATTCATCTGTCAACAAGGTTCTTGCCATCCACAACCTTATTGTATTATGTTTGCATTGACATGATGGCTTTGATTGAAACTTGACTCGCTGGTGGCATCACCTTTCCCCTTAGCCATGCCAGGGGAGGTGGAGCGCTTTACTATCACCTGCCCCATCCAAACTGCCATGATGGCATGGTGGATCTTATCACCAAGTCACACCTTGATCTCCATATTACCTCTCTGGTACCTTCTTCTCTTTGACCAGCTCACCTTGTACCATCTCTCGACTTTTCTTCAAAATAATTGTCTACTGCTCCCGTTCTCGTCCCCTCTCCCCATCCAAAGCCCTAACTTGAGTTTCTCACCAAGATATCCTCCGTCCTTTCCTCCCTCAGCCTCTGCATTGAGATTCCTCATGTGATTTAAATCTCCATTTCGGCTCTCCCGTGCCATCTTTCTCCTAAATCTGCTGCTCTCGTCTTCCCTAAACCTCTCCCTCCATGTATATTCTTCTATCCATATTCATGGGCACCTCCTTGATCTTGCTGTGACTTCTCTACTTCCATGGTCATGATCACAGACGAGGCCATTTTTGACCACTTCCTTTCTAATCCTCACCACCCACAACCCGTTGCCCACTTTCAACCTAACGTTCTTCTGTTTGCCCCTGGGGAAAACTCTTCAAGTCCAGAAGACATTAATAAATTTGCAGAATGGGCATATAATTGGCAAATGAGGTATTACACTTTGGGGGAAAAAAATAGAGGTGACAAAATAAGAATCTAAATGGGGTAGAGGAGCAAAGGGATCAGAGTACAAGTACACAAATCACTAAAAGTAGCAACGCAGGTTAAGGCCATAACAAAAGCAAACCATGTACTAGGGTTTATTTCTAGAGAGATAGATTTGAAAAGTAGAAAAGTTATGCTAAACCGGACACCTTGGTTAGACCACATTTGGAATACTGCATACAGTTCTGGTTGCCATATTATAAAAAGGATATAGAGGCACTGGATAGGGTGCAAAAAAGATTTACAAGGCTGATATCAGAAATGCAAGGTTATACCTATTGGGAAAGGATGAATAGGCTGGTTAGGCTGAGGGGTGATCTAATAAAGGTCTTTAAAATATAAATTCTCAAATTTGAAAGCAGGTAAGCGACTGAAGAAGGGATTTGGGTTTTGATTTTAAATATTTTTACTCAGTTTTTTTTTTTGTCTCTTTTGACTTGTATGCAATTTGTTTTTTTAGGTGGGAGGGCTGACAGAAGGCAAATGGCCACCACCCAGGTTGCTGGGTAACTGGTTGAAAGGTGTACAAGAACAGGCTAGGACCACTTGCCTCCATCGTTTTTCCACTGGTCATGTTTGCCTCCATCTTCTAGTTACAGGATATATGGAGACAACATTTATAAAGGGGAGGGGGAGAAATCTAGAATAAGATCTATCCACAGTTTGGTCAATGTTGAGACCATTTTGTTGTGGATCCCTGATGTAGTCTAGTTTCTGTGTCTGACTCACCACATATCTTTGTGCTTGATTTGCAGATGAAAAGTTCATTGACTGAAATTGTCCACCTTGCTGCAATGGATACTGACTCCTGGGTTCAGATGGTGGCAGATATTCTAAAAACTTTTCCTGAGACTGGCTCGCTCAACCTTGAACTCGAGGAACACAATCATAACTTGCAAGAAATTCTTGGAGAACTCCGAGAAAAAGGTACTTTTAGTAAGGTTGAATGCCATAATTCCCACAAATTAACAATTTTAAAGGGGTGCTTTTCATTTTACTTTAAATGGAAAGCACAAAAATTGTTTCTAATGGGGGTGTATGTCTGAATTCAGTAAATGATGTTAAGCTTTACATGTTGGTTGTGGAATTGGGATAACGTAGTTAATGGACTTTATTTTTAAACATGCAATGATGCTACTACTAGGCAGTCCCTCGTGACGAGGTTGACTCTAAGCACCAAAAAAAGCTGGATTCATAGGTGTTACAATGAGTTACATCTTAAAGGATGGAAGATGCCTGTGCGTGGATCTTTTAAATGTATGCTGACCGTTGCACACCAGCCACGGGCTTGACAGAGCTAGGTCTTGGTCCAGTGGCGAGGAATGACCAAAACGACTGGAGTCCAAGCTCTGTTATGTCCTGGGCCCCAGCTGTGCTGCTCCTGAGCCACGGTCCCGCCGCAGTTAAATGCTGGTCCACGACCCCTCTTTTGTTTAATGCTGTGCCGCTCCTGAGTCGCAACTCCTCTGATGTTATCTCCTGGGCCACGGTCCCGCCGCTGTTAAATGCTGCCCCACTCCCGCACTGGGCTTGAACGCCATCCCCTGTCTCTTTCCCCCCCCCCTCCCCCCCCGCTGGGCATCGAACGCCCGCCCACCCCCGGCATCTAACTCCGCCCCTATGCTGGGCCTGGACCTTGGCGGCCCCCCCCTGGCCCGGACGTCGCTCCAATTTGCCCGGATCTCTGCCCCCTGCTGGGCCCGGACGTCGCTCCAATGGGCTGCCTGGACTCCAGTGGCGTCAGTCCAGTCGCCCTTGTAGAAGTGTTCACACTCCTTTGTCAGCTTGCACTTACTTATACCCCTGCCTGCCGAGGATGTTTTCTCGCAGGTCAGGGGGGCACTGCAGTGGAAAGTGGTCTGGCTCTTCTACTTATACCCCCGCCTGCCAATACTGTTTTCTCACAGGTTGGCGGTGCGCAATGATACCACAGTACTCATAGATCAAAATTTCTCCTTTTCACATTCCCTTTTGGAAGTTACTATTGAATCTTTTTCCACCCTTTTCAAGCAGTGCATTCCAGATGGTAAGAAATTGCTGCATTTAAAAAAAAACCTCCGTTTCCACCTCCCTGAATTTTTTTTGCCAATTATCTTCTGGTTACCGACCCTCCTGCCAGCAGAAACACTTTCTCCCTATCTACTCTATCAAAACCGCATATAATTTTGAACACCTCTGCTAAACATAGGAAGATTGGTACCTGATGTATTGCACTGATCTCAGCTGCCAAATTCGAACTTGTACCATTGGTTACTGGTTTGACCCTACAGTTGTGTCACATTGATCTGTTTTATCATTGACTGTTTAAAATGATTTTAGGGAGTAAAGTAGAGAGAAGGTTAAGGGGTGACCTAAGAGTTTTCAAGATGATATGTTTTGATAGAGTAGATATGGAAAGATTATCCCCTCTGGCGAGTGGGTCAATAACGAGAGGTCATAGATTCAAAATGATTGGCAAAAGATCTAGAGGGAGATGAGGAGAAATGTTGTCACTGAGTTGTCGGAATCTGGAATGCTCTGCCTGAAAAGGTGGTGGAAGCTAATTCCGTAAATAATTTTAAAAGCGAGTTGAACAGATACTGAAGGATGGGGAACTTACAGGGTCTCACAAAGCGGAATGTGGGACTTAGCACGACTGCTCTTTCAAAGAGGGCCAAATGGCCTCCTCCGTGCTGTAAGTTTCTATGATTTTAATTCAAAGAATGTTGTTTTTGACGATCATTGGGTCTCGTCTTTTTTTTTTTAACATGTATTCTGTTTCTAAACAGTTAATGAATGTGAAGCCTCTGCTATGTTGCCTTTGGAGTGCCAGTACTTGAATAAAAATGCCCTGACAACCCTCGTGGGACCACTCACGCCCCCAGTTAAGCATTTCCAGCTTAAACGAAAACCCAAAAGTGCCACACTTAGAGCAGAACTGTTACAAAAATGTAAGTGACTCTACGGCAATAAGTAACTAGAATATTTCTGAATAATCAATCCAGTTTACCAACTCTGTGTATAAGCTGTCCTCCTGTCAGCAAAAACAGGGAGGAACAGAAAAAAAGATAAAATACTAGTGCTATAGTGGTAAAATAAAGAGGGGCAAGGTTGTAAGAATATTTTTGGTTAAACAGACAAACTACACTCTCCTAATGGCCTAGTGGCTAAATACACTGCCCAGTTCAGCACTAGGCTATGCAGACCAGACGATCCAAGATTTATCCCTGCTGCTGAGCTAGTGGTAGGGTAAGATCAGCTCGGGTACCTGTTGCTAATTGCTGTGCAGCGACCTTTGAAAATGGGCATGTGTGGCAGTTGAGTGAGGAAGATGCTGCTTGGGTGTAATGCCCTCCATCATTGAATAATGTGTAAACTCCTACAGTCTATGGCTCACAGTGGCCACAGTAGTTTAGTGGTTGTGGTACTGGACTAGCAACCTAGAATTTGTGGTTCACCCTGGCAAGTTGTGAAATTGAATTCAGTAAATCTGGTCATTTGTAGGCTAGCACGAGAAAGAATGACCACGAAAAGCTGCTAGATTTTAGTAAAATCCAGAATGGTTTGCTAATGTCCTCCATAAAAGGGAACCTGTTGCAATCTACATGGTTCCAGCCCCTCACTGTATGGTTGATCATTTACTGCCTTCAGGGCAACTGGAGCTGGGCATCAAATGCGGCCTAGCTGGCATCACCCACATCCCAAGAACAAATAAACAAAATGGAGAACTGCCACTTGGGCAGTCCTGATGGGCTGCTTGCACCCACTGCACTGTACCCCAGTAAGAATTGGCATCATCAGGAGGAGAAGGAAGAAAAGGGAATAAAATTGGGGAACTAATTTGCTTTTTTGGAACAAAAATAATAATTGCATGGAAAATGCTGTTGCAATGACTTACAACAAGAATGTGCCAGGGACAGAGTGGCTCCTTGTTTTCACTGTTTACAGAAAGTATTTTTGCATTTTTCCTCAGTCTAAAGTTATTGGTTTAGTAGAGTGTTGTTTCTGTCTCTGATGCATTAAATTATTTAAGCGATAAACAACCTCAGATTCCTTTTGTGATCTGATTAATTTTTCATGGTTTTTTCAATTTCCCCTTATCCTGGCTAAAATGTATCTCTATCTCTTCCTTAGAGATGATTTCCAATAAATATATTTTCCTGTCTTTCAGCAACAGAAACTGCACAGCAGCTCAAAAAGACCTCCGGAGTGCCTTTTCTAGCCAAAGGGAGAGGTTTGGTTAAGAAACTCGATACCACTAGTATGTACTATTAGTTACTGGAATACAATTCAGTTGTCTAAATAAACAAATATCTTCAATGCTGTAATGTGACATGACAGAAAGGTAGATGGAAAATGTAAAACACTTGATGCTAATTACCTTAGGTAGAGTATTTGTTTGAACATTTCACCTTTGGAAAATATACTTTGTTTTGCACTTAATAGCTAAGCTAAAAAGGCTGTTTTTTTTTCTAAAGATGAACTTATGGCTTCATGTATTTATAACAACTATTTGGCTATGCAGCTCCCCTCAAAGGGATTCCAAAGCAAGCTCCGTTCCGGAGTCCCACTACTCCCAGTGTGTTCAGTCCGTCAACAAACAGAACGCCAATGGCTGTTCGGACGCCGATGCGCAAGGAGAGAGGCGTAAAGGTGAGTTCAGTTGGTTGCAGAGTTTGTGTGTGTGTGTTAAGAGTTTTTTAAGTCTCTGTTAATGGGTTTGAGATGTAATTTGGTGTTTTGCAGCAATGACCTCTATGACTATATTCAGCTTAAGTCAACCATGTGGACCCTTCCATGTAATGGTTTACTTTTTCTTGGAACAATTCATTTTGAACAACTGACGTTGCCATACTTACAGGAATAATCACAAGTTGTAATTTCTAATTGAAAAATCAGTATCTTCAAAACAGAATATGTAATAATTTTCAGTAAGCAGATTTTTTTTCTCTCGTTGTTTTGAACTGGCTTTAAATGGTTTTAGGGGCTTTACCATTATTATTAAAGGAAAGAACGGTGCGTAACAAATTACTTTTTTAGATGAATTGGGTGCTTTTAACCCCTCCCTACAGCTACCAAATATGACAAAACATTCCTTTTGTAATTGCAATCTGGGCCTATTTATTTTGAGGGTGAGGTTATGAATTTTATGAAGGCTTTTGCGTGTAGGTAAAATCTTAATTTTTTTTTAAGTGTCCTTACTACAAAGTACAGCACTCACTTCAAACTGCGAAGTATTTCAATGCCAACCCCACCTGCATTAATCTGTCTATGTATAAGACGGTCATGGTCTACAAAGTGGCACAGCTATTTGAAGTTGCATTCTTCATTTGTTGAACCTGCACGTACCAATTGTAATCCTTCAACCAACGAGAAAACTTTTTTCCTAAGACTGTTGTGACATTGAACAACAGCCGGAGAACTCTTAATGAATAAATCTTTGTTTAAATACATGATAGCCTATTACCATCAATCTGTTGAATTGCAATCGTGCATAAATTGGGTTATGAGTAAAAGAGAGATGCCCCTCATTTGTTACTCTGGTTGGTTTCAGCGCTTGCAAGAAACTTGAGTAATTCTATCACTTGAATGATGTAGAAAGTGATTTCTGAATTTGGAAATGTTGAAGTTTTGATGTGTGATTTGGGATAAAATGTCAGGGCCAGACTCTCAAACATTGCTGCAAAATTAACCTGGCTTTCTGTTCTAGTTGCTGGACATATCGGAGCTGGATATGGTAGGTGCTGGGCGGGAAGCTAAAAGGAGAAGGAAGACACTAGGTTAGTAAAATCTGACTTTGCTGCAAAATAATTAATGGCATGCTGTGACTGAGTTGTGCAAGAGTTTTGAGTGGGAACCTAAAGTTTGTCTTCCAGTCTCGACTGACATTGGTGCTCTATTTTCCCTCGCTGTTTCAAGTCTTGTCCAGATTGTCTGGGGTATGGAATTGAGTACCTGCCAATAGGTCAACCAGGAGATGCAAATGATGATATCCATGAAGAGGATTCACAGAATAAATCATTCTGTCCTCCTAGTCCAGGAAAATAACACACAATTTTTTTTTTTTAAAGAAAATGTTCAATGGTCTGTAGTACTTCCAGGGATTATAACGCTGTGCTTTAGGCCCACATCCAGTCCATCATTCACATTGTCTCTCGTACTAAGTGCTACTCACTTATCAACTCTGTCCTTGCCATCCTTCACTGGCTTCCTGTACCCCAGTACGTTGATTTGATAATCCTAGTCAACGATTATAAATCATTCCATGGCCTCTGCAATTTCTACTAGAACTGAATGTTAGCTTGCACCCTCTTCTACTCTGACTCCACCCTGTGTGTATTTATCCCTTTCCCTCGTTTGCTCCCACTGTTCCCTACTCCCAGGCCAGTGGCAGGATCTTTAGACTCTAACTCTCCCCCTAAACCCCTCTGCTTTGCTATGTGTCTTGCCACTTTCAAACACATTCTCAGCTGCCTCTTCTACCATGCTTTCAGACCCCCTCCCCTAATCTTCTCCCAACTTTTGTTTTGTGATTGCCTCTCTTTTCCAGCCTTTGCCCTGTCTCCTCACTGTGAAATTGGGGTATTTATTTTAAATTATGCTCATTGTATATGTGCTGCCTTTTGTTATTGATATTGAGTCTCGCAATTCAACTCCATAGAGGAAGAGGAAGTATTGCATAGCCATATAATCATTCTATATGACTTTCTGTAATTTGAATTTAATTAGATGTGCAATATACTTCAATTCTGTCTAAAGTATTTGGAAATGTTGGTAATGCTTCATTTTCTAAAACTGTTGTAGTCCTGGGTTTATGGATTTTCCTTCTGCCAGAAATAATCTGGGATCCCTCTGTCAAAGCATGCTATACGATTTACTAATTCTGTAGCTGGATGGTGTAACTGAAATCGATGGTAGGTTGGCATTAATCTTCCAAGACTGTGATGAAAATAACCATTAGAGTTTCCCCTGACAGTCAACATTTTACTTGTGATGTTTCTGGCAAGAGTGTTTAAAGCACATTCCAAGTTCCTTGTATGTGAAGCACTTTGGGACATGCTGAGTGATGTGATGAGGAGCTATATACATACAAGTTCTTACTAGGTAGGAGGATAGCACATTTAAAAACTAACATCAGTAGTGATGTAGTGGTTTGGCAAACTAACCTTTTGCCTCTGGAGTATAGGCTAAAATCTAACCCCAACGCCTCTCTGCTGCCTGTAGAGTTCCTTTATGAAATACTTTGTGCATCTCAACAAAGTACTTTGGTGGCATGGGTTCATATTTCTGGCACAAATTTACATTGAAATAACCAATCTCGCACTAAGAAAAACTGGTATGGAAAATGAAATATTTACGAGTGCAGTAGCAGTGCATTCTGAAATTCTATTTGTAATCGTGACCTAGTAAGGGAGGCTCTACTCTGCATTTGCCCATGCTACCTCATGTTGATGATTAGTCGAAGTATCAAAGTGAAAGAAAATTCTGTTTATTAGCACAGATATCCATTATCTTAATGAGCAAGAAACTCTCTCTCTATTCCTCCTCCCGCCCTGTCGCAACAAAAATCCCTTGTACGTAATGTAGGAAAATGTGCGTCATTTGGGACCCAAGAATAACCTTGGATATTAAGGGATATGGGAATAGTGCAGGAAAGTGGAGTTGAGGTCGAAGATCAGCTATGATCTTATTAAATGGTGGAGCAGGTTCAAGGGGCCGAATGGCCGACTCCTGTTCCTATTATGTTCTTGTCTGCTGCTTAGATCAGTCAATGAGATTCTGCTGATGTGCATGGGTTAACTTCCTTTTTAAATGTTTTCTGACCATGGGTAACTTTCTCACTTGTCTGATCCCAGTATGTAAAGTGTATATCATTTCAGTAGCTGTCCTTGTTTATTTGAACCTTTAAAAGTAGGCCCATTATTTTCATAAGCTGTGCCTTTTTTTGTATTGCTCCACCAGTGAAATCTAACTCCGTATGGTCACCAAATATTTATTTTTAAATTTAGATGCAGAAGTTGCAGAAAAACCTGCCAAAGAAGAAACGGTTGTCGATAGTGTCACACCAGATTACGCTGTTGGTCTGGTCTCTACACAGGTAGGTTGGTCTAGAACTGGAGTTCAAATACCATTCTGACTTGTGATGTTTTTAGTGAAGATGAAATGAATTGATTGACTTTCGAGAATAATTTATGAAAAATCAATTAGCGGTTTCTGATTTGAGGATATAGTTTCATAGCTCCTTAATGCTGTACAGAACTGTTTAGCAGGCACCAGCTGTGAGGAAATCACGATTACTCCCTCTAACTTTAGAACTTACTGTATTTCTCATTTTTATATTGATGAAGTATGTTACTTTTAAAAGTGCTTCAGTCGGTCGGAGGATTTGAGCAGCAATTTTGTGGGGGTAAGAGAGGGGTTATAATATTTTGGACAGTTTGTTTATTGTAAAATGTTTATGACACTGTTTAAATGTTAGTCTATCTTTGTGCTGTGGAGATAGAGATAGCATCTAGTTAATTGCTGAATTAAAAAGGCGAGAAAGTTGAAGAATTAGAAGGTTCCTTGGGGACCTGTCTTGCTATTTAATTTGTAGCTATGGCCCTGCTGCCAAAAACTGTCTACATGCAGTAACATAGAAATTCTTAATCAACCGTATAATGTGGGTTCTAATGCTTAATCGGCTTCATAAATGCTTGTGCTCCTTAAAGGCTGCCATTGTATTACTTACATATTCCTTCTGTGTTCTCTTCAGAAACTTGGTGCTTTGAATAATGATAATGCACTACCGTCTACTAGTTACTTGCCTGCTACGCCAAGTATGGTGCCATCATCTTCCTACATTCCCAGCTCAGAAACTCCACAAGGTAAATGCCAACTGACTTGAAGGAAGTGGTGATCTTTGATTTTATTTTTGAACTAGAGGGATGCATCATAAACTTCCAGAAAAAAAATGGTTTGTTTCAAAACTAACAGAAGGAATGCATTGGAATGGTTGAGGCAGCAGACTGTGATTGCGACCACGTGTTCTCTGGTATACATTTAGTGGATGTCCAATTTTATTGGTAATGTAAAATTGATTCTAGTGATGGAATTTTTTCCCCTGAGCAGTCCTTTCTCCAAAGTGCATTGCTGTGCATATTTTGTGGATTATTAAATGTCGTCTTGTACTGAAAACAAAAGCTGGAACACAGGCTGCTTTAAAAGAACTGTTAATACACAGCAATGTTATTGAACTAGTAATCAAGAGATCTGAACTAATAATCCAGAAAGTGAATTTAAAGTCCATCATAGCAGTTTGAGAATTTGAATCCATTTTTTTTTTTATCTGTAATTTTTTTTTTGAAATTAAAACTCAGTGACCGTGAAGCTGTCGAATTGTCACAAAACTAATGTAATTTAGGAAGAAAACCTGCCGTCCTTACCCGGTCTGGCCAATGTGCAACTCCAGTCCCACACTAACATGGGACCCTTAACTGCCCTCAAGTGGACTATGAAGCCACTTGGTTGTATCCAGGACATCTAGGAATGGGCAATAAATTCAGACCTTGCCAGCGACGCCCACATCCTGAGAATTAATATTTTAAAACATTTTCTGTATGCAGTATGTTGTTGCAGTATGTGAACAAGTAAACGGCAGAAAACTTTGTAATGTAGTGCATGTCACTTGCAGTGTATTTTAAGAACAACCACTTCCCACAGCTTTTAATAATTTTTAAACTATGCTTTCTATCTCTATTTTATTGTGTTCATATCGCTCTCCACATAATAGTAAGGACATCTTAATAAAGATGTTCAAATGTTGAGTTACACCTGGCTTATAACTTGTTACTTTGGATTAGCTGCATTAAGCTAAATGTAATGTATGCCTCATAGCAATCGGAGAATGCAGGTTCCATCTCTATGCCACTGTAGTTAATTTCAGCTGTGTTGCTGTGGATTACTGACAGACATTTCCCTTTTAGAAGTGGGGGAAAAAATTGAGGGAAATTTTATCATCCACCAGTGGGACAATAGGGTCAAGAATGTTTCCACATGTGGGAGAGTCCAAAACTAATGGTCATAAATATAAGGTAGTCACTAATAAATCCAATAAGGAATTCAGGAGAAACTTCTTTACTCAGAGAATGAGGAGAATGTGGAACTTGCCATCACAAGGAGTAGTTGAGGCATGTTAGTATAGATGCATTTTAAGGGGAAGCTAGATTAGTACATAAAGGAGAAAGGAATAGAAAGTTATGCTGATCGGGTGAGATGGGAGAAGGCTCGTGTGGAGCATATATACCGGTATAGACCAGTTGAACCGACTGGCCTGTTTCTGGAAAATTTATGCAAAAGCCTGCAGCTTTAGGAGGGAGGGGGATACATGGGGGGCGAATAGAATATAAAGGTTATGATGTATGAAATAAAATTTTCCGTCTACAGCTTATATGACTTTAAAACATGCACAATGGTATGTCTTATTGTTGGATACCAATTCCTTTCAACAACTAACAGAATATGAAAAAAAAGCAATTTGCTTATAAACTGCTAGTAGCACATAATTGTGAAGTTGTTGGAGATGGCAGCCTTGTGTTATACCTAAGGTTTTTTTCCCCTTTTCCCCCAAACCCGTGGCAATCGTGCAGCCAACACAGTTGGATCAGTCCGGGAGGCTTTACAGACAAATAGACTATCGGAAGAGGCAACAGCACCTACCTCTGGTCTACCTGGCCAGTTCAAACAAAGAACGCCAATTTATAACAGCAGCTCGACTACATCATCTACCTCAACTACCACTGCCCCGGGTACTGCGCCTGTCACTACAACAGCACAAACCACCCCCGCAACGCAGCAGATACAGCCTCAGCAGCAGACCCAACAGCAACAACAGCAACAACAGACACAACCGCAGCCGCTGCAGCAACAGCCTCGCAAGAGTCTTTCGCTCACAGTAAGTAGGAAGTACAGTACGTGGCATTTCAGGATGCTGAATGAATTAAAAGCTTGGTCCCTACATAGGATAGGATATTCCAAAGGGAGAAACAACTGTGATATGTCCTTTTTTAATGCTTCCCTGCAGTCAGATGCAGTCTAGACTTTCTGGTGGATAATTTGTGCAGGGCTACACTTGCCACTGAGAGTTGTGACAAGTAATGGGGAAAATCTCTTCAAAGGACTAGTGGGAAATTTTGTTCCAGACAATAATGTGTTCCCCCAAGTTGTCAAAAGTATTTTGTTCACTGTCTCTAATTCAGGGACTACTCCACTTCCTCTGGAAAATAAATCCGTGTATGGTAGGGCTGGAACTTTTTTCATGCTGTGCCCACTTCATTGGGTCCACCTTGAGAATATTGGGATTGTTTTTGAGGAACTAAGCTGTTCAATCTTAGAAGCCTTATTCTATAGGTATCAGATTTAAATGTTGGATGTCAGGTACAACGTCCTTTCATACTGAGAATGCTATGGAATAGTGTGTTGGCATTGCACAGAATAGTGTAATGTAGATTTGCACCTAAGATTTCTCAATACAGTCAGTTCATGGTCTTATCTGTGCTGCTGTGGAGAGGTACCAAGCAGAAGCCAACTGCTTGGGCACAGGGATGTGGGGGTGGTTAGAAGGTGATGGGGCAGTCATCCACATTCTCTTGCCAGAGGCCCTCCTGGTGACCACTTACTATATGATATTGGCACAACAGGAAGCAAGTCTCCAGCCCCATTACCTCAGCAGTTGAAGGCATTTGGCATGAGGCGAAAAGTAAAGAGGCTTATATATTTGCACATAGTGTATAAATGTCACATTCTTTGGGTTTTTTTAATGCACATTTAAAATTATCCAGTAATTAGTTCTGTATTACGATCCAACTTGGTTCATAACTTTATAAAGTTGGTTTTAAATGGCAAGACTTGTACTCTTTTTGTAAACTGGAGTTTCATTTGTGTTACAAAAGCAAAATATGTAGATGCTAGAATCTGAAATAAAAACAGAAAATGCTGGAAATACTCAGCAGGTCAGGCAGCATCTGTGGAGAGAAAGAGTTAATGTTTCTGATGAAGGCTCATCGACCTGAAACGTTATCTCTGTTTCTTTCTCCACAGATGCTGCCTGACCTGAGTGTTTCCAGCATTTTCTGTTTTTATTTTTAATTTGTGTTACCCATTTACAGAATCATTTGATACGTGGGGCGAGGGAGAGTTAATTAACTATTGTTATAATTTCCAAACAGTAGTAGTGATGTTGGGGAGGGCATCAAACAGGAAATTAGGGGTGCGTGCAATAAAGGTGCAGCAGTTATAATGGGTGACTTTAATATGCACATAGATTGGGCTAACCAAACTGGAAGCAATACGGTGGAGGAGGATTTTCTGGAGTGCATAAGGGATGGTTTTTTAGACCAATATGTCGAGGAACCAACTAGGGGGGAGGCCATCTTAGACTGGGTGTTATGTAATGAGAAAGAATTAATTAGCAATCTCGTTGTGCGAGGCCCCTTGGGGAAGAGTGACCATAATATGGTGGAATTCTGCATTAGGATGGAGAATGAAACAGTTAATTCAGAGACCATGGTCCAGAACTTAAAGAAGGCTAACTTTGAAGGTATGAGGCGTGAATTGGCTGAGATGGATTGGCGAATGATACTTAAGGGGTTGACAGTGGATGGGCAATGGCAGACAT
The DNA here is from genome assembly GCF_044704955.1 of Pristiophorus japonicus. NCBI lineage: Eukaryota > Metazoa > Chordata > Chondrichthyes > Pristiophoridae > Pristiophorus > Pristiophorus japonicus. The sequence continues at coordinate 46,493,852 of NC_091978.1, forward strand.
TTAGAGACCATATGGATGAATTACAACAATTGTACATTCCTGTCTGGCATAGAAATAAAAAAGGGAAGGTGGCTCAACCGTGGCTATCAAGGGAAATCAGGGATAGTATTAAAGCCAAGGAAGTGGCATACAAATTGGCCAGAAATAGCAGCGAACCTGGGGACTGGGAGAAATTTAGAACTCAGCAGAGGAGGACAAAGGGTTTGATTAGGGCAGGGAAAATGGAGTATGAGAAGAAGCTTGCAGGGAACATTAAGACGGATTGCAAAAGTTTCTATAGGTATGTAAAGAGAAAAAGGTTAGTAAAGACAAATGTAGGTCCCCTGCAGTCAGAATCAGGGGAAGTCATAACTGGGAACAAAGAAATGGCGGACCAATTGAACAAGTACTTTGGTTCGGTATTCACGAAGGAGGACACGAACAACCTTCCGGTTATAAAAGGGGTCGGGGGGTCTAGTAAGGAGGAGGAACTGAGGGAAATCCTTATTAGCCGGGAAATTGTGTTGGGGAAATTGATGGGATTGAAGGCCGATAAATCCCCAGGGCCTGATGGACTGCATCCCAGAGTACTTAAGGAGGTGGCCTTGGAAATAGTGGATGCGTTGACAGTCATTTTCCAACATTCCATTGACTCTGGATCAGTTCCTATGGAGTGGAGGGTAGCCAATGTAACCCCACTTTTTAAAAAAGGAGGGAGAGAGAAAACAGGGAATTATAGACCGGTCAGCCTGACATCGGTAGTGGGTAAAATGATGGAATCAATTATTAAGGATGTCATAGCAGTGCATTTGGAAAGAGGTGACATGATAGGTCCAAGTCAGCATGGATTTGTGAAAGGGAAATCATGCTTGACAAATCTTCTGGAATTTTTTGAGGATGTTTCCAGTAGAGTGGATAAGGGAGAACCAGTTGATGTGGTATATTTGGACTTTCAGAAGGCGTTCGACAAGGTCCCACACAAGAGATTGATGTGCAAAGTTAGAGCACATGGGATTGGGGGTAGTGTACTGACATGGATTGAGAACTGGTTGTCAGACAGGAAGCAAAGAGTAGGAGTAAATGGGTACTTTTCAGAATGGCAGGCAGTGACTAGTGGGGTACCGCAAGGTTCTGTGCTGGGGCCCCAGCTGTTTACACTGTACATTAATGATTTAGATGAGGGGATTAAATGTAGTATCTCCAAATTTGCGGATGACACTAAGTTGGGTGGCAGTGTGAGCTGCGAGGAGGATGCTGTGAGGCTGCAGAGCGACTTGGATAGGTTAGGTGAGTGGGCAAATGCATGGCAGATGAAGTATAATGTGGATAAATGTGAGGTTATCCACTTTGGTGGTAAAAACAGAGAGACAGACTATTATCTGAATGGTGACAGATTAGGAAAAGGGGAGGTGCAAAGAGACCTGGGTGTCATGGTACATCAGTCATTGAAGGTTGGCATGCAGGTGCAGCAGGCGGTTAAGAAAGCAAATGGCATGTTGGCCTTCATAGCAAGGGGATTTGAGTACAGGGGCAGGGAGGTGTTACTACAATTGTACAGGGCCTTGGTGAGGCCACACCTGGAGTATTGTGCACAGTTTTGGTCTCCTAACCTGAGGAAGGACATTCTTGCTATTGAGGGAGTGCAGCGAAGGTTCACCAGACTGATTCCCGGGATGGTGGGACTGACCTATCAAGAAAGACTGGATCAACTGGGCTTGTATTCACTGGAGTTCAGAAGAATGAGAGGGGACCTCATAGAAACATATAAAATTCTGACGGGGTTAGACAGGTTAGATGCAGGAAGAATGTTCCCAATGTTGGGGAAGTCCAGAACCAGGGGTCACAGTCTAAGGATAAGGGGTAAGCCATTTAGGACCGAGATGCGGAGGAACTTCTTCACCCAGAGAGTGGTGAACCTGTGGAATTCTCTACCACAGAAAGTTGTTGAGGCCAATTCACTAAATATATTCAAAAAGGAGTTAGATGAGGTCCTTACTGCTAGGGGGATCAAGGGGTATGGCGAGAAAGCAGGAATGGGGTACTGAAGTTGAATGTTCAGCCATGAACTCATTGAATGGCGGTGCAGGCTAGAAGGGCCGAATGGCCTACTCCTGCACCTATTTTCTATGTTTCTATGTTTCTATTAAAAAATAGGAGCAGGAGTAGGCCATTGGCCCCTCAAGCCTGCTCTGCCATTCAATAAGATCATGGCTGATCATCTAAATTGACTCCACATTCCTGCATTGTCCCCATATCCCTTGGTTCCCTTAATTTCCAACACAAAGATGGGTGAGGCTTTAAGTACAAGTGATCATAATGTGATCAGAGTTGACGCAAAAATTAGAGAGGTTGCTTAAGACCCAAACAAAATTGCCAAATTTTTAGAGGACTGTCTTTAAGTGCTCAAGAAGTCTTGCCTGAGGGTGTTTGGAAGGTTTGAATATGGCTGGGAGAGTGGAGGAACTGTGGAGTTCCTTCAAGGAGGTGATTCTGAATGCAATGACCCAGTGTGTACCCATGTAAAGCAAAGGTACCAAAGCTTAAAGGCACTTCTGCCTGGTTGAGTGGGACTGCCAAGCAACTCTCAAAGAACAAAAATAAAAAGCATTCAAGTCCACGAAGGCAAAAGGGCACACAATGAAGACTGATTCAATGACCGGAGTGTCAAAAATGGCATCAGAATGACAAAAAAAAAGTTTGAATTGAATATGGCAAAAGGCATGAAGGATTTGTTTTTTGTGGTACGAAGAAAAAAAAGAAAAATGAGGGATAGAGTAGGGGCACAAAGTGGGATTAGGTGGGAGCATGACAATTGATGCTACACGGGCAGCAAAAGTGCTAAATAAGTTTTTGCCTCAGTTTTTACTACGGAGGTAACCCAGGTTACTTATTTGATCTGGAAGGTGTTGCAGAGGTAAGTTGTGATACTATTCACATTGCTACCAGCATGGTTACCGAACAGCAGTGCAAATTTAGGGTGAATGAATCTCAAGGACCAGTTAACCGAGGGTTTTAAGGAAATCATAGAATCAAGCAGCACAGAATGAGTCCATTCAGCCCATTGTTCTTGTGCCAGCTCTTTGAACGAACTATCGAATTAATCCCACTCTTTCCATAGTCCTGCAGATTTTAACTTTACAAATACTTATCCAATTCCCTTTGGAAAGTTACTATTGAATCTGCTTCCACCACCCTTTCGGGTCGTGCATTCAAGATCATCATAACCTGCTGTGTTTTTTTTTTAAATTAAAATTCTTATCTCACCCCGCTGGTTAAGATAATAAGTGAGGAAATTCAGGAACTCTGGCACAGTGCTTCCAGAAATCACTGAATACCGCAGAAGTTCCTGCAAACTGAAGAAAAGCAGATGCCACTTCTATTTTGAAAAATGGTAGCAAAAGTGACCCAGGAACCTACAGACCAGCGAGGTTGATGTCCATTGGGGGTAAAGTTATGGAAACTTATTAAAGATAAGATGATGGAGCATCTGGATAGCATCAGGAAAGATAGCCAATATGGCTTCTAAAATGTAAGGTTTTTCAGATAATACAAAGCTAATGCAAAATTAAATATCAGGGAACTTGCCACATATGCACCTGCTGCCATTTTTACGATGCCAGGTTGTGAGGAGTGCGTGTGTCCCATCTTGGAGAGGCAGGGCACTTCATTAACATATTTAAATCAGGCTCCTACAGTGCAGATGGGAGCATGATTTAAATTTAACAGCTGCCGGATGGATTTCCCAGGGCTCGGGCAGCAAAATGCAGACAGGAGCAGCTGGATCCTGCAGAGAAGTGGTCAATCTATGGAACAGACTCCCTAGGGAGACAGTGGAAGTAGTTGGTATTGATTCATGTAAATGCAAATTAGATAGATTTCTTTCAGTAAATAACATTTTGGGATGCAGTATATAAATAATTTGAGACATGTTAAATGTAGAATGCTTGGAAGCAACAGGTGACTTTAGACATACGATTTTCAAAGTCCTCCACCGCTGGGGTTTCCCTCGTCATGTCCAGATCTGATGGAGATTGATTGCTGTGGTTCGTCGACAACTCCATTATCATTGAATCATGCAACTGCCAGGATGGTAGGCCACTTAGATGGACTGTGGTCTGTTTTTTTTTTTGTCTACCAATTCCTATGTTCCTTATTGCTGATTAGTTTGTTTGTTTGTGCTTTAGTCCCTTCCAGTTATTTTCACCTATGTTTGTTTTGTTTGCATGTTACAGAGAGACCAAATGTATGCAGCCCAAGAAATGTTCAAGACTGCAAACAAGGTTACACGACCAGAGAAGGCCCTTATACTTGGGTTTATGGCAGGGTCAAGAGGTATGTTGTAACTTCTTTTTCTACCCGTGTCACTTCTTGTGTGAACGTGATGACTCCTGCTGCAATACAGTTCCAAGGGCCTCACCCAAGTTACCATTCTTCAGAGTTGGCAGGATATTTGACTATTGTAAGAATGAATAGGTCCAGGAGGATTCGGGTAAGAGCCCATGAAGATATGGTGTTCATATAATTTTAATTATGCAGCCAGGCACTAAAACGGTTAAAACTAAAATGCTGAAACAACCTGTGCTTAAGCTTAACGACTGTAGGTCTTGGTAATGTCTTCAAGCATTCTTACTAAATTAATTTAATGAAATAAACTGCTCATGGTCGACTGGCCTTATCTTAGTCACTGTAGCTCTGGAAGTGTCCTGTCTCAAAGCATTTAGCCTGTTGAGATAAGTCACTTGTGGCTGATCAGCCTTCTCCCTCTCCAGACTAAACTCATCAAGCTGACAATAACCAATCAATCTTATCTTCCCTGACCTTGTTATGCTGGAAAAACAACATCACATTTCAAGGCTTCAGGTACAAGGGTCAGCCTGACACCGATTTACAAGTCCAGGTGATTGTAAGAGGTCAGGAGGCGAGGTATAGGTACAGAGAAGCGAATAGCAGTGGGGTTACGGCTCTACACAAGAAGGGAACATCGTTCTGTTATAACTATCGCTGGAGGATTGTAATTTTCTTCATTTGTGCTTGGTTTGATCACCACAACAAAGAATCTCGTCCCCACCCGTAAGATGTTGGGTTTGGATTTATTACACTATGGGGAGCAGAACAGCCAAGCTCAAACCTATGTTCACATCCAGGGTCTGCAAGAGTGGCTGAAAGATGATCAGTTGTGGAAGTTCTGGCTAATTTGTATCACCGGTTTAGATCTTTGTGTGTATGATCCTAGCTAGTGAGTACCAATAAACCGTTTAATCCCTGCAGGTGGAGAGTTATCTGTCGACCACATTGTATTGTATCTTTGTGCACTGATGAATGCTGTGTAGTCTGGCAAGGATTTCTGGATAGTAATTGGGGACAGGATCCATGGCTTCTTTTCCCCTTCCCAAACTAGGGTGCCGAGGTCATTTGTAGTACCTTTCTGTCAGAAGAGCTCAGCTAACTTGGCACAGACTGGGGATTGAACCTGGGCATTCTTAACCTGTATGGCTAAACTATCTACTGCCTTAACCAGCTGTGAGCCATTATTGGGGGAGTACTTTCCACCTTCAGTAAAAGCTTGTATCCCATTTTCCTCTCCTTCCCCACATTCCCCAGTAGCTACGATATCGAAGTGCCAGGTAACCAGTATGTACCATCTATAAGATGCACTGCAGCAACTTGCCAACGCTCCTTCGGCAGCACCTCCCAAGCCCGCGACCTCTACCACCTAGAAGGACAAGGGCAGCAGGCACATCACCTGCAAGTTCCCCTCCAAGTCACACACCATCCTGACTTGGAAATATCTCATTGTCGCTGGTTCAAAATCCTAGAACTCCCTCCCTAACAGCACTGGGAGTACAACAGTTCAAGAAGGCAGCTCACCCCCACCTTCTCGAGGGCAATTGGGGATGGGCAATAAATGCTGGCTTTGCCAGCAACGTCCACATCCCGTGAACGAATATTTTTTTTTAAATAATCAAGGAGGCCTGAGTTTGAATCCTGGGTTTCAACTAACATTTACACAGTGGCTTTTCTCAGATATTAGATTACAACAGTCCTAGCTGGCATGCAAATGGAAAGGCAAATTAACTAGCAGTATCATCCATAACTTCACCTTATGAGTGACAAAGGAGTGGCAGTATCTATATCTATGGAGATATCACCAGGCCAGGCTTTTCTGACCAGTTGAAACAAGATGGATGAAACTTAATTGGCTGTGAAAGGCAGAGAAAGAATTCAGACAGTTGAATGTATTTCTAGTTTCATATGGAAGGAAAATAACTATAGTGATATAATCACTAATTGGAAAAACCTACAATCTGACTGTCTTGGCTGTTAATATTCTACTTTGGGATTGTTTTCTGTGCAAAACTGACTGCCATTTTTATTACTCCAGAAAACCCGTGTCCAGAGCAGGGTGACATCATTCAAATCAAGCTGAGCGAACATACAGAAGTTCTGCCAAAGGCAGATGGCACTGGGAGCACCACGATGCTGGTAGACACGGTCTTTGAAATGAACTATGCCACAGGCCAATGGACCAGACTGAAGAAGTACAAGCCTATCACAAATGTGTCCTGAGAGTTCACCAGGACCAAGAATTCGTGGACCAAATCCAACATAGTTCTGATTACCACTGACCTGAGCTTCAATGATTGTATTTTCAGACAGTTCTAAAACGGTTTGCAGGGGACACCTATTTAACAGATTGTGACGCAGAATTTAGGGCCACCAGAGAGTGGGACAAGACGAATAGAGAAGTGATCTCTTGCAATTGGTGTTTTTTTTTTGTCTCCTGTGGTGTCTATGTCTTTTTTTAAAATGATGGTTCAGACTCCAACTACACCAACAACTCCAGCATGAAAACTCTTCGATTTGTGAAAAGCATGTGGAACCTTCGTTACGGCTGAAAGGAGGACCATGTGGCCACGACCTTGAGCTGGTTTGTCATTGTCGTTTCTGAAATACTGTGGGACGATCATTTAGCAGTTTAGATTTGGTTCACTTTTGGCGGTGAGGTTTGAACTGGAGAGCATTGGAAAGCCTGGAGATTTCCTGGTCTCTGGTGCCTTCGTGAAGTCACGTTATCAGTTTTGTAAAGTATTTGTTGCGGAGGCAGCATGATTTAACAACATTTTTCTATTTTTTGTACAGTTGTAAAGATTCTAGGTTTCTCGCTCTTTACTTTCTCTTGCGTGCTCTCGTACAGTGTAAGATGTAAAATAATTAGATTTTCTATGGAAACTAATTAAGTGCAGTTTAAATAATGCACAGCCATAATAGTTGGTTTTCCTGTGTTTAGGCAGCTGGTTGAACTGTCAATGCTTAAGGGACGACAGTGCTTTTACTGAATGTACAGTATCGAGCACAATAAAGTTACATTGTAACTGATGTCATATTATCATTTTATTGGTTCTTCACTTTTTATTATGTGGTAGTGGAATGCATAATCAACATATTCCAAACTCTTCAAGTGCGATGCTTCGTCACAAGCATTTGTTGATATTGCATGCTGTCAGACATCAGCACTGAAATTTTGATCAAACTTATTTGCTGCAACCACCGTAACATAGAAACATAGAAAATAGGTGCAGGAGTAAGCCATTCGGCCCTTTGAGCCTGCACCGCCATTCACTAGATCATGGCTGATCATTCCCTCAGTACCTCTTTTCTGCTTTCTCTCCATACCCCTTGATCCCCTTAACCATAAGGGCCATATCTAACTCCCTCTTGAATATATACAATGGACTGGCATCAACAACTCTCTGCGGCGGAGAATTCCACAGGTTAACAACTCTGAATGAAGAAGTTTCTCCTCATCTCAGTCCTAAATGGCCTACCCCTTATCCAAAGACTATGTCCCCGGTTCTGGACTTCCCCAACATCGGGAACATTCTTCCCGCATCTAACCTGTCCTGTCAGAATCTTATATGTTTCTATGAGATCCCCTCTCATCCTTCTAAATTCCAGTGAATAAAGGCCCAGTTGATCCAGTGTCTCCTCATATGACAGTCCGCCATCTCTGGAATCAGTCTGGTGAACCTTCGCTGCACTCGCTCAATAGCAAGAACCTCCTTCCTCAGAACTGAACACACTATTCCAGGTGAGGCCTCACTAAGGCCCTGTACAACTGCAATAAGACCTCCCTGCTCCTATACTCAAATCCCCTAGCTATGAAGGCCAACATACCATTTGCCACCTTTTCCGCCTGCTGTACCTGCATGCCCACTTTGTCACGTTGCACCTCCCCTTTTCTTAATCTGCCGCCGTTCAGATAATATTCTGCCTTCGTGTTTTTTCCCCCAAAATGTATAACCTCACATTTATCCACATTATACTGCATCTGCCATGTATTTGCCCACTCACCTAACCTGTCCAAGTCACCCTGCAGCCTCTCGGCGTCCTCCTCACAGCTCACACCGACACCCAGTTTAGTGTCATCTGCAAACTTGGAGATATTACACAATTCCTTCATCTAAATCATTAATATATATTGTAAAGAGCTGGGGTCCCAGTACTGAGCCCTGCTGCACTCCAATAGTCACTGCCATTCTGAAAAGGACCCGCTTATCCCAACTCTCTGCTTCCTGTCTGCCAACCAGTTCTCTAGCCACGTCAATACATTAACCCCAATACCATGCACTTTGATTTTGCACACCAATCTCTTGTGCGGGACCTTGTCAAAAGCCTTTTGAAAGTCCAAATACATCACATCCACTGGTTCTCCCTTGTCCACACTGCTAATTACATCCTCACAAAATTCCAGAAGATTAGTCAAGCATGATTTCCCTTTCATAAATTCATGCTGACTTGGTCCGATCCTGTCACTGCTTTCCAAATGCGCTGCTATTTCTTCCTTAATGATTGATTCCAACATTTTTCCCACTACTGATGTCAGGCTAACCGGTCTATAATTACCCGTTTCTCTCCCTCCTTTTTTTAAAAAGTGGTGTTACATTAGCTACCCTCCAGTCCATAGGAACTGATCCAGAGTCGATAGACACTTGGAAAATGATCACCACTATTTCTAGGGCCACTTTCTTAGTCTGCATCCCAGAGTACTTATCAGGCCCCAGGGATTTATTGGCCTTCAATCCCATCAATTTCCCGCCTAATGAGGATATCCTTCAGTTCCTCCTTCTCACTAGACCCACTGTCCCCTAGTACATTCGGAAGGTTATTTGTGTCTTCCTTTGTGAAGACAGAACCGAAATATTGGTTCAATTGGTCTGCCATTTCTTTGTTCCCCATTATAAATTCACCTGAATCCAACTGCAAGGGACCTATGTTTGTCTTCACTAATCTTTTTTTCTTCACATATGTATAGAAGCTTTTGCAGTCCGTTTTTATGTTCCCTGCAAGCTTCTTCTCGTACTCTATTTTCCCCTTAATTAAAACCTTAGTCCTCCTCTGTTGAATTCTAAATTTCTCCCAGTCTTCAGGTTTATTGCTTTTTCTAACCAATTTATATGCCTCTTCCTTGGCTTTAACACTATCCTTAATTTCCCTTGTTAGCCATGGTTAAGCCACCTTCCCCGATTTATTTTTACTCCAGACAGGGATGTACAATTGCTGAAGTTCATCCATGTGATCTTTAAATGCTTGCCATTGCTTATCCACCGTCAACCCTTTAAGTATCACTCACCAGTCTATTCTAGTCAATTCACGCCTCAAACCGTCGAAGTTACCTTTCCTTAAGTTCAGGACCCTCATTTCTGAATTAACTGTGTCACTCTCCATCTTAATATTTGGTGGTCTGTACACAACTCCCACTAGTGTTTTCTGCCCTTTGGAATTCCACAGCTCCACCCATACCGATTCCACACCATCCAGGCTAATGTCCTTCCTTACTATTGCATTAATTTTCTCTTTAACCAGTAATGCCACCCTGCCTCTTTTTCCTCTCTGCCTATCCTTCCTAAATGTTGAATACCCCTGGATGTTGAGTTTCCAGCCTTGGTCACCCTGGAGCCATGTCTCTGTGATGCCAATTGCATCATATCCGTTAACTGCTGTCTGCGCAGTTAATTCGTCCACCTTATTCCGAATACTCCTCGCATTGAGGCACAGAGCCTTCAGGCTTGTCTTTTTAACACAATTTTCCCCTTTAGAATTTTGCTGTAATGTGGCCCTTTTTGTTTTTTGCCTTGGGTTTATCTGCCCTCCACTTTTACTATTCTCCTTTCTATCTTTTGCTTCTGCCTCCATTTTATTTCCCTCTGTCTCCCTGCATCGGTTCCCATCCCCCTGCCATATTAGTTTAACTCCTCCCCAACAGCACTAGCAAACACTCCCCCTAGGACATTGGTTCCGGTTCTGCCCAGATGCAGACTGTCTGGTTTGTATTGGTCCCACCTCCCCCCAGAACCGGTTCCAATGTCCCAGGAATTTGAATCCCACCCTCCTGCACCACTCCTCAAGCCACGTATTCATCTGAGCTATCCTGCGATTCTTACTCTTGACTAGCACGTGGCACTGGTGGCAATCCTGTGATTACTACTTTTGAGGTCTTACTTTTTAATTTAGCTCCTAGCTCCCTAAATTCATCTCGTAGGACCTCATCCTGTTTTTTACATATATCGTTGGTACCTATATGCACCACGACAACTGGCTGTTCACCCTCCCTTTTCAGAATGTCCTGTACCCGCTCTGAGACATCCTTGACCCTTGCACCAGGGAGGCAATATACCATCCTGGAGTCTCGGTTGCGGCCGCAGAACCCTCTATCTATTACCCTTACAATCGAATCCCCTATCACTATAGCTCTCCCACTCTTTTTCCTGCCCTCCTGAGCAGCAGTATTAATTTGTCATTCAGGATATCACTTTCTGGAAGGTGTATAAACTGCTCTTATTGATGCAAAAAAAAATTACTGTGGATGATGGAAATCTGAAGTAAAAACAGAAAATGCTGAAAATACTCAGCAGGTCAGGAGAGAGAAACTGAGTTAACGTTTCAGGTCGTTAATGTATTTGCTTCTTGGATTTTTGCTTAAAAATTCATAGCAATACATTGTTAATAAACCAACTAGTTCTTAATAGCAAAGGTTTAACAATTACTCTGCACATTACCAGTTCATCCACTGGGCTCACAACTGCATACCTCATCATGGCTGACTTTGACCCAACATCACGTGACTGGCTAAGCCACTCAATGCAATAGCTCTACAACTATTTTGGTTGAAACTATAAATCAAGTGCCCCACTTATTAAAGGTGCACTAAAACCGACAAATTAAACAAATTAACTTTTAACCGTAAACTTAAATCAAATAAAAATTTGGTTGCCAGGGGTGATGATTCACTCCAGTACCTCCGGCACCCATCTTGTGCGGAAGGCTGCGAGCATACCGGTGGACACTGTGCTGCATCTCCAGGGACACCCTGGCTCTGATGTAACCGCAGAAGCGAGGCAGCCGGTCGGGCTGAACGACCCCCTTGACTGCCCGCTGCCTGGCCTGGTTAATGATCACCTTGGCCATGCCCAGGAGCAGTCCTCTGAGGAGGCTCAACAGCTTTACTGATACAATTAAAATAGTTGTAATCAAGTGCCCTCTGATTAAAAGGAGGTGGGGGTGGCGGCACTAAAACCGACAACTTGAACAAATTAAACTTTAGTCATTAAGATTAAATTAAAATTTGGGGATGATGATGCACTCCAGTCCCTCCGGCGCCCACCTCTCGCGGAAGGCCGCTCGTGACCGGTGGACACCGCGTGCTCCATCTCCAGGGACACCCTGGCTCGGATGTAACCGTGGAAGAGAGGCAGGCAGTCGGGCTGAAACACCCCCTCGACCGCCCGCTGCCTGGGCCGGCTGCTGGCCACCTTGGCCGTGCCCAGGAGCAGTCCTACGAGGAGGCTCAACAGCTCTGCAACTCTTTTGTTGAGAACAAAACAAACATTAAATCAAAGTGCCTCCTGATTAAAGCGGGGGGACACTCCAAACAGTTTTCAAGTGCCCTTTTTCATTTTTGGGGTTTTTTTTGGGCACTAAAACCACAAATTATACAAGTGCCCCCTGGCTAAAAGGGGAGGGGGACACTAAAACCCAGCACAGTAAACAAATCAAACTTTAAAACATATAAAATCAAATTAAAATTTGGTTGCCGGGGGTGATGAAGCACTCCAGTCCCTCTGGCGCCCACCTCTCACGGAAGGCCACGAGCGTACCGGTGGACACCGCGTGCTCCATCTCCAGGGACAACCTGGCTCGGATGTAACCGCAGAAGAGAGGCAGGCAGTCAGGTTGAACGACTGCCCGCTGCCTGGGCCGGCTGATGACCATCTTTTGGCCATGTCCAGGAGCAGTCCTACGGGGAGGCTCAACAGCTCTGCAACTCTTTTGTTGTAACAAAATTAAACAGTTAAATCAGGTGCCCCTTGATCTGGGGGGACACTCCAAACACCTTTCAAGTGCCCTTTTTTTTGTGTTTTTTTTTGGTAATTTTTTTGGGGCAACAGCTCTACAACTCTTTTTGGTTGGGAAACAAAACAGTTAAGTCAAGTGCCCTCCAATCTGGGGGACACTCCAAACATTTTTCAACTGCCCTTTTTTTGGGAGGGGGGGGGGGATTTTAACTTTTTTTTTTGTGATTTTTGGTCAATAAAATCATAAATTTTCCAAGTACCCCCTATAAAAGGGGAGGGGGACACTAAAAACACTGGCAATTAAAACAAATTAAACTTTAAAACATAAAATCAAATTAAAATTTGGTTGCCGGAGGTAACGATGCACTCCAGTCCCTCCGGCGCCCACCTCTCGCGGAAGGCCGCGAGCGTACCGGTGGACATCGCGTGCTCCATCGCCAAGGACACCCTGGCGCGGATGTACGCGCGGAAGAGAGGCAGGCAGTCAGGCTGAACGACCGCCCGCTGCCTGGGCCGGCTGATGACCATCTTTTGGCCATGTCCAGGAGCAGTCCTACGAGGAGGCTCAACAGCTCTGCAACTCTTTTGTTGTAACAAAATTAAACAGTTAAATCAGGTGCCCCTTGATCTGGGGGGACACTCCAAACACTTTTCAAGTGCCCTTTTTTTTGTGTTTTTTTTTGGTGATTTTTTTTGGGGCAACAGCTCTACAAACCTTTTGAACATACTCACAGGTGCATACATTACAGATGGCCTTTCATCAAATCTGATGAAATCCCCAAGTATAGTTTCTGGTTTTGCGTTGCCTATAATTTGTCCAGTGTTTGACAGGGAGGTGGTATATCTTACAAACAGCAAGTTCTGACATAGCTGGTCTTGGTGTCACTCAAAAATGATAATTCTGGGTGTTGTAGGCATTGTTGCATGCTGGGAGTTATAGTCTGTTACCTTGTTGAATCTCTTCAGATGATGTACCATGTATGGCAAGCACCGTGATCTTGAGCTTTAGGCTTCTCGGAGAAGCACAGGCATTCCACAGAAAACAGACCTGTTTAAACACACAATTCTGCACAAAGTTAAATTTCGCAGTTTTTTCTTAAATTTTGTAACTTTACGATCATTATGTTACAACTCTTATTTCCGGTGCTGGGTTTCGCAACTTCAGGACAATCCAAGATAGCAGCTGAAAGACTTTTCCAAAAATGATGGAGTCATCTGATTTGATTGCTTTTTTTAAAAAAATTGGTTTATTTTGTTGATTATTTGTTTTTCACTGGAGGTTTATTTACCCACTTTGCCATCCTCTATAATTGTAACCATGGTACATTATCCCTTTTCAAACTCTGGCCTTTAACACAATTGACTGCACCATCCTCCGTCAACCCCACTGCTATGCAATGCAGTGGAACTGCCCGCACTTGGTTTCACCCTTACCTATTTGATCTTGGCCAGAAAAACCCTAGCAATAGCTTCTCTTCCTGCCACGCAAAACGACTACTGGAGTCACCTAAGGATCTATCCTGTGCTTGTATAAATGCAAGTTGTTAATAAAGAAATGCATGTCTTGGGGAGGGGAAGGGTTATACTCACTAAAAAAATTCTGTATTTTTGCGTTGTATCTTTAAATCTATTTCTACGTAGGGAGTTTTCACAGCCAGTCAAAGTCTTTGTGATTGGGTCAGTTTATAATTGACAGGCTGTTACTTTTTACATTTTAGAATTTATATTCAAAATCAAAGTGAGTAACTCTCTGCCAGGATATTAAAATAGACAGTCGTGCTCGCAGTTGGAAATCAGCACTGGTTTGGTATTTCTTAAAGAAAGGAGTAAAACTGTGTACAATTGTTATTTATTAAAGATTTAGAGTTGTAATTTTTTTCTTTTGACAATGGAAGGTTGTCCAGTGGAGATATATATGTTTCTTTCTCAATGCTGGATTATTGTCTGTAAAATAAATTTCCTTAACATTTTTAAGGGCTGCTGCGATGCACCATTGCTGTCGTAGACCACAATGTAGTGTTATGAAGACATAATCATCATCATAGGCAATCCCTTGAAAGGAGGAAGACTTGCTTCCACTCTGAAAGTGAGTTCTCAGGAAACTGTACAGTCCAATGCAAGAATGACAGTCTCCGTCACAGGTGGGGCAGACAGTGGTTGAAGGAAAGGGTGGGTGGGGAGTCTAGTTTGCTGCACGCTCCTTCTGCTGTCTGTGCTTGATTTCTACTTGCGCTCGGCGACGAGACTGTAGGTGCTCAACTCACTTGCGCATCCTCCACTTTGGGCAGTCTTGGGCCAGGGATTCCCAGGTGTCAGCGGGGATGTTGCAATTTATCAAGGAGGCTTTGAGGCTTTCCTGGAAATGTTTACTCTGCCCACGTGGGGCTCGCTTGCCGTGTAGGAGTTCTGAATAGAGCGCTTGCTTAGGGAGACTCGTGCCCAATGGAGCTGGTCAAGTGTGGTCAGTGCTTCGATGCTGGGGATGTTGGCCTGAGGGAGAAAACTGATGTTGGTGCATCTACCCTCCCACTGGATTTGCAGGATCTTGCGGGGGCAGCGTTGGTGGTACTTCTCCAGCGCTTTGAGTGTCTACTGTATATAGTCCACATCTCAGCCATATAGGAGGGCGGGTATCACAACTGCCCTGTAGACCATAAGCTTGGTGGAAGACCAGTCCAGTAGCTAAAAGTAATTATCAGACCGGTTTGCTGTTTATTTCATAAGAACATAACAGCAGAATTTGGCCCCTTGAGTCTGCTCTGCCATTTAATAAGATCATGACTGATCTGATCTTGGGCTCAGCTCCCCATAACCCTTCACTCCCTTAGCATTCAAAATTTCCCAGATGCATGAGTGAAATCTTACCCAGGTCTTGAGGGTAGCATAGAAACTCCCGCTGATGTGGAAAGTTTTCAATCAGCCAGAAGAGTCATTGGGCTTTATAAATAGAGGCATAAAATACAAAAAACAGGAAGTTATGCTAAACCTATATAAAACACTAGTTTGGCATGAGCTGGAGTCTAGTTCTGTCCACTATGCTTTAGGAGCAGTGTGAAAGCTTTAGAGAGGGTACAGAAGAGATTTACCAGAATGGTTTCAGGAATGAGGAATTAGTTACGTGGATAGACTGGAGAAGCTGGGGTTGTTCTCCTTAGAGCAGAGAAGGCCAAGAGGAGATTTGATAGAGGTGTTCAAAATCATTAAGGGTTTGTAGAGTAAATAAAGAGTACTGTATCTAATGACTGAAGGATTGATAACCAGAGGGCACAGATTTAAGGTGATTGGCAAAGGAACCAGAGGCAACGTGAGGAATATCTTTTTTATGCAATGAGTGGTTAGGATTTGGAATGCAGATCTTCCTGGGTGGTGGATACAGATTCAATAGCAGCCTTCAAAAGGGAATTGGATAAATACTTGAAGAAAAAAATTGCAGGGATTATGGGGAAAGAGCAAAGGAGTGCGATTAACTTGATTGCTCTGTGAAAGAGTAAGTGTAGACTTGATGGGCCTCTTGTTCTGTACTGTTCTATAAATAAGGTGAGACTTTGCTATCACTGGGTGTTGTGGACTATAACCTCATCTCTATAAAGCTGATTGCGAAATGCAGAAGCCTCCAATCATCAAGATTGACGGCACAGCCCTCGACAAAATGGACCATTTCCCATGTCTCGGGAGCCTCTTATCAACAAAGGTAGATGTTTACGCGGAGATTCAACATCGCCACCAGTGCAGCCGTTGGCAGTCTGAGGAAAAGAGTGTTTGAAGACCAGACCCTCAAATCGACCACCAAGCTCATGGTCTACAGGGCTTTAGTAATGTGTATCCTGTATGGATCAGAGGCGTGGACAATGTATAGAAGTCACCTCAAGTCGCTGGAGATATATCACCCAAGATGTCTCTGCAAGATCCTGCAAATCTCCTGGGAGGACAGGCAAACCAACGTCGCTGTCCTCGTCCAGGCTAACATCCCCAGTATTGAAGCACTAACCACACTCGATCAGCTTCGCTGGGCAGGCCACATCGTACACATGCCCGATACGAGACTCCCTAAGCAACTGCTTTATATGGAGTTCCTTCACGGCAAACGAGCCAAAGGTGGGCAGCGGAAACGTAACAAGGATGCCCTCAAAGCCTCCCTGGTAAAGTGTGACATCACCACTGACACCTGGGAGTCCCTGGCCGAAGACCGCCCGCAGTGGAGAAAGTGCATCCGGGAGGGCGTTGAGCTCTTCAAGTCTCAACACAAAGAGGTCAAGCGCAGGCAGCAGAAGGAGCGCGCAGCAAACCAGCCCCACCGACCCCTCCCCTCGACGAATGTCTGTCCCACCTGTAATAGGGTCGATGGCTCTCGTATTAGACTGTTCAGCCACTAAAGAACTCACTGGGAGTGGAAGCAAGTCTTCCTCGATTCCGAGGGACTGCCTATGATGATGACTGTTCTATAAATAAGGTGAGACTTTGCTATCACTGGGTGTTGTAGCCTGTAACCTCATCTCTATAAACCTATGTGAAATGCAGGCCTTTGATGAAAAACTTTGCATAGACAATTTTTTGCTGAATTTTTATGTCAATACATGTTGCACACTTTACATCCAGTACTAAATTTCTCAGTTTAGTGAATTCATAGTGTGACCGAAAAGATTTTCAAAAAAATATATTTTGCATTTTTTAATGGGTCACTAATTAATTGCTTGGTTTCATATATCTTTCAGCAGCTTTTTATTGGAAGTTTATGCAGCCATTTTCCCACCTGCTTATTTGTGATGAGGCACTATTTTATGTATGTGAAATCTTAGGCAATAGTGACATATTTTGCATATCAAGTGTGATGGTTGAAATATAGTCAAAACATGACAGATGCAAGATTTTAAATAGAGATATAGATTATGACTGAATAACCGGAAATTAAATTGGTTGTCCTCTGTCCATCTATTTTGGAAGAATTGAATGACCTATGAGAATAAGTGTAAAGTTCAAGTTCTAACTAAAATTGTAACCATTTTCAAGGCTAAGCAAAGCCTGGAAGGATAGCACTAAGACAGAGGTGTCAACTGCTCAGGCTCAAGCCCTAAAGTAAAATCATTTAAAAATTGTTGGCAAAAACTTCAGACATTACAGTGCTGCTTATCTTCAAATTACAAAAAGTATCTAGTTTGTTTTTGAAAATGAATTAAATATAAACAAATTTGTTTTTCAATTAGGCTACCTTGCTGTGTATCCTGGGCTTTAAAAAGATAAAAAATCAAATAATCAAGGTCACTCTTTTATGGTTTTTACAAAATTTGATCTCCAAGACAAAAATTCAATTAAATTTCCAGAATACAATGTAATTTAAAAAACTGTCCCAATAACACATTAAAATGGACAACCCTACTATTACAACATAAATATTTTGTGCATCTATCCTGGGAAGATCTGCTAGATGCATATATTCATTTTGCAACAAGTATGCACTTTATATTTGTCACATTTACAATTTCTTTAATTAATTCTCAAGATGTGGGCAGCATGAGCAAGACCAGCATTTATTATCCATCTCCAGTTGCCCTTAACTGTCAGTAGCACCCTTGTCTCAGAGTTAGAAGGTTGTGGGTTCAAGTCCTACTCCAGAGACCTGAGCACAAAAATCCAGCCCAACACTCCAGTGCAGTGCTGAGGGAGAGCTGTACTGCGTTAAACCAAGGTCCCATCTGCTCCCTCGGGTGGGCATAAATGATCCCATGGCACTATTTCAAAGAACATGGGAGTTACCACCACCCCCGGTCTCCTGGCCAATATTTATTCCAAAACCCTATTATCTGGTCATTATCACATGGTGGTTATGGGAGCTTTCTGTGCACAAATTGGCTATCATGTTTCCTACATTGCAACAGTGACTACACTTCTAAAAGTATTTAATTTGCTATAAAGTGCTTTGAGACATCCAGTGGTCATGAAAGGAGCTATATAAATGCAAGACACATGCTGGGCCACTTAAGAGAGAAGTTAAGAATCAATCACATTACTGGTATCTGCTTTTTATTTCCAGCAATTTAAAAATGAACTCAAAATCTCCAACAATCCAGTTATGACTCAAAGCCATACCGAGAATTAATTTTAAATGAAACTGCAAGAGGAAAATGGAGAAAGAGACACAGGTAAAGGTGGAGAGATTGAAGATGGGAAGAGCAGGAGGGAAGAGGAAGAATGAGACAAAAATGAGGGAGATGGCAAAGAATAAAGGGACAAGGATGCACAGGAAGGCCAAGGGAGAAATAATTTACCAGGAGTGGTAAAGTAGCATGGTCGTCATCATCATCGTAGGCAGTCCCTCAGAACCGAGGAAGACTTGCTTCCACTCCTAAAGCGAGTTCTTTTGTGGCTGAACAGTCCAACATGAGAGCCACCGATCCTGTCACAGGTGGGATAGATATTTGCCGGGGGAAGGGGGGGTTGGGGGTAGCACTGATTTATCACACGCTCCTTCCGCTGCCTGCACCGGACCTCTTCACGCTCGCAGCGTTGAGATTCGAAGAGCTCAACGCCCTCCTGGGTGCACTCTCTCCACTTAGGGCGGTCATCGGTCAGGGTTTCCCAGGTGTCAGTGGCGATGTCGCACTCCACCAGGGAGGCCTTCAGGGTGTCCTCGCAACGTTTCCGCTGCCCACCTTTGGCTCATTTGCCGTGAAGGAACTCCACGTAGAGCAATAGCTTAGGGAGTCTCATGTCTGGTATGCAAACTAAGTGGCCTGCCCAGCGAAGCTGATCGAGTGTGGTTAGTGCTTCAATGCTGGGGATGTTAGCCTGGGCGAGGACACTGATGTTGGTGCGTCTGTCCTCCCGTCCTCCCAGGGGATTTGTAGGCTCTTGCGGAGACATCGTTTTACATATCACCAACGAGCAAGGTAAAGAGTAGAGGACAGAGTAATGGGCGAGGGTAAGACAGAACAACAAGGATTGTGGACACAGGAATGAGGCAAAAGTAGGGAGCAGTAGCAGTGAATTTGAAATTTGACTTTATAAGGCAAAGATTTCACAGCAATTTTCTGAAGAATTGATGGAAGGTGAATTGGAAGATTTAATTTATAACCACTTCTGTCTGCTTCCATTGTATTACCAAAACTATCAAATTAGAGAGGGTATAGTTAATACTGAGGAAAATGGAGACAAAATACAAGATGATAAACTTGCAGAATGGGCATGTAAAACAGAAAATGAATTTCAATCTCGATGAGCATGAGGTGGTGCATTTTGGTAGGAAAAATAAGGCAACATATTCCTTAGAAACCAAGTCTAAATGGGGTAGAGGAACAAAGGGATCCAAGAATACAGATCATTAAGTCACAACACAGGTTAACAAAACCATAAAAAATGCAAAGCACTGGGATTCATTTCTAGAGGAATATAATTCAAAAGCAGAGAAGTTACATTAACCTTGGTTACACCCCACTTGTGCAGTCTGATCTCTATATTACACAAAGGATATAGAAGCACTGTAGAAAGTGCAAAAAAGATTTACAAGGATGATACCACAACTGAGAGGGTACAACTGTCAGAAAAGACTGAACAAGCTGGATTCTCTTTTCTCTAGAAGACAGAGGTGATCTGATAGAGGATTTTTAAATTATGAAGGAGGTTCGATAGGGTAGACATAGAAGATGTTTCCACTTGTGGGAGAGTCCAAAACAAGAGGCCATAAATATTAGATCACTTGAATTCAATAAGGAATTCAGAAGAAACTTCTTTACCCAGAGAGTGGTTAGAATGTAGAACTCACTACCACGGAGTGGTTGAGGCGATTAGTAAAGATGCATGTAAGGGAACGCTAGATAAGTATGAGGGAGAAAGGAATAGGTGAGATGAAGCAAGGTGGGAGGAGACTCGTGTGAAGTATAAACACGGCATAGACCTGTTGGGTCGAATAGTCTGTTCCTGTGCGGAGAGATTCTATGGAGGAGATGATGCTTGATCATGTTGAATGCAGACGACCATGCACAGCGACTTGATTCTCTGTAGACTGAAGATAAAGCACAGAACAATGATAATTATGATTGAATGTGAAAAGTTTCTGCACTGGATCAGACAGAACATTCCAAATGAATGTAATTTTCTTTCATCACAAAATAAGGCACACACTACTTCAAGAAGTTCAAAAAAATAAAATTTTATCCAAGCCACAAACATTTACAAATATGTTCTTATCCAGTTGAGTAATGGAACAAATGTGAAGAGAACACTCACTCCTAAATATACAAATCTAAGTGCATCTTCCTTAGATACAAGCCTCTCAGTGCAGTAAAGTAGCAGCAGCTTGGTGCCGTATGTGTGGCGCTGTCACGGAGTCAGAAGATGCAGATTCCAGGGCAATGGATTCATCGCAGCGTGAGCTTATAACTTTAGCCACGTGGCCTGAGGGATCACTCGAGTCAAATTCTACCTTTCCTAGAAATCTTGCAGCCGATGCAAGAACTGGGTATGTGTTCTTAGTCAGAGGGGCAGCAAAGAGGTCCAATAAGATGAGAAAATGCCGAGAGGGAAAAAAAATGTTCCCCTCCTCTCATGAAACACAAAGTTCAGAATGTAATACGGTGCAGTGAGTTCAGCAACATTGTGTATTTACGTAGCGCCTTTAAAGCGGGAAACAGCCCAAGCCACTTCAGGGGGAAAAGCAGACATGCACCCATTATATGGCATGAATTTCACCACACCCACCAACAGAAACAGGGCGAGCTCACACTAAAGGAAACCTAGCTTTCAGCTCTAGTACCATTAACACGAGACTTCCCAATTATTCTACAGTATTATACTACATGGAACATTTTACACTCAAGTTCCACGGACTTCTGCCAACGAGAAGCTGAGGAAATTCACCTCCGAAATCTTTCACATTCTGCTCACACCAGCTCTCTCACTATCTACATCACCAAATTGCTTTTCAGAAAAATCACTTTTGGAATTAAAAAATTTTTTTTTAAATAAAAAGGATCTTTTTAATAAGTAATGAATTGACATTTTGAATCCAGTCTGTGATCCAAAATCATCATAGGCGGTCCTTCAAAACGAGGACGACTTGCTTCCATGCCAAAAAAAAAGAGAGTTCACAGGTGTTTCGAAAGAAGAACCGGAACTACATCCTGAAGGGTGGACAATGCCTGTCCGTGGATTTTTTTTTTTCAAAAAAAAACATGGCAGCTGTTGCACACCAGCCACCACACGGGCTTGACAGAGCTAGGTCTTGGTCCAGTGGCAAGGATTAACCTAGACGACTGGAGACCTGCTCTGCTGCACGGGCCTAGTGCGCACACATATCACAGTGTGGGCTGGTCCGTGCTGCCCCTGGGCCCGAACTCACGCCTCTCCTGAGCCCCGATCATGTCCCTCCAGTCTCTTTCAACTCCTTCGCCCCGATCTCGTCACTCCTGCCCACGCACCAATCACCAACCTGATCCAAAATAAGTGTGCTAAAATAGCTACAGGTGAATTTAAAGAGATTTATGGGTTCTAGTTGATTTAATGCTCAAAATGCCCAATTTCTACAAATTACCAGTCAACAAAGCTAAAGAATGCTGAACTATGTGGCTAAACCAAGTCAAAGGAAGTCTCGCTCAAACTGAGTCATGTTCTGCTCTGACCATACTTTCCATACTGTGTCCAATTCTGGTCCCCGAGATACAAGGGAGACATTTAAGCAGCAGAAGCAATTTAGAGAAGAGTTTTAAAGATGATCTCTAGCATCATTAGGACAAACTGGAGAAAGCAGCTTTTCAGCTTGAAAGGTGATCTTATGGCGGTATGGATGGATGACCGCAAATGATATGGAAGGGGTTTGTAACGAAAACTACCGCAACTAAACTATGAAAGCAGGACAGGAGGAGAGAGGTGCAAAAGGTAAAAGGCAAATATAGAAGCAATGTCAGGAAGTTACTTGCAGAAAGTGAGCAACACATGGAATGCACTCTGGATAGGGTAGAAGACTCTAGCATTGTTTGAGACACAGTTGGATGCCATTACATGAGGATCGGGAGGAACTGTCGATTCTGGAGGATGAACTTTCCAGTCTGTATCTATCTGGTGATGTTCTCATCAGCTAGTTACATCAGTTCACACGTGTCCGAGAAGTAACTTTCTTTCAACAAACAAAAACTTTAATCAGTTTTAATATTTAACCTTACATAAAGCAGCCATCTTTTGCTTATTATACACATCGCTTGCCATTTTCTTTTACTTTGCTGAAAGTTATCATCTAAACCTGTACTCTGAAGTTACAGATGGGACAGGTGAGACATTCAGATAGTTTACAAGCAACACAGTATATTTAAACTTCCAGTTCTGATGAAACGTTAACTCGGTTTCTCGCTCCACAGATGCTGCCTAACCTGCTGAGTGTTTCCAGCATTTTCTGTTTTTATATTCAAACTTGATACAGTTCAAATAGAGGCGGGAGTCGAGAGAGGCAGCGGCCTATAAAAGGCTCAGCAGTCCGGGGAGCGTCGAGAGAGGCGGGAGTCGAGAGAGGCAGCGGCCTATAAAAGGCTCAGCAGTCCGGGGAGCGTCGAGAGAGGCGGGAGTCGAGAGAGGCAGCGGCCTATAAAAGGCTCAGCAGTCCGGGGAGAGTCGAGAGAGGCGGGAGTCGAGAGAGGCAGCGGCCTATAAAAGGCTCAGCAGTCCGGGGAGCGTCGAGAGAGGTGGGAGTCGAGAGAGGCAGCGGCCTATAAAAGGCTCAGCAGTCCGGGGAGCGTCGAGAGAGGCGGAAGTCGAGAGAGGCAGCGGCCTATAAAAGGCTCAGCAGTCCGGGGAGCGTCGAGAGAGGCGGGAGTCGAGAGAGGCAGCGGCCTATAAAAGGCTCAGCAGTCCGGGGAGCGTCGAGAGAGGCGTACTTGTGCAGCTCCAGCTGGGAGAGAAGGCAAAAAAGTAGAAAGAAATCAAAAGGTGACGTCACAGCCAACGTGGTAAGTGATTGGCTGCTGATTGGTGAGTAGTTTTTCTTTTTCTTTATTAGTCAGTAACTTTTAACATTGTTGTCGGCAATTTAAGTGTATCTAAGGGTTAAGTCATGGCAGGACAGCTCGGTCACGTGATATGCTCCTCCTGTACCATGTGGGAACACGGGGACAACACCAGTGTCCCTGACGACTACATGTGCGGGAAGTGTGTCCACCTCCGGCTACTGACGGTCCGCGTTGCGGAGTTGGAGCTGAAGGTGGATTCACTCTGGAGCATCCACGATGCTGAGAATGACGTGAGTATCACGTGTAGCGAGTTGGTCTTACCGCAGGAGGAGAAGGGTCCACAGCCAGATAGGGAATGGAAGACCAGCACGAAGAGCAGTGCAAGGAAGGTAGTGCAGGGGTCCCCTGTGGTCATCCCACTGCAAAACAGATACACTGCTTTGAGTGCTGTTGAGGGGGATGACTCATCAGGAGTGGGCAGCAGCAGCCAAGTTCATGGCACCGTGGCTGGCTCTGTTGCACAGGAGGGCAGGAAAAAGAGTGGGCGAGCGATAGTGATAGGGGATTCAATTGTAAGGGGAATAGATAGGCGTTTCTGCGGCCGCAACCGAGACTCCAGGATGGTATGTTGCCTCCCTGGTGCAAGGGTCAAGGATGTCTCGGAGCGGGTGGAGGACATTCTAAAAAGGGAGGGAGACCAGCCAGTTGTCGTGGTGCACGTTGGTACCAATGACATAGGTAAAAAAAGGGATGAGTTCCTACGAAATGAATTTAAGGAGCTAGGAGCTAAATTAAAAAGTAGGACCTCAAATGTAGTAATCTCGGGATTGCTACCAGTGCCACGTGCTAGTCAGAGTAGGAATCGCAGGATAGCTCAGATGAATACGTGGCTTGAGCAATGGTGCAGCAGGGAGGGATTCAAATTCCTGGGGCATTGGAACCGGTTCTGGGGGAGGTGGGACCAGTACAATCCGGACGGTCTGCACCTGGGCAGAATCGGAACCAATGTCCTCGGGGGAGTGTTTGCTAGTGCTGTTGGGGAGGAGTTAAACTAATATGGCAGGGGGATGGGAACCAATGCAGGGAGATAGAGGGAAACAAAAAGGAGGCAAAAACAAAAGACAGAAAGGAGATGAGGAAAAGTGGAGGGCAGAGAAACCCAAGGCAAAGAACAAAAAGGGCCATTGTACAGCAAAATTCTAAAAGGACAGAGGGTGTTAAAAAAACAAGCCTAAAGGCTTTGTGTCTTAATGCAAGGAGTATCCGCAATAAGGTGGATGAATTAACTGTGCAAATAGATGTTAACAAATATGATGTGATTGGGATTACGGAGACGTGGCTCCAGGATGAGCAGGGCTGGGAACTCAACATCCAGGGGTATTCAACATTCAGGAAGGATAGAATAAAAGGAAAAGGAGGTGGGGTAGCATTGCTGGTTAAGGAGGAGATTAAGGCAATAGTTAGGAAGGACATTAGCTTGGATGATGTGGAATCTATATGGGTAGAGCTGCAGAACACCAAAGGGCAAAAAACGTTAGTGGGAGTTGTGTATAGACCTCCAAACAGTAGTAGTGATGTTGGGGAGGGCATCAAACAGGAAATTAGGGGTGCGTGCAATAAAGGTGCAGCAGTTATAATGGGTGACTTTAATATGCACATAGATTGGGCTAACCAAACTGGAAGCAATACGGTGGAGGAGGATTTTCTGGAGTGCATAAGGGATGGTTTTTTAGACCAATATGTCGAGGAACCAACTAGGGGGGAGGCCATCTTAGACTGGGTGTTATGTAATGAGAAAGGATTAATTAGCAATCTCGTTGTGCGAGGCCCCTTGGGGAAGAGTGACCATAATATGGTGGAATTCTGCATTAGGATGGAGAATGAAACAGTTAATTCAGAGACCATGGTCCAGAACTTAAAGAAGGCTAACTTTGAAGGTATGAGGCGTGAATTGGCTGAGATGGATTGGCGAATGATACTTAAGGGGTTGACTGTGGATGGGCAATGGCAGACATTTAGAGACCGCATGGATGAACTACAACAATTGTACATTCCTGTCTGGCATAGAAATAAAAAAGGGAAGGTGGCTCAACCGTGGCTATCAAGGGAAATCAGGGATAGTATTAAAGCCAAGGAAGTGGCATACAAATTGGCCAGAAATAGCAGCGAACCTGGGGACTGGGAGAAATTTAGAACTCAGCAGAGGAGGACAAAGGGTTTGATTAGGGCAGGGAAAATGGAGTATGAGAAGAAGCTTGCAGGGAACATTAAGACGGATTGCAAAAGTTTCTATAGATATGTAAAGAGAAAAAGGTTAGTAAAGACAAATGTAGGTCCCCTGCAGTCAGAATCAGGGGAAGTCATAACGGGGAACAAAGAAATGGCGGACCAATTGAACAAGTACTTTGGTTCGGTATTCACGAAGGAGGACACGAACAACCTTCCGGTTATAAAAGGGGTCGGGGGGTCTAGTAAGGAGGAGGAACTGAGGGAAATCCTTATTAGCCGGGAAATTGTGTTGGGGAAATTGATGGGATTGAAGGCCGATAAATCCCCAGGGCCTGATGGACTGCATCCCAGAGTACTTAAGGAGGTGGCCTTGGAAATAGTGGATGCGTTGACAGTCATTTTCCAACATTCCATTGACTCTGGATCAGTTCCTATGGAGTGGAGGGTAGCCAATGTAACCCCACTTTTTAAAAAAGGAGGGAGAGAAAACAGGGAATTATAGACCGGTCAGCCTGACATCGGTAGTGGGTAAAATGATGGAATCAATTATTAAGGATGTCATAGCAGTGCATTTGGAAAGAGGTGACATGATAGGTCCAAGTCAGCATGGATTTGTGAAAGGGAAATCATGCTTGACAAATCTTCTGGAATTTTTTTGAGGATGTTTCCAGTAGAGTGGATAAGGGAGAACCAGTTGATGTGGTATATTTGGACTTTCAGAAGGCGTTCGACAAGGTCCCACACAAGAGATTGATGTGCAAAGTTAGAGCACATGGGATTGGGGGTAGTGTACTGACATGGATTGAGAACTGGTTGTCAGACAGGAAGCAAAGAGTAGGAGTAAATGGGTACTTTTCAGAATGGCAGGCAGTGACTAGTGGGGTACCGCAAGGTTCTGTGCTGGGGCCCCAGCTGTTTACACTGTACATTAATGATTTAGATGAGGGGATTAAATGTAGTATCTCCAAATTTGCGGATGACACTAAGTTGGGTGGCAGTGTGAGCTGCAAGGAGGATGCTGTGAGGCTGCAGAGCGACTTGGATAGGTTAGGTGAGTGGGCAAATGCATGGCAGATGAAGTATAATGTGGATAAATGTGAGGTTATCCACTTTGGTGGTAAAAACAGAGAGACAGACTATTATCTGAATGGTGACAGATTAGGAAAAGGGGAGGTGCAAAGAGACCTGGGTGTCATGGTACATCAGTCATTGAAGGTTGGCATGCAGGTGCAGCAGGCGGTTAAGAAAGCAAATGGCATGTTGGCCTTCATAGCAAGGGGATTTGAGTACAGGGGCAGGGAGGTGTTGCTACAGTTGTACAGGGCATTGGTGAGGCCACACCTGGAGTATTGTGTACAGTTTTGGTCTCCTAACCTGAGGAAGGACATTCTTGCTATTGAGGGAGTGCAGCGAAGGTTCACCAGACTGATTCCCAGGATGGCGGGACTGACCTATCAAGAAAGACTGGATCAACTGGGCTTGTATTCACTGGAGTTCAGAAGAATGAGAGGGGACCTCATAGAAACATATAAAATTCTGACGGGGTTAGACAGGTTAGATGCAGGAAGAATGTTCCCAATGTTGGGGAAGTCCAGAACCAGGGGTCACAGTCTAAGGATAAGGGGTAAGCCATTTAGGACCGAGATGCGGAGGAACTTCTTCACCCAGAGAGTGGTGAACCTGTGGAATTCTCTACCACAGAAAGTTGTTGAGGCCAATTCACTAAATATATTCAAAAAGGAGTTAGATGAGGTCCTTACTGCTAGGGGGATCAAGGGGTATGGCGAGAAAGCAGGAATGGGGTACTGAAGTTGAATGTTCAGCCATGAACTCATTGAATGGCGGTGCAGGCTAGAAGGGCCGAATGGCCTACTCCTGCACCTATTTTCTATGTTTCTATGTTTCTATATACAAAAAAAACACACATTAGGACAGCCCAATAATTCCAAGTTGACTGCCAAGCTCAACATTCTCACCCCGATTCCCTCTAGTGAGTTTTTCTTATCTCACTTGTGATACCTGGAGGTGTCTCATCATATACCCAAGTACATCTTCCAGAAAGTTGATGGTGCATGTCTGTGGGGCACAGCACTTCCACCAAGGAGAATTAGCAAGATATTTTGGCAGGGAGGGGAGAAAGAAAGTGTGTGAAGGGAAGAGAATAATATTGTGATAATGGGGGATCAGAGGGTGCAGTGGGTTGGACACTGGACTCCGAGGTCCCAGGTTTGAACGTAGTCAAGACTGTTAAGGTGGAAGCCTATTCTGTTGGCTGCTTAGTTCCATGAAACCAGAGTTTGGTCAGTCTCAGCATTGCCCCAAGGCTCCAATTTGCTTCTTATCTCACACACCCAATCGATCACAGAAGAGGAATGGAGAAATGTCACACTGGTGGGAGTGAAAGACATGGTTGGACAGGTAGAGGGAGCTTTACCAATCATATTGTTCCCGAGCCAGAATGCTTACACTGGGTACCCAAAAGGAAACCGTTTATTCCTCACGGTGAGGAACACAATTCTTTGATAATTGCCAAACTGCAGAATACTGTCCATTAATCCCACCACTAATGTAAGTAACCACTTTTGTTCTGAGAACAACCTTATGATCCAACTGGTGGATCACGGGGAATCAGACAAAGCACAGTTGCTATTTCATTATCACGGAAGAATCTTATTACCACCCATTAACCTCCCACTGATAAATGAGACTGGTTAGTGCAGTAACCCACTGGTAGCAGCTGGGGCCAAATGTGCTTTCTAGGCATCTCTACCTCCGTTCTTTCTTCAGAACCAACAATAGAAACAAAGCTTGCTTCCAGTCAAGCCAAACCCTGGATCAACAAATTCTTTTTGTAGCACTCAAAGCTGCAGAGAGGTAACCCGGTTTTAGAACAAGAGTATTTCTTGGAGTTTGAGCAGCCCTCAACCCCGCAGGTTACTGGGGTGGGTACAGACTGCGAGGCTGCTGGGAGCGGGGCAGGACATCCGTGAGGAAAGGAGACAGTAATCCCAGCGGCGGTATTTGAATATCTAATCATCGGATAGTGCATTCTCTTGGTCCTTCTCTCCCTCAGCGTTTTCACTTTGGCCTTGTTGGTTTTTGTCAGCCGTTCAATAGTTTGGTTTTTGCTGTCTTCTGCTTTCTTAGCAGCCTGCAGGCGTCTCTTTCGAGCACGCTCAGCTCGCTTCACCATCATCTCCTCAGTCATCTCCTTCACTTTATAGCCCATGGGCAGCTCCAGCAGTGGTTGGCTTTGCTGCTTGTGTAGCAGGGCACGCTGCATAAACAAAACAATGATCACGTTTAGAATGAGCAAATACTGTAAACTAAATTATGAGAATTTTTTAATGCAGCAAGTTATGATGATCGGGAATGCACTGCTTGAAAGGGTGATCGAAGTAGATTCAATAATAACTTTCAAAAAGAAATTGAACAACAACTTGAAGGGGAAAATATTGCAGGGCTGTGGGGTGGACAAACTAGAGAGCTCTTTCAAAGAGCCAGCACATAAACACTGGCCCAAATAGCCTCCTTCTGTGCTGTACGATTCTATGAAGTGCGTGAACACCTAGTGATAGGAGACTTCGGGGGGGGAACTATAAATCTGTATAGAAACTATCCAAAATAGTCTGAAAGATGATACTATTGAGAATAATGCATGCAGCTACCACAGACTACGATTCAATCATATTTCACATATAATTTTGCCCTCCTCCCTACACTCTCCGCAATGCTTCCCGTTTGGTTTTACTGGATTATCTTTTCCTTTTGTCACCAGTAGTGGTATATCGGGTGCTGCAAAAATATCGGGTCGCTGGGGTGTATCGCCAATCGTTTTCGAAAGCGCAACACCAAAGAAATCAGAATGTTGCAGTCAACAAAACGGTATTAATGGGCTGGATCAAGCTGGTGTGTGCCTCATTAGTTGGACTTTTTCTGTACCCTTCAGCTCAATTTTCTTTGCCTTGTGCATTGCTGAAAGTGCGAGCCAATAACGCCGAAGGCAGCGGGGCATTTGGGACTTTAGTGAACGGCAGGACCAACAGTCTATCTACTTTACCAATGAGATTTAAGGATGGAGAATGAAGCAAAGGAACGGCGGAGAAGGAGGCTGAGTGAGACAAATCAGGAACAGAATTTTAAAAAAAAGAAGAAAGGAAAAATAATTTTTCATTTGATATTTTGAATATCTTCAATTTACCACCTGAAGGAATCATAGAATGATGCAGCACAGGAGGCCGCCATTTAGCCAATCATGCCTGTACATTGAAAGAGCTATCTCCCTCCCTTTCCCTAGAGCCCTGAAAATGTTTCCCCTTCAAGTACTTATCCAATCCCTTTTGAAAGTTAATATAGAAACTTCTTCCACCACCCTTTCAGGCAGTGCATTCCAGATCATAACTTTCTGTATAAAAAGATTCTCATCTCACCTTTCGTTCTTTTCCTAAATAACTGTATCAACTCTTCTGCCACTGGAAACAGTTTCTCCTTACATCAGAGAAGGGCTTTGATAGAGTAACAACCACCCCAGCTTCTCTAGTCTCTCCACATAACTAGTAAATCTCCTCTGCACCCTCAAAGGCCTTGACATCCTTCATAAAGTGCAGTGCCCAGAATTGGACAACCACCAACTGGGGCCTAACCAATTTATAAAAGTGGAGCGTAACTGCCTTGCTTTTGACCTCAATGCCTCTTAAAAACATCCTTCTCAACTTGTCCTGCCTCCTTCAAAGGTTTGTGTACATACACCCCCAGGTCTCTCTCTTCCTGCAGCCCCTTTAAAATTGTACCATTTAGTTGACATGCACCTCCTCATTCTTCCTTCCAAAATGCATCACTTCACACTCCTGTGTTATATTTCAACTGCCACATGTCTGCTCCTCAGCCTGTTCAGGAGGACATAGATTGGTGAAAAAGCCAGAAGTCTGTTACTATCTTCCGCATTGTTCACTACATTTTGAAGTTCAATTCATCTCTGAAACTTTGAAATGATGCCCTGTTTACCTATGTGCAGGCCGTTAATATATATCAAAAAAATAGTGGTCGTAATACCATACCCTGGGGGACACCACTGTATAGTTCCCTCCAGTCTGAAAAACAACTATTCATCACTTCTCTCTGCGTGTGTGTCTCAGCCAATTTCGTATCCACGCTGCCACTGCCCCTTTAATCCCATGTGCTTCAATCATTCAAATAGGTCTATTATGAGCACTTTATCAAAACACCTATTGCAAGTCCATATACACATCAACTGCACTACCTTCATCGACCCTCTCCGTTACTTCATCAAGAACTCAATCCAGTTAGTAAAGCATGATTTGCCTTTAAAAAATCTGTGTTGGCTGTCATTTATTAACCCATAATGGAGACTCCATAGTTTAAATCGTTCAATTTCTAGGCCGGAGGGCCTGATTGGCACTGAATTATCACATCGTTAAAAAGGAACTGTTAATCACCAGACTTAACTTTGTGGCGCGTTTACTGGGTCATTAATATGTAAATCCAGCAAGTTCCTAAAAATAACGTCATGACCAAAGGCGAAATGCCGTTTGCATGAAGCAGACGGTGGTGCGACATAAAGCGACTAGCATGTGCTGGGGATTCACAACTCATGGCGTATCGCTCAACTTCCTGGCCGGTTTGCACATCAATAACAACAACATGAGTCATTAACACGCTGTTATTTTTCCAACGAGATGCAGCTCAACACTTACCTGCCTAGCTGTCAGCAGTGATTCATCAATCTCCTTCTTTAGCTCCCCATTATCATCCAACTCTCCTTTCTCTAAAGCATCCAGCCATCGCTGCTCCTCATCCTGTTCCGGCTCTTGAAGACTTTCTGAATCCAGGTCTGGTAGAGGTGATGGATCCAAGTTGCTCTCCTCATCTGAAAATGTTTTAAGATGGGTAATTCTGGTCAAACTCAGCATTTTTACCTTCATACATTTATGACGGAAATAAATAAAAAAGGAGAAAACAGTGTACGAAGCTTATTTACGTTTTTTTGCCCTTCTCTAGTGGCTGTAGGACATGCTCACCGCTGAGGTGAAAGGTTAGAGAGCTGCTCTCGGCTCTGACAATCCGACTACAGGCGAGATGTGATAGAATGAGCAGAGATGAGTGGACCTCCCAGTGG
The DNA here is from genome assembly GCF_044704955.1 of Pristiophorus japonicus. Classification (NCBI taxonomy): domain Eukaryota; kingdom Metazoa; phylum Chordata; class Chondrichthyes; family Pristiophoridae; genus Pristiophorus; species Pristiophorus japonicus. The sequence goes on from NC_091978.1 coordinate 46,525,477, forward strand.
CCCCAGAAATGGCTGGAAAAATAATGGCGAAATAAAAGGTGCTCACTGTTAGTAGTTCATCCAGCAATTTGTGGCAAGAAGACGACACCACGAGTTCAGATTCTCCACAAAGTACTGGATGATTTGTAATCCTGATTTATGGTCCCGACAGGACACAACCTTGGGAGGCCCAAAAAGGGAACACTGAAGCTGTGCAGTCTCACTCCAGCAGGTAAATTTTTCCCATCGAGTTTTAAAAACTGATCAGTCTTGGCAGTATTTTTTGTGCCAGTCTTACCATCCATACTCCTGTTAAGTGTCAGAAGGCAATTGTTTTCAGGATGCAAAGCTGTTTGACACTCAAATCCAAATTAGATAGATTTCTTTCAGAAAATCTTGGGATATGGTACAGGTTGAACCTCTCCAGTCCGGGACTCTTTGGTCCGGCATCATTCCATGGGGGTCGCGACCCACGCTGTGTCCTGGGGCTGGCTGCTCCTCTTCTCCCTGTTGCCGCCGGTGTTCCCTCCTTGGTCGGGTCGGCACGGAGAGGGAGCGAGGAGTGCGGAAGCTGGGCCTACAAAATGTTATGCAGTAGGCTTCTGCGCAGTGCGTGCACAGAACATGGCGGGTCATTGTCAGTAATACTCTAAGTCTAGGGTACTGCTGACAATGCTCGGGTCGGCGTGACCTCCTGTGGTCCGGAAAATTCTCTGGTCCGGCACCCGTCAGGTCCCAAGGGTGCTGGACTGGAGAGGTACAAATGTATATGATGTAATAAGTGTAGCATTCTTGGGAAGCAAGTTGGCTACAAAACAGAAACTAGAGTAGGGGTTAAAGGTAGTTACTCAGACTGGCAGAAAGTGGGAAGTGGTATTCCATGGGGATCGGTGCCGGGACCACAGTTGTTCACCATTTACATAAATTATTTGAACTCAGGAATCGGAAGTACAATTACAAAACTGGGGGGGCGGGGGGAGTATACTTAATATGGAGGAAGACTGTGACAAAATACAAGATTAATAAACCTGGAGAACAGGCATGTAAATGGCAAATTAATATTAATATAGGCAAGAGTGAGGTGGTGCATTCTGGATGAAGAAGAAGTTTAAATGGGAGTCTAGGAATCTAGTGGTACAGATTCAGAAATCATTAAAAGGAGCAACACAGGTTAATAAGGCCATAAAAATTGAAAACAAAGCAGTAAGGTTCATTTGAAGAGGAATAGAATTGAAAAGCAGAGAAGTTATATTAAAATTATGTAGAACCTTGGTTAGACCACACCTAGAGCACGTACACAGTTCTCATTAGTTTTCTTCTCCTCTCTTCTCCAAACCAAGTAGTATTTCTTGGAAAGGCTTCTACCAATGTTGGGGAGCCAGGAGTCTTTAAAAGGACACCTACAACTGCTGATTCAAATAAGTTGCTCGAAACCCTCGTAGCTTATCAAGTAAGAGAATCCTGACAAAATTAGCAGTTAAAATATGCAGAAAAATACTCTCCAGAGTTAAATTAACAGAATGTACCACAAAAGTTTGGGGAGGGTTGTAGAAGTGTACAGAAGACTCAAGTACAGTAACCTCTGGAGACAATTAGGATGAACAGCACTTACCCAGCCAGGCCCGATACTGGTCCAATGGTACTTCATCTGGTTCATCATCATCAACCATCAGAGGAGATGGAGATTGCTTCAGCTCAGAAGCCAGAGAGAAGTGGGGCACACTGTTGCATGAAAACAATGTCAGAATTACATGTGCAATAGAAATAAAGTTGTATATTCTACATGTATATCTTTCAGACGTCTTGGTCAGTGGGGCATTCAACGCAACCATTACTGCTAGTGAGTAGGATTTATTTTCTTTCCTTTCGTCTCTTTGGCCATCTACATGGTATGGGGGAGAACTAATGTCCAGGCCTGTGTGTCAAAAAATCCGACAGTGCGGAGCAGGAATCCTAGTCAGTCGCCTTGTCAGCACCAGGGAAGGGAGGCCAACCGTAGTGTGCAGCTGTGCCCTGCATCACTCGGTGCACTTACTCACTGGAGGAAGGAGAGGACTTTGCGTGTGAACATGGCTGTCGCAGCTGATCAACAAGTAGTAAATTCCTGTCCACACCACTATAGTGCCTGCGATAACTGGACAAGTCATTTGACGTGGCATCCCACAACAAAAAATCCCATGAATTCCTACACTTGAGAGAAAGCAGGAAAGGGGTGCTGAGGGAATGATCAGCCAAGATCTTATTGAATGGCGGTGCAGGCTCGAAGGGCCGAATGGCCTACTCCTGCACCTATTTTCTATGCTTTCTTAAATTTGTTCTCAGGGTGTGGGTAACACTGGCAAGGCCACATTTATTGTCCATCCTGTAATTGTTGAAGGTGTGGGGGGGGGGGGGACCTACTTGAAATGCCGTAGCAATCATTTGTACAGCAGAGTGGTTTGCTACAGCACTTCAGCAGCCATTCAGAGTCAGAGTGCGTCATGTGTAGAACAGACCAGACAGGGGTGGCATTAGTTTAACAGCTTTTGCAGTGCCAGCCTCCGAAACTCAATTCAATATCTAGGATAGAATTTTAATCCGACCACTGGGTTGCTTGTCCAGTACCATAGGCACTTTGATACCATATCATTTTTTGCCATCGTTTTACATGGAACCCCAGAAGCAGTGAAAATGTTGATTTCTGAGCAGATCAGAGTGAGAACAAACCATGTGCCTCTATAATAATAAAGACTCCTTACAAATACAGAATCATTCCTTGACTGACTTCAAGGAGTAAAAATTAGTTTTAACAAAGTGAGACACCCGATTATGAAGTTACGTTACCTCTTGGTGCCCATGGTCTGCCCACCCAGTTTGATTTTAAGTTTGAGCTGAGGTTTTCCAGTGCCGGAGTCGGATTCCAGAGTCTCGGACGAGAAGCCGAGCCCCACGTCTGCCTGGTGATGCTTCTTCTTGTGTTTCTTGTGTTTCTTGTGCTTCTTCTTGTGAGAGCTGTGGCCGCCAGCTTCATCGTCTGAAACGGCAAAGGAAGCAAAATAAAATGAAACGGTGCTGGGGCAGCTGATCGAGCGGCTGACCATCTGACTCAGAGTTGCTCATCGCTCAAACCCCAGACCAATAGCTAAGGACTACGGCCATTCAGAAAACTACCTGATGGGAAATGTGACCAACAACCTACTGAACCAATCGTACAACTTGCATTTCAAAACGCTTAACTTTTTAAAAAAATGTCTAGCTTATTTTCCACTTTTTAAAGTAAATAAAATTTTTTGTGCCTTAAAGCAGTCACAGGTCCCACTGTGGTCACTGGGTTCATTGGTACAACTGTGCTTTTAGAAACATCGTACTTGTACCAATACATTTCAATGTTATGTCATGCTCTTAATTTATCACTCCGACCACAAGCAATAGATCTTTAAACAACTATACTTTGTTTGAGTGCTATACAGCTCAAAATACTCTCCAGGCAAAACCCAAGTTTGGAAAGATAGATCACCAATTGTACTGCTGGCTGTGTCCTGCAATAAATGTCACATGCCCACTACGCTTTACTGAAATTACAGTAAATACAATGGCCCCTTTAGTTTTGCTTGGGTGAAGTCTGAAAGATGGTTCTGCAAATGGCCCAGTCGTTAAGGACGCTATCTGTTAGAACAGTGAACCATACAAGCAGAAGGGGCTTGGGTTTAGTCCCTGATCTGTACTCAGTCAAATGGTCTCAGCCAGGGTGGAAGTTGTGGCACTATAACTGGTCTCATTGTGCAGGGGCTAATGGTGGTGGGTGGTAGTAAACCAACTATTGACAGCTTTATACAACTCCTGTGAAAGTATTCAAGAAAGAGGCATGAAAATAATCAGCTTCAATATCACCAGTCAAATACCAAGTGTTACTAGTTACCTATTCTTTGTTGTTCAGCCGTGCTCGTCACTACCACAAGTCTGAGCATCTTATGGTTAGCAGCACGTCAGTACAGTCCAAAACCTAACCATTCAATAGCAGAACCCAGAAGTGTGACAACAGTATAGCACTACGATCCGAACATTTGCATCTTTTGCACAAAAGCTTCTTTAATCTCTTCGAAGGTGGAGTGAAATGGGGCCAGATACAAGTCATTAAGTTGCTTTCTTTCATAGCATACAAAGCAAGGGCCACAATGAGATTTACTTCATTCAACACAGTACATACAAAATAATGAACACACCGCACTTCCTCATATCAGTGGGTTGTCTTACTTGATGTACAATATTCTCCTACTTGTTACTTCTGAGCCTGGCTGAAACTTGCTTCACAGCTTCCTGTTTGGAGACCAGATTGCCAGTGCCTCTGTTCACAGCCAGAAAGGAACCAGTGACTTCCCAACATAATGGGTCGGTGATGTTTAGCAATTACCAAAACAAGCAAATAAATTGACATGTTTGACCACTCCCATCATCTTTCCATCACTTGGTCCCATCCAACAAAGCCAGCACAACTCTCTGCAGTGGCCCCAAACGGTTCCATCTTCCACTCCCCTATCCTGTTACTTATCTGTATGATGTCCTCTGCTGAAATCATGCACAGGCTAATGACAATTTGCTCTTCTCACTTTGGCCTTCTTGTACCCTTCCTTCCCTCCATCCATAGTCACAATAGAGCCTTCAAACACCTTGGCCCCACACTGCTCTACCTTGCTACTTCTCTTCAGGGTTGACTTATTTGACGTCCTTAGTGCCTTTTTTAAAGTGTTAAAAAGACCCAAATAAATGTATTTATACTAAGATATTTCAAACTTTAGACTCCATCACAGTGTTACAGCTCTGAATGTGCCTTCTGTTTGAAACAATGCAACGAAGTAATCTCCATAGCACAGGTTTTGTTTACACCCTCACCACATTTAATCAGAAATCTAGATATTTGCCACATTACATCTGTTAAAAAGAACTTGCATTTATACAACATCTAGTCACATCTATCAGCGCATCCCAAAGCATCTCACATCTAATAACTCATTTGAAGCATAGCCACTGTTCTTGTTGGTGGTAAACAGGGCAGATAATTTGCATAATGCAAGGTCCAACAAACAGCCAATTCGACAAATGGCCAGATAATCTATTTTGGTGGTGTTATTTGAAGCTGAAACATTGATGACAACACCAGTAGACTTCCTGTTCTTCTTAAATAGTGCCATGAGATGTGTAATGTCCCTCTGACTGCTGGGACAGACAGACTAAGGTCACTTCTACGATAATGCAACACTCCTTCCGTACTGAATTGGAGTGGCAGCCTAAACTACATGCACAAATCCTAAAAGGGGATTTTAAACCCACAATCTTATAACTCACATTAGATACAACTAACTAAGCCAAAACATCAACTTGAAGAGGTGGCAATTGAGTAAATTGCAATCAGTAAAGTAGAATATATTAATAAGAAAACATCCACAGTGAAAGCTTGCATGGCATAACATATAACATTATTTACAATTCAAAATCAGATACCAGATTTGAATACAGAAATGCGAGGTATACACATTAGGCAAGGATAATAGAGGTCTTTAAAATTATGAAAGGTTTCGATAGAGTGGATAGAGAGAGAGTTCCCACTTGTGGGGAAGAGCACAACCAGGGGTCATAGAAACATAGAAAATAGGTGCAGGAGCAGGCCATTCAGCCCTTCTAGCCTGCACCGCCATTCAATGAGTTCATGGCTGAACATGAAACTTCAGTACCCCCTTCCTGCTTTCTCGCCATAACCCTTGATCCCCCGAGTAGTAAGGACTTCATCTAACTCCCTTTTGAATATATTTAGTGAATTGGCCTCAACTACTTTCTGTGGCAGAGAATTCCACAGGTTCACCACTCTCTGGGTGAAGAAGTTTCTCCTCATCTCGGACCTAAATGGCTTACCCCTTATCCTCAGACTGTGACCCCTGGTTCTGGACTTCCCCAACATTGGGAACATTCTTTCTGCATCTAACCTGTCTAAACCCGTCAGAATTTTAAACGTTTCTATGAGGTCCCCTCTCATTCTTCTGAACTCCAGTGAATACAAGCCCAGTTGATCCAATCTTTCTTGATAGGTCAGTCCCGCCATCCCGGGAATCAGTCTGGTGAACCTTCGCTGCACTCCCTCAATATAAGATAGTCACCAAACAATCCAATGGGGAATTCAAAGAAACCTCTTTACCCAAAGAGTGTGGAACTCACTACCACGGAGTGGTTGAAGCAAATAGTATCGATGAGTTTAAGGGGAGGCTAGACACAGGTATGAGGAAGGGGGAAATAGAGGGTTATGCTGATAGATTTAGACAAGGAAAGACGGGAGGCGGCTCGAGTGGAGCATGGCATGGACTGGTGGTCCGAATGATCTGTTTCTGTGCCGTATACAAGAACATAAGAACTAGGAACAGGAGTAGGCCATCTAGCCCCTCAAACCTGCTCCGCCATTCAATATCATGGCTGATCTGGCCGTGGACTCAGCTCCACTTACCCGCCCGCTCCCCATAACCCTTAATTCCCTTATTAGTTAAAAATCTATCCAATGTAATCAATGGGCTAATGGTATACAGACAAAATATGTAAACGGACAACCCATTTTCTTGGGTTGTGGTTGGTGGAACATCACATGGTATAAATCCTTGGGTAACCATTTCCCAGTAACAGAAAAATCCCCTGCAAACTCCAGAAACTGAAACAAAACAGAAAACGCTGGGAGCAGTCAGCAGCTCCATCAATATCTGAAAAAGATTTGGGCGTTTTTAATGAAGGGTCCCAAATTGGAACGAGAAACATTCTTCAGATGGTTACTAACCTGCTCTGCCCTCCCACCACTTTGATTTTATTTCACATTTCCAGTATTCAGATTTTCTTTACATTTCCCTTGATAATGTTCATGTCACTTGAGGACTACAAGGAATTTCAAAATTGTGTTCAGAAATAAAACTGGTTAATGATGTCCCCTTAGTGGAGGAAGCCAAGAACAAGGGGGCATAACCTTAACATTACAGCTAGGCCATTCAGGAGTGAAATCAGGAAACACTTTAAATCTGGAACTCTCCCCAAAATGCTGCAAATTCTGTATCAATTGAAATTTTCTAGGCAGAGATCAATAGACTTTTGCTGGACAACAACACTAAGGTATATGGAGCAACAACAGGTAAATGTAACTGAAGTACAGATTGGCCATGATCTAATTAAATGGTGGAGTTGAATGGCCCACTCCTGTCCTTATGTTCTTAAGGCTCCGCAAGATCCTGCAAATCCCCTGGGAGGACAGACGCACTAATGTTAGAAACATAGAAACATAGAAAATAGGTGCAGGAGTAGGCCATTCGGCCCTTCTAGCCTGCACCGCCATTCAATGAGTTCATGGCTGAACATTCAACTTCAGTACCCCATTCCTGCTTTCTCACCATACCCCTTGATCCCCCTAGTAGTAAGGACCTCATCTAACTCCTTTTTGAATATATTTAGTGAATTGGCCTCAACAACTTTCTGTGGTAGAGAATTCCACAGGTTCACCACTCTCTGGGTGAAGAAGTTCCTCCGCATCTAGGTCCTAAATGGCTTACCCCTTATCCTTAGACTGTGACCTCTGGATCTGGACTTCCCCAACATTGGGAACATTCTTCCTGCATCTAACCCCGTCAGAATTTTATATGTTTCTATGAGGTCCCCTCTCATTCTTCTGAACTCCAGTGAATACAAGCCCAGTTGATCCAGTCTTTCTTGATAGGTCAGTCCCGCCATCCCGGGAATCAGTCTGGTGAACCTTCGCTGCATTCCCTCAATAGCAAGAATGTCCTTCCTCAGGTTAGGAGACCAAAACTGTACACAATACTCCAGGTGTGGCCTCACCAATGCCCTGTACAACTGTAGCAACACCTCCCTGCCCCTGTACTCAAATCCCCTTGCTATGAAGGCCAACATGCCATTTGCTTTCTTAACCGCCTGTTGCACCTGCATGCCAACCTTCAATGACTGATGTACCATGACACCCAGGTCTCTTTGTACCTCCCCTTTTCTTAATCTGTCACCATTCAGATAATAGTCTGTCTCTCTGTTTTTACCACCAAAGTGGATAACCTCACATTTATCCACATTATACTTCATCTGCCATGCATTTGCCCACTCACCTAACCTATCCAAGTCGCTCTGCAGCCTCACAGCATCCTCCTCGCAGCTCACACTGCCACCCAACTTAGTGTCATCCGCAAATTTGGAGATACTACATTTAATCCCCTCATCTAAATCATTAATGTACAGTGTAAACAGCTGGGGCCCCAGCACAGAACCTTGCGGTACCCCACTAGTCACTGCCTGCCATTCTGAAAAGTACCCATTTACTCCTACTCTTTGCTTCCTGTCTGACAACCAGTTCTCAATCCATGTCAGTACACTACCCCCAATCCCATGTGCTTTAACTTTGCACATCAATCTCTTGTGTGGGACCTTGTCAAACGCCTTCTGAAAGTCCAAATATACATCAACTGGTTCTCCCTTATCCACTCTACTGGAAACATCCTCAAAAAATTCCAGAAGATTTGTCAAGCATGATTTCCCTTTCACAAATCCATGCTGACTTGGACCTATCATGTCACCTCTTTCCAAATGCGCTGCTATGACATCCTTAATAATTGATTCCATCATTTTACCCACTACCGATGTCAGGCTGACCGGTCTATAATTCCCTGTTTTCTCTCTCCCTCCATTTTTAAAAAGTGGGGTTACATTGGCTACCCTCCACTCCATAGGAACTGATCCAGAGTCAATGGAATGTTGGAAAATGACTGTCAACGCATCCACTATTTCCAAGGCCACCTCCTTAAGTACTCTGGGATGCAGTCCATCAGGCCCTGGGGATTTATCGGCCTTCAATCCCATCAATTTCCCCAACACAATTTCCCGGCTAATAAGGATTTCCCTCAGTTCCTCCTCCTTACTAGACCCCCCGACCCCTTTTATAACCGGAAGGTTGTTCGTGTCCTCCTTCGTGAATACCGAACCAAAGTACTTGTTCAATTGGTCCGCCATTTCTTTGTTCCCCGTTATGAATTCCCCTGATTCTGACTGCAGGGGACCTACGTTTGTCTTTACTAACCTTTTTCTCTTTACATATCTATAGAAACTTTTGCAATCCGTCTTAATGTTCCCTGCAAGCTTCTTCTCATACTCCATTTTCCCTGCCCTAATCAAACCCTTTGTCCTCCTCTGCTGAGTTCTAAATTTCTCCCAGTCCCCAGGTTCGCTGCTATTTCTGGCCAATTAGCGTCCTCAACCAGGCCAACATCCCCAGCATCGAAGCACTGACCACACAACCAGCTCCGTTGGACGGGCCACACTGTTCACATACCAGACACAAGACTCCCAAAGCAACCGCTCTATTCTGAACTCCTGCACGGCAAGCGAGCCCAAAGTGGGCAGAGGAAATGTTTCAAAGACACCCTCAAAGCCACCTTGATAAAATGCAACATCCCCACCGACACCTGGGAGACCCTAGCCAAAGACCGCCCTAAATGAAGGAAGAGCATCCAGGAGGGCGCGGAACACCTCGAGTATCATCGCTGAGAGCATGCAGAAATCGAGCGCAGGCAGCAGAAAGAGCGTGCGGCAAACCAGTCCCACCCACCCTTTCCTTCAGTCACTGTCTGTCCCACCTGTGTAATTCCCATATTGGACTGTTCAATTACCTAAGAACTCATTTTTAGAGTGGAAGCAAGTCTTCCTCAATTTTGAGGGACTGCCTATGATGATGAAGGCTCACCAATACATTGCAGGTATCTTTGAAGCATTCAAAAATCTCAGTGTGGATCCCCAAGTGAGTGTTTCTAATGCAGAACTGAGCCCACAATGGCACAGAAAGTCCCAGGTTTTATCCCCTTCCTGCGCCAAGCTCAACAACAGGGCACCACAATGAGCTTCAGAACCCTTAAATTAGGGAGGGGGGAGGGAAAGAAAAAGGAACAGCCCGAGTTCCTACTCCTGGCCAGCATCTGCTGACCCGGATTGGAAAGTGCAGCTTGAATTGTGATGATATCCTATGTGGTTGAATAGCCTCTTTACACCCAGCACAGGAATCAGAGTCACTTGCACTTACCACAGGCAGCCGGTGCCTATGGAACTGCAAGCCGCCTAGATCAGCACCTACAGGGAAAAGCCTCTATTTCTCTGTTACCAACCTGCGAATCATAGAAGGCCACTCGGCCCATCGAACCCGTGCCAGCTCTCGGCAAGAGCACCTTAGCTAGTCTCACTCCTCAGCTCTTTCGCTGAAGCCTAGCAAAAAAATTCCTTCAGGTACTTATCCAATTCCCTATTGAAAACCACAATTGAATCTGCCTCCACCACCCTTTCAGGCAGTGCATTCTAGATCCTAACCACTCGCTGGGTACGTTTTCCTCGTGTCACCTTTGGTTCTTTTGCCACTCACCTTAAATCTGTCCTCTGGTTCTCAACCCATCCGCCAATGGGAACATTTTCTCTCTATCTACTCTGTCCAGACCCCTCATAATTTTGAAATATGGACTGATTATTTCATTTTTGTAAAAGTTTATTTCTCCTGGGAAGTTTCTTTGTTTACAGGGAGTGGCCTATACTCCTCCCCCCGGGGGCCCTGACCCAGCCTACACTCCTCCCCCCCGGGGGCCCTGACCCGGCCTACACTCCCCCTCCCCCTCCCCCTCCCAGGGGCCCTGACCCAGCCTACACTCCCTCCCCTCCCGGGGGCCCTGACCCAGCCTACACTCCATCCCCTCCCCTCCCCTCCCGGGGGCCCTGACCCAGCCTACACTCCATCCCCTCCCCTCCCCTCCCCTCCCCTCCCGGGGGCCCTGACCCAGCCTACACTCCATCCCCTCCCCTCCCTCCCGGGGGCCCTGACCCAGCCTGCACTCCATCCCCTCCCCTCCCGGGGGCCCTGACCCAGCCTACACTCCATCCCCTCCCCTCCCGGGGGCCCTGACCCAGCCTACACTCCATCCCCTCCCCTCCCGGGGGCCCTGACCCAGCCTACACTCCATCCCCTCCCCTCCCCTCCCGGGGGCCCTGACCCAGCCTACACTCCATCCCCTCCCCTCCCCTCCCGGGGGCCCTGACCCAGCCTACACTCCATCCCCTCCCCTCCCCTCCCGGGGGCCCTGACCCAGCCTACACTCCATCCCCTCCCCTCCCCTCCCGGGGGCCCTGACCCAGCCTACACTCCATCCCCTCCCGGGGGCCCTGACCCAGCCTACACTCCATCCCCTCCCGGGGGCCCTGACCCAGCCTACACTCCATCCCCTCCCCTCCCCTCCCGGGGGCCCTGACCCAGCCTACACTCCATCCCCTCCCCTCCCCTCCCGGGGGCCCTGACCCAGCCTACACTCCATCCCCTCCCCTCCCCTCCCGGGGGCCCTGACCCAGCCTACACTCCATCCCCTCCCTTCCCCTCCCGGGGGCCCTGACCCAGCCTACACTCCATCCCCTCCCCTCCCCTCCCGGGGGCCCTGACTCAGCCTACACTCCATCCCCTCCCTTCCCCTCCCGGGGGCCCTGACCCAGCCTACACTCCATCCCCTCCCTTCCCCTCCCGGGGGCCCTGACCCAGCCTACACTCCATCCCTCCCTTCCCCTCCCGGGGGCCCTGACCCAGCCTACACTCCATCCCCTCCCCTCCCCTCCCGGGGGCCCTGACCCAGCCTACACTCCATCCCCTCCCCTCCGGGGGCCCTGACCCAGCCTACACTCCATCCCCTCCCCTCCCAGGGGCCCTGACCCGGCCTACACTCCCTCCCCTCCCGGGGGCCCTGACCCGGCCCACACTCCCCTCCCCCCCCCGGGGCCTTGACCCGGCCTACACTCCCCTTTTCCCCCCCCCCCCCCGGGGCCTTGACCCGGCCTACACTCCCCCCCCCCCCCCCCCCGGGGCCATGATCCTGCCTACACTTCCCCCCCCCCCCCCCGGGGCCCTGACCCGGCCTACACTCCCCCCCCCCCGGGCCCTGACCCGGCCTACACTTCCGTCCCTCCCCCCCCCGGGGGCCCTGACCCGGCCTACACTCCCCCCGGGGGCCCTGATATTGACCCGGCCTACACTCTTCCCCCCCCCCCGGGCCTTGACCCGGCCTACACTCCCCCCCCCCCCACCCCCCCGGGCCTTGACCCGGCCTACACTTCCCCCCCCCCCCCCCGGGGCCCTGACCCGACCTACACTCTCCCCCCCCCCCCCCCGGGGCCCTGACCCGACCTACCACTCCCCCCCCCCCCCCGGGGCCCTGACCCGGCCTACACCACCCCCCACCCCCAGGGCCTTGACCCGGCCTACACTCCCCCCCGGGGGCCCTGATATTGACCCGGCCTACACCCCCCCCCCCCCCCCCCGGGGCCCTGACCCGGCCTACACTCCCCCCCCCCCCCCCCAGGGCCCTGACCCGGCCTACACCACCCCCCACCCCCGGGGCCTTGACCCGGCCTACACTCCCCCCCGGGGCCCTGATATTGACCCGGCCTACACTCTCCCCCCCCCCCGGGGCCTTGACCCGGCCTACACTCCCCCCGGGGCCCTGACCCGGCCTACACTTCCCCCCCCCCGGGGCCTACACTTCCTTCCCCCCCCCCCCCCCGGGGCCTTGACCCGGCCTACACTCCCCCCCCCCCCCCGGGCCTTGACCCGGCCTACACTCTCTCCCCCCCCCCCCCCCCCGGGGCCTTGACCCGGCCTACACTCTCTCCCCCCCCCCCCCCCGGGGCCTTGACCCGGCCTACTTCCCCCCCCCCCCCCCCGGGGCCTTGACCCGGCCTACTTCCCCCCCCCCCCCCCCGGGGCCTTGACCCGGCCTACACTCCCCCCCCCGGGCCTTGACCCGGCCTACACTCCCCCCCCCGGGGCCTTGACCCGGCCTACACTCCCCCCCCCGGGGCCTTGACCCGGCCTACACTCCCCCCCCGGGGCCTTGACCCGGCCTACACTCCCCCCCCGGGGCTTTGACCCGGCCTACACTCCCCCCCCCGGGGCCTTGACCCGGCCTACACTTCCCCCCCCCCGGGGCCCTGACCCGGCCTACACTTCCCCCCGGG